>NW_027421909.1:1200000-1516253 GCF_037893015.1 Macrotis lagotis
AGGTATGAAGTGATGAGGAACTACCTCAAAGTAGTAACAGAGTCAAAGGACAGAGGTGGCACATGTGAGAGATGTTGAGAAGGCAAAATGGACAAGCTATAGTGACAGATAATGAATCCTTTGGTTTTCCTACCAAATATTTCCCCTTTTCTCCACTGACTCATCTCCTTTGTTTTCTTCTTTTTAATTTAATATTTATTTATTCTCATTTTGTACAAATAATGTTTTTATACATTAATAAAATATTCTTGTTTAAGAGTAAACAAAATACCCCATCTCCCAAAAAATATAGACTTGTTTGAGCGATAAAGTAAAGGGGAGAGAAAAAAATCAAATTTAAAATTAATAAAAATAATAGTAATAATTGTAGGTATGGCCAGGTGGTGCAGTGGATGGAGCACTGGCCCTGGAGCCAGGAGCACCCAAAGCCCAGATCTGGTCCTGTACACCCAACAATCACCCAGTTGTGTGACATGCAAGCCACCCCAACCCCACTGCCCTGCAAAACCCCCCCCCAAAAAAAAAGAAAAGAAAAGAAAGACCCAAAATAACATAAAATAATAATATTAGGGGTGGTTGGTTATAATGTTGCTTATGCCTTGGTATTCTGAGTGCTTATAAGGTTATAAAATCCAAATTTGTTGCTTAGGAAGTTGTATTTTCTTCTTTTCATTGAAGTTAACCTTTGTTAGCAGCCTAATAGTTGCAGGCTAAACAAGGTAGAATGTAACAGGCAGGCCTCAAACTTTCTGTCCATCTGGGTTTCATCTAACTCAAGCATATGAAGACTTCCCCTGGGGAATGTGCAGATGGGAACAACTTACATTTTCTGAAGTTGCATTCCCTTTCCACTAAGTTGATTTGGGTTTTAGATAATTATATTCCTTTTCCAGTTGATTGATTTTATTTTTTGAAGAGTTACATTCTTTTTTCAGATGGTTATTTTTAGTTTTAAAGGATTTGATTTCTTTGTCTAATTTATCATAACTGCCCTATATTTCTCAGTTTTTTTTATTTGCTATCTTCCTCTCTTCTTCAATTTTAATTTTTAAATTCTTCTATGAAATTTTGGATTTGAATCCAATATAGAGATTCCTTTGAGACTTCCCATATAGGTAATTTTTAACTTGTTTCTTATTAAAGGGTGGCATGTTTATCATCTCTATGTAGTAGCTTTCTATGACTGCGCTTTTAGCTATTTTGGTAAATTTTGACATATATATATATATATATATATATATATATATATGTATGTTTCTGTGTCTGTATCTGCGTCCATGTGTGTGTGTGTATGTGTGTGTGTGTGTGTGTGGTGTATAGGGAGTATAAAGAGCACAGACTAAAGATTTTTTGGGATTTTTTTTTTTGTTTTGTTTTTTTGCAGGGGCTGGAGTCTGATCCCTGGCTTATTGTTGGCCAAGATGTTGACTATGCAACCTAGGCACTGCCTTTGCAGAGGTTTGTTTCCTTCTTTACATTCAGTCTCTGCCTATGCAGTGATTTATTCCCAACCCAGTGTTGTCTTTTGCCCCTGTGTTCCCAGAGTTAAGACTTTGTTTGGGGTTGGAACACTTCCTGCTGAATACCTGTCTAGTTGCTGGGTCTTGTGATGTTGTCAAGCTGCCGGGACCTGAACTGTATGGTGTCTAAAAGCCTCCTTGCTGCCTTTCAATTCTCTCCCACCTAGCTAGTCTTTTTCCCCCTTCCCCCTAAAGTTACAGGTCTTCACTGAAGATGCTCCAAGATTTCTATAGTTGAAAATTTGTTTAGATCTTTCTTATCTTTTCTTTTCTTTTCCATGAAAAGACCAGGAATAAATTATTTTAAATAATCCAATCTCAGAAAAAAGAAAATAGATCTTTTTCTTAAAGAAGTACAAAAATACCCCTGTAATCAATAGATTCACAGGAAAATTCTTTCCAAGTATGAAAGAACAGATAATACCCACACTTCACAAATTATTCTGTAATTATGTTCCATGTGAGAGAAATATTCTCTTTCTACATCAACAAAGGAAAGAGTAAATTCAAAAAGAAAATTATAAGCCAATACAATTTTTTTAGGTTTTTTTTTGCAAGGCAAATGGGGTTACATGGCTTGCCCAAGGCCACACAGCTAGGTAAATATTAAAGGCTGAGACTGGATTTGAACCCAGGTATTCCTGACTCCAGGGCCAGTGCTTTATCCAATATGCCACCTAGCTGCCACTAAGCCAATACAATTAGTGAATATCAACTCTGAAATTTTAAATATAATCCTATCAGAGTACAGTGGTTGATACAGGAAATAAATTAGGATCATCTGATATACATATATATATATATATATATATATATATATATATATATATATATCAGATGATCCTAATATATATATGTATATATATATATATATATATATATATATATATATATACACATATATATCAGGGATGCAAGAATGGGTTGATATTTAAAAAAACAATAAATATAATTTAATTATATTTATTATATTATATTAATTATATATAATAAATATAATTTAATTATATTTATTTATATTTATATTTATATTTAATTATATTATACCACCAAAAACACAAATTATGCAATAATCTCAATAGAATGAAAATCTTTCACAAAGTAGAAAAATCTATTATGCTAAATATTCTAATATCATAAAAGGAATCTAAAACTGAAAACAGTTATCTTTTTCAAATACAATATGTTACATTGAGTACAGTATTAAAGTAAAGATTCCCATTCTTCCCATTATTATTCAATATAGCAATGGAAATATTAGTGATAGCAATAAGAAAAGATAAAGAAGCTAAAAGAATGAAGATGTAAAGAGGAATTCAAGTATCCCTGTTTACTGATGATTTGATGTTTTAATTAGAAAGCTCCAAGTAATTTTTAAAGATAAAAAGTGAGACAATTAATGGTCTACAAAGCTGTACACTACAAAATGAATCCTCAAAAATCAACAACAATATTATAACAACAATAGAGAAGAAAAAAGAACAGAAAGGGAAATACTGTGAGAAGTAACTTCAAAATGCATAAAATATCAGGCATATAACCTTCCAAAACGCCCACAAAAATTACTTACATAGATGCAACTGCACAATTATAATTTAAGAAATGAACAATGTAAATCCCTGGAGGAATACTCCGTACTCACAGCCATGCCATCGCAATAACATCAAAATGACAATAATATCAAAATTTAATTATAATTTTAATGCTATAACAGTAAAATTACAGAGCTTGATAAAACAACAAAATTGTGGAAAATAAGATATGTAGAATATCAAGTGAAATCATGAAGACAAAAGTTAATAAAATAACATAGAAGAATATGTTTACCTCAAAGTCAAAAGATCTCTCATGCAATTCTACTTAAAATCCAAGAGCAAGAGATAAAAATAGAAATTCCATTTAAAGTAACTATAAACAACATAAAATACTCGGGAGTCTGCCTCCCAAGACAAACCCAGAAACTGTATAAACACAATTGCAAGTCACTTTTAACACAAATAAAGTTAGATCTAAACAACTGGATAAATGTCAGCTATCCTTGATTGTTGAGTTAATATATTAAAAATGTCAAATATATCTAAATTAAATTATTTATTTAGTGCTATACCAATCAAACTACCCAATAACTACTTTACTGATGTAGAAAATATAGTTACAAATTTATTTGGAGCAAAAAAGTTCAAGATTGTAGAGAGAACTGATGAAAAAAAATTTAAAGGAAGGAAAGTAGCCACAATGTACCAGATGCGAAACTAAATTATAAAGCAATGGTCCTTAGAACTGTCTTGTATTGGTTAAGAAGTAAAATAAATGAAGCAGTCGATTAGGGTAGATACAAAAGAAAACATAGTAAATGATTATACTAATCTCTTGTTTGACAAACACAAAGAGATTAGCTTCTGGAATAAGAAGTCACTACTGAGAAAAACTGTTGGTAAAACTGAAAAATAGTATGGTTAAAAAAAAAAGGCATAGACCCACATCTCATACTGTTTTCTAACATAAGGTCAAAATGAGTACAGGATTTAGACATAAAGGGGGAAAACCATAGACCAATTCATAGCTCAAGAAATACTCTGTCAGATCTATGGAAAGGGGAGAAATTTATGACCATACAAGAAATAGAGTACAGTATAAATTGTAAAATGATCAATATTGACTACATTAAATTAAAAAAGGTTTTTGCACTAATTAAACCAATGCTGTCAAGAAGGAAAACAGAAAACTGGGAAATAATTTTCTCTATCAAGGTTCTGATAAAGGTCATGTTTCTAAAATATATAGAGAAAAGAGTAAAATTATAATATTACAAGTCATTACCTGACTGATAATTGGTCAAGGGATATGAACAGGCAGTTTTCAAATGAAGAAATTAAAGCTATTTATAATGATATGGAAAAATGTTCCAAAGCATCATTTATTAGAGAAATGAAAATTAAAACAACTCTGAGGTACTACATCAAACCCTATGAGATTGGCTAAGACGACAAAAAAGAAAACTGATTAATATTGGAGAGGATTTGGATAAAATAGTACGCTAAAGTATTTTTTGCTGGAGTTGTGAACTGATTAAACCTTTCTAATGTTTCTGGAGAGCAATTTGCAACTATGCCCAAAGTTCAATAAAACTGTCCATAACTTTGATCTAGTTCTATATTCCAAAGATATTGTCCTGAAAAAGGGGAAAAGTCCCACAAGCACAAAAAATATTTATTGGAGTGGTTTTTTGGTAGTGACAAAGAATTGGAAAATCAGGGAGTTCCCACCAATTGGGGAATGACTGAACAAGTTATGCTAAAGGAATATGAAATCATGAGGGATCAGACTTTAGAAAAGCCTGAAAAGACATCCATGAACTGAAATTGAGTGAAGTGAGCAGAGCCAGCAGATCTTGGCATATATTAACAGCAACATTGTGATATGAATCAACTGTCTTAGATGCAGTTCCTCTCAACAATCCAATGATCAAAGACATCCCTTAGGGACCCATTATGATAAATGGCATCCAAATACAGAAAAAACGCAAAAACCAACAACAGCAATACCCCAAACAGACTGTGAAATTTGAATACAAAACAAAGTATACTGTGTTCACTTTTTAAAATATGTTTTTTTGTCTTTTATTACTTCCTCAAGTTTTTTTTTTCCCAGAGTTCTGATTTCCTTTTTCACAACATGATTGATACAGAAATGTGATAAACAGGAATGTACATGTATAACTTTTATCAGGGTCTTCCCTGGCCATGGCGATTGCAGAGAAAAAGGAGAATGTGTAGGAAAATGTGGAACTCAAAAACTTGCATGTGGATGAATGTTGAAAACTATCTTTGTTTGCAATTGGGAAAGAAATAAAATTTTTAAAAAAGTAAAGGAGTCATAATCCAATTGATCAATGGTCAAAGGGTATGAATAGGCAGGTGTTCAATGAGGAAATCAAACCTATATAAAATAATGTGAGAATATTGCTAAATATTATTAGTAAAATACATATTAAAATGAATTAGAGACATTACATTATACCCATCAGATTGCTTAAAGTTATACAGCTTTTCAGCAGGAGAATGGCTAATGCAATCTGTAGTGTATGACTGTGATGGAATATTGTGATAGAGTTAAGAAATGATAAGCTGGATGACTTAGAAATATAAGGAAAGACTGAAACTAGGAAGAGAAAGAACTAACAAATAGAAATATACAAAGTATGATCCTCCATATATGTGGGTTTGTATAAATATATATATATATATATATATATATATATAATATATATATATATATATATATATATATATATATATATCACATTTAATCTTACCTTCTTTAGGAAGGGTGTTAAGGGAGAGAGAATAAATATAATAAAAATGCACAGTGTTGGGGAAGCTAGGTGGTGAAGTGGATAAAGCACAGGCCCTGGAGTCAGGAGTACCTGACTTCAAATCTGGCCTGAGACATTTTATAATTACCTAGTTGTGTGGCCATAGGAAAGCCACTTAACCCCATTTGCCATGCAAAATCCTAAAAAAAAAATGCACAGTGTAGCAAAAAAGAAAATGTAGAAGGACACACAGAAAAACCAGATTCCTTTGAAAAGTGTAAGTAGGGGCGGCTAGGTGGTACAGTGTATAGAGCACTGGTCCTGGAGTGCAGTGTATGGAGCACCGGTACCTGAGTACCCCATTTGCCTCGCAAAATCCTTAAAAACAACTACAAGTAGAATTTACTACATGGGCTATTGCAAAACGTAATTTTTTTTGTTTCATATAGAACCTAGTCCTACATTCTCTTTTTTTTTCTTCGAAATAGTTTTGTATTTAACTACAAAATGAATAAAAAAAAAGCAAAATTAAAGATAAAAATTGGAGACATTAACAATATACAATAAGAACCTCATTTCATTTTCCAATCAGTCCAAAATCAAATTTTCTGAAAGTACACAGCTGAAAATGTGCATTCCTTTAATCTCTCTCTCACTATCCACACTCACAATAAAATCTCTATCACTTCCAGGATCAAAAATAAAATGCTTTGGTGTTCTCATCTTCTTAAACTTTAAAGCCCTTGTCTTTCCCCACTTCCAGCACTAACTGATTTAATAGCATTGACCACCTTGATGTTTCATGAACAAGAATCTTTATGTTTCACCTCTACCCATTTACTTTGATTGTCCCCCCAAATCTGGGATTGTCTGCCTCTTCATCTCTGCCTCCAGGTTTTCCTGGGTTCCATCAAGTAGCACCCAAATTACCACCATATACAGGAAGCAGTTTCTCTTCTCCTTTAATTATAGTGCCCTCCCACTCATGATTATACCTTCTTGCTACAGATGTACTTTTTTGCTCTTGTTTACAAATATTCTTCCCCATTATATTGTGAACTCTTGGAAAGGCAGGGAATATCTTTTGCCTTTTTTTTAACACCAGGAATTACTATAGTGTATGACACATCAGAGGTGTTTAATAAATGCATACTGACCGACATGAGCCAGAGGAGTCATATTTAACTTCTATTATTTAATACAATGATTATAGCAGGAACTTCAATCACATTTTAGAACTGTATGTTGCAAGGTAATGCATTACATTTATTTTTGAGAAAATTTAACACTGGTAGATTCTCACTTCAAGGGTATAGTGCTTAAAATGTTTGGCAACAGTCTTTCTTTTTAAAAATGATATAAACACAACTGTATCAACATTTGCCATTTATTTTAAAATCCATAGTTAATTTCCATAGCATAATATTCTTAAATTTTGCTCAATTCTTCTGTCTATAGTAATATCTGGTTGAAATTCCATTAAAATTTAAAAAATAACATTGAATTTCAATTGATTTAATCTTAACCCTATAAGTGAAGTGTCATTTCAGATATGTGATTGATTATTTTCCTGTTTCTCCTCATTTCAAAACTTGTTTATTAAACCAAAGGTTCTTTCAACTTTGACTAACAGAATACCACCACGATGATTCTTTTTTTGACTGTTTTATCCTTGCAGTCTTCAGAAAATGGTTTAATTTTTATTATTCTACAAAAATCTAGAAAACCATTTAAATCAACTTCATGTTTATAATTTCGTTTAAATGATTCTATTTTCTTTCATCTTGACATAATAAAATCTGTTCTTCACAAGTCCAATTAGAGAATTCTAATGAATCAAAATAGTTAAAAATGGTTTCATTATTCCTTCTGTTTGAGAACAGATGTAAATTCATCTATGGAATTATATTTCTAAACACCATGTTCCTGGTAAGAGCATAAAGTTTATTGTTTTATTAAATTAATCATCTTTATTCTTATTTCACTTAAATCTAGTTGAAATTCATGCTTTTTAGCATCAGTCCTCAAAATTGCATATTAACCTCTGCTCAGTTTGATTGTTGATTTGGTGACTACAATTTAAATGAATTTAATGAAGGTTCTTCAAGAATGCCAATTAATAAAGTAAAATCTTTCAGGAAATTAATGTCAATTAATTTCAGATCTGGAGTCAGGAAGATCTAAGCCGATTTGTGAATTCAGATATTTACAAATTTGTGATCCTGAGTAAGTTCATTAACTAAGTTTATCTCATTTTCCTCATCTGTAACTGACTAGAAAAGAAAATGTCAACTCTCTTCAGCATCTTTGACTAGAAAACCTGACAGTGAGTCATGAATAATAAAACATGACAGAAATTAATGAAAAACAATGACAACATTGTCTTTATATAACATAATTGTAAAATGAATGAACAAAAATTTTTTTTGTAATTCTGGATAATCCTAACTTACACCTCCTAAAGAACAAATCACTTATTTCAATTTAAAGATTTCAATGTCCATTCTTTAGCAGTAACTTTTAGTTTGGTTAGATTTTTCGTAAAGTTGATTGATGATAAATATAATTGATTTCATTTAGAGATTTTATAAGTTTTCTTTTTGAATTGAAAATTGAGGAGATGCCCTCCAATTGGAGAATGACCAAATGAGTTTTGGCATATGAAGATCATAGAATATTATTGTTCTGTAAGAAATCATGAGTGGCCTGATTTCAGAAGAGCATGGAAAGGCTTGCATGAACTGATGCTGGCTGAATTGAGTAGAACAGAACAGTACACAGACCAAAAGCAACATTGTGAGATGACCAACTGTGATCTACTCAGCTACTCTCAGTTAAGTGATCAAGGACAATCCTTAGAGACAGTCCATGGCAAAATGTCATCAACATCCAGAGGAAAATACTATAGATTCTGAATGTAAAGCAATTTGTACTACATACACTTTTTTGGATTTTAATTTTTTATATTCTTTTTCATTTCATATTATTACAATAATCTTGAAATTGAAGGAACTATATTTGGGAAGAAAGAGACAAAACTCTCACTCTTTACAGATGACATGATGTTATACCTAGGAAATCCTAAAAAATCAATTTAAAAAACTACTATAGGGGCGGCTAGGTGGCCTAGTGTATAAAGCACCAGCCCTGGAGTCAGGAGTACCTGGGTTCAAATCAGGTCTCAGACACTTAATAATTACCTAGATGTGTGGCCTTGGGCAAGCCACTTGACCCAATTTACATTGCAAAAATAAAAAAGCTACTATAACAATTAGTAACTTTACCAAAGTCTCAGGATATAAAATATAAAATAAACACTCTTGAATCCTCAACATTCCTGTGTATTTTTGTACCCTGAAAGTGAGTCAGAGATCAGACTACAAAATGCAAGAGTAGAATTTATTTCCGGTGGCTGGGCGGGGAGCTACATTTGCGCAAAACACACAGCCCCAAGTGTTCAGAGGATAAGGGTTTTGTAGTATTTTGAGGGGTGTGGGTATCATGAATAAGCATGGTAAAGAAGCAAAGATAGCAGTTAGATATATTTCTTTGTCAGACTATTACACACATGTGACATAGTATAGATAGGAGATCAATAAAATACAGAAGGGGGTCAGGGTCTGCCTTAGGTCTAACATGTTTCCTGTGGTACAGGGCAGCCACATATCAGGGAGACTTGGGTCAGGTGTATTTTGCTATTTCACAGCTCCAGCTGCATCTGGGAAGGGGGCAGGCAGTTTAGAAGGGAGCAATAATATACAAAAACAGCAAAAGGAGTAGGTTAACAATAGCATTTAATTCAAAACAGTACAAGAATGATAGATAAAAGCTACTATTGTATATAATTGGAAAACAAATATAATATTTACATTAAAAAAAGAAATAATACACTTAGATTTAGGGACTAATCTTATTTACCCACTGTGGCTTGAAAACAAAGGCCATAAACACCAAAGGTGTTGACCCTAACAGACAAGAGGTAAAACCAGAGATTGCTGAGTTTACAAATAAAACAATTGAGTTGAAAAAGTGGTAGCCTGATCTTATTCCTAGATCACTTTTAAAAACAAGACTGTCCATGTCCATGTAAAAACAAGACATGTTCATTGCTGTCCTTCCCATGTATAAATGAAAAGGCATTGACTACTGTGATGAACAGGAATGGAAAAATAAGACACTGGACACCACAGTGCAAAAGGGAGTAGAAGGAGAAATGAGAGATAACAGAGTGTGGGGTTTGGTAGCACAGAAGAGTCAGTAAGGACAACAGCTGAAAATGGTCTTGTCCAAGAGTAACAGAAATAGATATTTTAAAACCTCATAATGCCTGTGGGAATGTCCTTTTAATTGCTTTTCTTTTATTACACTCTAAATGTTTGACAAGGGCTTTGCACTTTTTCTTCCAGTGGCCTTGTTTCTTGCAGTAATGACAATCCTTGCTACTTGGTTCTCAGAATAGCTAATAGTGACAGGTAGATTTTGGATAGCAACTGATACCTGCTTAAGTTGCATGGAATATACTTTAGTATTTCTTTGTTCTTAATTTCTGGTTTTCCTGGAGATCTTCTAGCAGAGCTGCTAAGTTCTGTGCTAGTTGAGCAGCTAGTTCAACCATGACCTGAGGTTGCTTAGTTTGTTATTATGACTGGATAGTTTTAATATTTTTGACAGAAAATGTTGAAGATCCTTAATGTAATTAGAAAAAAACTGTTTTTGTCCTCTTGCTTCCTGAACATGTGGTAGATAATTTGCATTAAAAGTCTCTACTAGATGACCAAAAAAATCAAAATATTGATTCATCTTGTCTTTGAATAACAGTTTTGAGTTTTGAAAAATTCACTGGTTAGTGAAAAGCAAATGGGATAGCCTTTATTAAAGCATCCCCTTAAAGCAATATAGTGCCTTTGCTGATCAATGTAAACTACCCAATCTGTCTCCTGAAAGTCCTCAAAAGTAGTTTTAATGTTGGGCATTCTGAACCAGTTCTTTGCCTCTCCTCTTCAACTAAGGTTATAGTTAAGCTTTAACTTTATGGGACATCTGGGTGATAGGATTACAGAATAATTTTAAATTGATCACAAAAGAATTCTGGATCTTGAAGGGATGGGTGCCATGACTTAAATTTATACTATGAGATAATATTAAGCTTAATATCAGATGTAACCTGCCCTTGTTCATGCAAAGTTAGAAAAGTCCGAAGGCATGGTTTTGTTTTCACCTTAAAAAGATAGATGTCGATAGGTTCATTATTTTGACTTATCTGGAGCTGGGAAAACCTCATTAGAAACAGAATCTCTCTGGGCAAGATAAGGAGGAGAGGGAGCAGAGACATATGAAAGAGATGGAATGGAAAAGCAGGAGCAAGGAACAATGAGATACATTGAAGAATAGGAAGAGGAGATGGAAAGAAGAGAAGACTGAAGAGGAGGAAAGGGAAGAAATTGTGGAACAAGGAGAAGATGAAATAGGAGGTTAAGAAGAGTAAATAGGGAGAATTGAATAGAAAATAAACAGATTTATAAGGAGATGAAATAGGATCACAAGAAGAAGAAATTGAAGAAGAAAGAGTAGAGGTAATGGAGTAATTAATACAGGGTATTGGGGATAAGGAGCTGAAACAAAAGAGGAAGAAGGAATTGGAAGACAAAGAGAAGAGGAAGTATTACTGGGATAAGGATGAGGGGAAAAGGAGGAATAAGAGAGGGACTAGAACAAAGAGGGGGAGAACGTAAATGAGAAAAGAAAGGAGAAGCAGAAGGACACAGAAGAGAGGAAATTGAATAAAAGTGAGTAGAAGAAGAAAAGTGAGTGTGAGTAAGGATGGTTTTGAGCAGGGGGAGGGGACAAAGAGGCAGAAGGATCCTTAAGACCAGGGAGCACAGGATAAATGGGAACAGATGGCTTTGAGTTTTTACTAGTATGTAGAATAGGACTCAGATTTGCAACTGAGATGGATCTACTAAAAGCAGAATATTGAGGAGGACTAAAAGCCACTGAAGATGTTGAATAAAGGCGAGGAACAGAAACTGAAGAAATTAGAAATGATGGAGATTTTGAAGAAGCGAAAATTGTGAGGTTTGGAAGCTCTGGTGGCTCAGTAGGGGAAGATGCTCAAAAAGAGACCAGAGGAGAAAAAGAAACTGAAGCAGAAGCAGAAGACGGTTTTTGAGAAAACGGGGGGGGGGGGTGTTGAAGGAGAAGAAACCTGTTTATGAGCCTTAAGTGAAGAAATTTAGCTTTCTTTTGTCTTTGTAGTATCTCACTAAACCAGTGGTGGAAACATTCCCATTCCTTTCCAGGTATCTTATTAATTTTTAAAATTAATTTTGATTTCAGGTAGTTCAATTTAACTTTCAAAACAAACCCTTCGGGACCAATGCAATTTAAAGTTATAATTTGTTACTTTATGCCAATACTGAAAAATGCATGGTCATTAGAGTCATAATGCTTAGTCATATAAAAAAACAGGTGTGCTTTCTCCCTGATCTCTAATCCTAGGTTTAGATTGTTCCATGATCAGACACAAAAATCAAGTAATCAGCAATAACTACATACAAAATCCAAAAACCAAAAGACACATTAAGTATGAAACAAACAAAAAGAAGACCATATAATAGACACTGGACATAAGACAGAGGTGCCAGAAAAATTCCTTGTACTTCACCAAAAGGTGCCAGAAGATTAACCACTAGGCCACTTAGCCAAAGAAATACTTCACTTAGATCTAGAAATATGTCCTCATCATCCAATGACCACTTAAAAAAAACAGGCAATTCTTACTAATCTGTGGTAATTCCCCAAACCAAAGGGAAAAAAAACTCCCACTGTAACTTCAGTATCAAAGAAATCAATAGAAAAGTAGAGTAATTTGAATTGAAAAGTAACAAACTTCAGACAAGCTTTTTTACTGTGGCAAACTCAAAAACCTGTCCAGGTTTTCTAGGGATCCCTTTTTGTGGTGTTGTCCAGGGGAAGAGGTTATTCCATTGTCAAGTTAAAATTGTCCACATCCACATATGTTACCTTAAAGTATTGGTTTAATGGAGGTGATGATCAACCTTGATGATCATGCTCATTCGTTCAGTGCAACAACCAGGGACATTTTTGGGTTATCTGGAAGGGGCAATACCATCTGTGTCCAGAGAAAGAATTGTGGACTCTGAACAAAGACCAAAGACTACTATCTTCAAATTAGAAAAAAAAAAAACTCATTATCTTATTATGTAATTTTGCTATCTCATACATTATTTTTCTTCCTTAAGGATATGATTTCTCTGTCATCACCATCTACTGAGATGGATGTATAACATGGAACCAATGTAAAGACTAACAGAATGCCTTCTGTGGGGGGTGTGGGGAAGGAAGCAAGAATTGGGGAAAATAGGGGTGGTTAGGTGGCATAGTGGATAAAGCATCGGCCTTGGAGTCAGGAGTACCTGGGTTCAAATCCGGTCTCAGGCACTTAATAATTACCTAGCTGTGTGTCCTTAGGCAAGTCACTTAACCCCATTTGCCTTCCAAAAAAAAAACCTAAAAAAAAAAAAAGAATCGGGGAAAATATTTAAAACAAAACAAATAAAATCTTTCAAAACATAAAGTACTGGTTCAGAATAAAAGTGAGTATTTAAAAGTTACAGATCTCTTTCCTTCCAATGAGAGTAGACCAAACATTCCTTCCTTTTTCTTGGGCTTCATCCAACTTAAAGTATAGGAGGGAAATATTTTCATAGTAGACACCAGAGATCATGAAACTGTTCTGTAATCTGAGAAAGCTTCATAGAACTCCATTTTTGGAATTTCAATCTCCTGTTCTTTTGGTTAGAAATGATGTTAGATTTTACCCATGAGGTTATCTACAGAAACCAACATTCAGTCAGTGTAAAAGGTAATCAATTCATCACATAGACTTTTTTGGGGGGTTTTGCTAGGCAATGGTATTAAGTGGCTTGTCCAACGCCACACAGTTAGGTAATTATTAAGTGTCTGAGACCGGATTTGAACCCAGGTACTCCTGACTCCAGGTTCGGTGCTCTATCCACTGCACCACCTAACCACCCCCCATGACATAGACTTTTGAGGATTGATCATGGAACACCTGAATTGCAAATAGATTTCAGACATATAACAATAAAGATAATTAATTTAAAAAAATAATAAACTTAATGCTCTTACTAGAAATATGTTAATAGCAAATTTTATTCCACAGATGAATTTATGTCTTTTCTCAAAATGAAGGATTGATGAAATCATTTTTAACTATTTTGATCTATTTGAATTTTCTAATTGGTCTCATGAAGAACAGACTTGATTATGGATAGGTGGAAGAAAATAAAATCACTTAAATTAAATTGAAATGTTTTAAATTATTTTGTAGATTTTTGTTGAATAATAAAGAATTAAACAATGGTCCAATGAGAGCAAGTATAAAATTATATAACAAACTCATCACTATGACATTCTGTTAGCCAAAGCCTTTTAGTTTAATGAATAATTTTTAATCAGAGGAGAAATAATTTCATCATTGTTCACACAGTTGATATAACGACATTTCATTTATTAGATTAAAATTCAATCCTTTGAAATTCAACATTAATTTAAAAATTATAATTGAATTTCAACCATAGTTTGATTATAGACACAAGACAAGCAACATTTAAGAAAAGCATTTTGAGGAAATTAACTGACAATAAAATTCACAGTAAAATTTAATGTCTATATAGTTATTAATATTATTATTTTCAAATTGTGGGCTAGAATCCTTTACCTCAGTAAAAGTCTTAATAAAATCATGTGTTTGTTTGAGTGCGCATACAATATTTTAAAAAAGAAAAATGGTTGCCAAACATTTTAACCAGCATACCATCGAACTGGGAATCTATCAGTTAATGTTTATTTTAAAAAACAACAATGCTTAATCATGCAACAGACAATTCAAAAATGTGATTGAAACTCCTGCTGTAAGTATTGTTTGAAATAATATAATTGGGATTTAGATAGAACTCGTTGACCTCCAGGAAATCAGTATGCATTTATTAATCCCTTACTATGTGGGAAACACTACAGTAATCCCTGGTGATATAAAGCAAGGAAAAAGATAATCCCTGTCTTTGTGGCATTCATTCCTTCTAATCTCGACTACCTTGGTTTTGTTGTTTTTTTTTTTTTAATTTCATGTAGTTTAATTTTTTTATTGTTAATTTTTAATTTAATGTAGTTTTCTTCACACATACTTCAATTTATAATGTTCTTTGTCTCTTGTTTGGTCAAAACTTTTCCCCCTCTCTGCAATTACATCAGATAGACTATTACTTCTCCTAACTGACTATTTATAAAGTTTGTACCTATTTAGACTTTATCTTGCTATAGGGTGTGAGATGTTGGTCTATGCCTAACATATATCATTTCCTACTTCCCCCAGAATTTTTTGAAACTTAGTGAGTTCTTATGCCAGAAACCAGTCTTTGGGTTTATCAAATAATAGATTACTATAGCCATTTACTACTTTTTTTACCTAATCTATTTCACTGATCCATCACTGTGTCTCTTAGCTAGTACCAAACAGTTTTGATAACTGCCATTCTATAATACCATATTAAATTTGGCACAGGCAAGCCACCATTCTTTCCCTTTTTTATTAATCCCCTCGAAATTCCAAACCTTTTTTTTTAGTTTTTTTTTTTTTTGCAAGGCAAATGGGTTAAGTGGCATGCCCAAGGCCACACAGCCAGGTAATTATTAAGTGTCTGGGACTGGATTTGAACCCAAGTACTCCTGACTCAAGGGCCGGTGCTTTATCCACTGTGCCACCTAGCCACCCCTTTTTTATTTATTTTTTTATTTTACTTTTTTTTCAGAACTCTTATTGCTCCAGTTGAATTGTGTTACTATTTTTCTAGCCCTGTAAAATAGCTTTTCAACAGTTTGTTTGATATGGCAAAGAATAAGTAATTATTTTATGTAGAATTGTTATTTTTATTATGTTATTGTAGTCTAACCAAGTGTAACTGACACTTTTCAAATTGCTTAGATCTGCCTATTTGTGTGAAAAGTGTTTTGTAATTGTGTTCATATGGTTTCTTCGGTTGTTGTGGACAGGAGTTCAAATCCTGACTTAGAAACTTGCCACTTACTAGCTGTGGGAGCTTGGGTAAGTCACTTAACACTGATTGCTTGGCATCACAGTGCATCTTCAGTCATCATAATTCATTTCTGGCCTATGGACCCAGGTGGCTCTGGAAGAGAAAGTGAGCCTGGTGTTTTCGTACAGCACCCCTCTATCAAATCCAGTTTGTGAGCTTGTCATGACATCACCTCCCCGATGCTAAGATCTTTGAAAATGAAGGCTAAACATCAGCGGCAACAGCATCAGCCCCATATTAGTGTCATAAAAGAAATTTAGCAGAACATTTCTACAACCTTTTTCCAAATGATTTGAACAGTAGTGATGAAAGTGTTCTTTAAATGTTTCCTAGAATTCACTTGTAAATTAATCTCATCCTGGAAATTTTTTCTTAAGAAACATATTGATGACTACTTCAATTTCTTTTTTCTAAAATGAGGTTATTTAAGTAGTTCAATTCCTCTTCTGTTAATCTGGGTGGTTAATATTTTTCTTAACATTCATCCATTTAACTTATGTCATCAGATTTCTTGTCTTACAATTAGGAAAACTAATCTAAATTATTACTTTATTTTCTCTGCATTTGTGGTGAGTTCTTCCTTCTCATTTTGGAGACTGGCAATTTGATTTTTTTATTCCTTTTTTTAAAATCTGATTAAATAAAGGTTTCTCATTTGTATTGACTTTTTCACAAAACCAACTAAGTTTTAGTAGCTCAATATTATTCTTACTTTCAATTTTATTAATTTCTTCTTTGATTTTCAGAATTCCTAATTTGATATTTAAGTGAAGATTTTTAATTTGTTCTTTTTCTATCTTTTTTAGTTGAACACCCAGTTCATTGATTTCCTCTTTCTCTAATTATTTTTTCCATGTAGGCACCTAGGTGCACAGTGGCTAGAGCACAGATCTTGGAGTCAGGAGTACAGGAGTTTGAATCTGACCTCAGACACTAGCTGTGTCTTACTGTGTGATATTGAGCAAGTCACTTCACCCTTATTGTATTGGGAACTATCTCCAGTTGTAATGATTCATATCTGGCCACTGAATTCAGATGACTCCAGAGGAGAAAGTGGCTCAAATTCAAACTGAGTGATTCAAATTGAGACAGGTGACTCAAATTCAATTCATACAAATATCATATCCATGATATCAAGGCCATCTTTGAAAATGAAGAAACATCATCATTTATTGACCACATGCTATGTATCAAACTCTAAACTGAACCCTGAAGATGCAAAAAACCAAACGGCAACCACTGACTTTGCAAAATTCATAATCTAGTGGCAGAGGTTCTATTTAATGAGGTTCATAAAATGGATATAATCACTAGTGGGAAGGCACTAGAATTAAGGAGGAATGGGAAATGTTTCATATATCATTTGATATTTTATTTGGCCTTTTTTGGAATTCAATGCAGTATGGAGGCAGAGATGAAGAGGGCAGAGAAACCAGTCATGAAGGGAAACCAGAGAAAATGGACAGAGGTGAGAGAAGAAGTTTCTTATTTGTGAAATAATAAGGAGTCCAATGTTACTGAAAAAATTAGTGCTGGGAGTTGGACAAGAGGACAAGGGCTTTAAGATTTAAGAAGACTGAAAAGAGTCAGATTATTGAGATCTTTGAACATTAAAAGATTTCATTTTTCATTCATTAGATTTATTGAGAGTGTGTATGGCGAGAGAGAATGAACAGAGTTGGCCTGATCATTCCTCTACTTGATGAAAATAACATTGTGAGCTGAGTATAGAATGCTTTTGATTAAATAAAGATTTTTTGTGTATTTTTAATGTCCTCAACTTTAATACTTTTATTTTGATCCATTTTGAACTTAAATACAAAATGAAGAAAGACAAAAAGAACATTTCCACATTCAAAGTATAAGAAAGGATTCAATATAAGATGATAAATATGGATTTTTTGGATTTCAAAAAATCCTTTGAAATTAGAAATCCATGTGTTCTCTTTTTTTTCTTTTTGTTTTTAGGTTTTTGCAAGGTAAATGGGATGTGGCTTGCCCAAGGCCACACAGCTAGGTAATTATTAAGTGTTTGAGACCAGATTTGAACCCAGGTACTCCTCACTCCAGGGCCAGTGCTTTATCTACTTCGCCACCTAACCGCCACCTCCATGTGTTTTCAAAGTAATTCAGGGTTTCTATGTTTCCTTCTAGGTTTCCTATTATTCTCTTCTGGTAACTTTTAATTCTTTGTGATTTTCCTTTCTTTTCCCTACCCTAGAGAAGTCTATAATGAAACACATGTACCTATACAAAAACATATATGCATGCGCATATATATATATATATATATATATATATATTATATTATATAATTATAAGCAAGAGATGCCAGGCCAACCTTACTTGTTCACTGTTTGGTCCCTCACTGACTCAGAGGGAATGTAAGTAGCAATTGCTCCTGTTTTGTCCAGAGACATTAAGGATCTACTCCTTCCAGATCGATTTATTTTGACTACATAAAAGGGCCTATTATGGGAAACATTTCTTTCTCCTTACCTACTTTAATCACAGAATAGGCTTTGCCTCACTCAAAACTGAGAACACCTAAAGATCTTTTTTTTTTTTTAGGTTTTAGAAGGCAAATGTGGTTAAGTGGCTTGCCCAAGGCCACACAGCTAGGTAATTATTAAGTTTCCTGGGATCGGATTTGAACTCAGGTACTCCTGACTTTCACTGTTTCCACTGGACCACCTAACCACCATTTTAAGATCTTATCTTAAAAAGACCAATGTCTCCCACTTCATCCAGGGTCATCTCCAGTCAAATCCATATCTGGCCACTAGACTAGATGATTCTGGAGGAGAAAGTAAGGACTCAACAGTGCTATCTATTTCATCTTCACATTATTTTTCCTATCTATGATTCTGAGAGACATGCCCCATGTCCTTTTCTTGTGATACCTCTCCTTATGAAACCTTTTTGACCATACCATGGTTTAACATATTGGTTTAAGCCCAATGCCTACCAAATAGTTTTCCAGTTTTCTCAATGTTTTCTTTCAAGTAATGAATTCCTTTTCCCCAAACTTAAATCTACATTTACCAAACACAAACGTAATAATGTCTTGCTCCTGGGTAGTTGTTGTGTCATATATGTTCCAGGCTAAAAGCTATGAAGGGTTAACACAGAAATAGTTATGTGCTTTAACGAGCAAGATGTACTTCAGAGCTTAGATAAGGGAGTAGCTGCATGTCTGAGCTAACAAGATGTATTCCCAGGCTCAGATAGATATCGCATTCTGAGATAATTACCTTCTGCGCTCTGTTTATTAAATCACTGTTTGGTTCTCAAAACAATCACCTAAGACATACACAAGGTATGCATATGAAAAAAAAATGCTTGCTAACACGCTTATGCAATTGGTTACGTAAATGTAGAGTATAAAAGTATGTATCCTGTAATCAATAAATGAACCAGCTTATGCATCATATTGATGTCGGCCTGAGTTCCCTCCCCCAGACTCAACAGGTAATGTATGTCTGGGCTGTTGCAATAATACACGTCTCCATTTTTTAGTAAGTGCCAGATAGTTCTGCTATCTGTTTCTAAATTTTGGATATTACATACCATTCTCATTGTATATCATAATTTCTTGTGTATTTCTTTCCTTTTTATTTTTCTCCATTACCCTTCTAGCCTAATTACCCTATCCATGCTCAATCTAATTTAATTCTAAGGGCAGATAGGTAGTACAATGGATAGAGCACTAGCCTTGAATTCAAGAGGCCTGAAGTTTGAATCTTACTACAGACACTTGACTGTTACTAATTGTGTGACCTTGGGCAAGTCCAATTCGTATCTGGTCAGTGGACCCAGATGGCTCTAGAAGTGAAAATTAAACCAATGACTAAACACAAATTTAGTCTCTCAAATTCAGTTCTTGTTGTTGTCATGGCATCTTCTCCCTGATGTTGTGGTCTTCAAAAATGAAAGATAAACATGTAATTGACTTCTGCCCGCTTCCTTGCCTCCTATTCCTTATCCACCCCAGAGAGTATTACCTTTATCCTCTTATGCTCTATCCACTGCACCACCTTAGCTTCCCCTATGAATGAGTTTTATTAGGAAGTACATATATCTTGCATCCATGTTTTAAAGACAATATGTACTGTTACTCTTTAATCATGTTACTTGGAACATTGTTATCTATGGCTGTGGCGAGTTATGTTAAGTTACCTCAGGAATAGATTCTAAGTATTTGACATACACCAGCTAATAAAATTTCTTCAGATTTTGTAGTAGGACAGTGGCATAACCTTGTTACCCCAGGCCAACTTTGATGCATTTATGAGTATCACAGCATGTGAGTTGTTTGCATGATAGAATTCCTACAGATGTTTTGCCATAATCTTTTTTTTAGGTTTTTGCGTGCCAAATGGGGTTAAGTGGCTTGCATCTGACCTGGTGATTTCTAGAAGCTTTAGATTTTATAACTTAAACTTTGATGAAAATTCTTGAAAACTTCACATTTTATCAAAATCCATAATTTGGTTCCAGGGAATTACTTATTATATAATTTACTTGCATATATATTTAATTACATTTAGAGTTTGTACACATAAGAAGTCAAAGAATTAAATTTAGGCCAAGGAGTGTAAATTGAATGTATCGAATGTTTATTAAAAGAAACTTGACATTTGGGGAATACTCAGTTTTTCTCTTAAGATACCACTCATCCCTTTCATTTCACTTGTAGAACACACAGAGAAAGGAGAGCATAGGGCAATGGGTCCATTGTTGAACAGCAGAGACCCAATAACTGAGCTGTAATCCAGCCTAAACCCCCATCTACCTGGGTAATCTCAGGCAAGATGCATCATCTGCCTTGGCATCAGGCTTATATTTGATGAACTGAGTGGGTTTGATCACATTACCTGGGACTTCCCTTCCAGCTGGGATCCTTAGTTTGGAATGGACAAGTTACTTCCAGGGCCTGGGCCACACTTTCTTCCTCTTTAAATGAAGGCCTTAGGGGGATCTAGCCAGTGTAGTGGATAGAGCATCGGTCCTGAAGTCAGGAGTACCTGAGTTTAAGTCTGGCCTCAGACATTTAATAATTACCTAGCTGTATGGCTTTCGGCAAGCCACTTAACCCCACTGCCTTGCAAAAAAAAGAACAAAACTAACCTATATTTAGACCTTGGACAAAATAACTCTTAGACCCCTACCAGACCTAGAACAATGATATTTAGAATTATATAAGACAAACAATTTTACATTCTTGAGTCTCACTTTCCTCTTCTAGAAAAAGGTAGGGAAGGGATTCATGATTTGTGAGATCACACTGATTCCTACATTTAGGAATTTGATTCTGTGACTATTTAGGGGCTTTCATCAATGGCTGAAAGGGGAGGGAATCAAGATTGCAGGTGGAGACCACAGATTTGAGAAGATTGTCAGTGACTCAACGGAGAGAGGGACAGTTCTATTCAGAAAGGAGTGCCACAGTGAGAGACAAATGGAAAACCTGCTTCAGAGATAGGAACTGTTGACAGAGGAACCAGATTCCATCCCCAGTCGTATCGCTTTGTACAATGCCTAGAGCTAACATTTCTTTCATTGCCTGATTCTGCTTATTACAAGGTTAAGGAGGTTTGCCATTTCTCTCAGCAAAAAGATGAAAACATTCTAGGGGTAGCTAGGTGGCACAGTGGGTAGAACACCACCCCCGGAATCAGGAAGACCTGTGTTCAAATCTACCCTCAGATATTGAATAATTTCCTAGATGTGAGACCATGTCACTTAACCCCATTTCCTTGTTACCCCTTCCCCCAAAATAGAAAAGACAGAAGCATTCACCTATTTGATTTAACCCTGGTAACATCCCTTCAAAAGATATTTTTTCTAAAACTTCCTCCAAAGCAAAGATCAGTCATTTTCTTGTAAAACTCTCTGAAAAGTATTGTCTTGGGGAGCATTACTACTTCAACCTGTGATGCAGTACACTGTAGGCCGTAATGTATACAATGCTCTCTCTCTCTCTCTCTCTCTCTCTCTCTCTCTCTCTCTCTCTCTCTACTTCTATTTAGTCTTAATCTGTATCTCTACTCCTGAGGCAAGATTAAGAACGAAAAAGATCATTTGATAGCCAAAAATCCTGAAGTCCTGTTTTCACTGGAACCTGTCATTTGACTCCTTTTCTGCCTCCTTTCACAGTGATGGACTTGTGACATCCTAAAATATAATAAAAATGTGGTTTCAATGGTTTGGAAAATAACATCAGGATTTGTTTATGAGATGGATTGAAGATTTCTCTGCATTAACTATTTTCTGTCCTAACCTCTTTCATCTGCTGCAATATTTGTTTCGACCAGCAGATGGCAGGAAAAGGCTGCTGTATATTCCTAAATGGACCTGAAGTGATCAGGTTAAGGAATTGTTGGTCACCTACTTTTTCTAAAACCCAAGACTAGTTCTGAGAGTTTAAGGGAAATATTTAAATGACCTCTGCCTTCTAGGAGGTTCAAGACTATTGGATTTACTGAAGACAGCATGTAAATAGAAAATTATGTAGGAAATATTAAGAAATTGCTAGTTTTGTGGGGTAAAAAGGGAAGCTCTGTACCTTTGGTTGTGGTGGGGGCAGCACTTAGGAAAGTCTGTAAGTAGGACAAGGTGACATGTTAGCTGAACATACAGGGAAATTAGTGGATTCAAAGAGACAAAGGTGAAGATTTAATGAATTCTAAACTGGAATAACAGTCTTTGTAAAAGCTTAGAGAATAGAAATGATATGTCAGGCCTTGTATGAATTACAGGAAAAAGATATGTCTGGATCTTAATGAATGCAACAAAGAATAAAATTGGAATACATTAGATAGCTAGGTTTTATGATAATAAATGACAATTAATAAAACCTCTGTTTGGATTTGATGCTGTATGTATTAATTAACTGATCTAATTTTGTGATTGTGGGATTGATATTTGTGTTGAACAAAGACTGTAGTAGCCACCAAAATGATCTCAGAGGCAGATCAATTCAAGGCAGAACAAAGGACAATGATTTTGTCTAAGCTAAATTTGTACTGGAAAGAAAAGCTTACTTTATTAACACATACCAGCAGCTAAACTGCAGCCGCACACACAACAGAATTAGTTGCAGGAACAGCAGTAACAGAAGCAGTAGGAGCAGTAATAGTAAATAGGAGCACTGATGACAAAAGTCTTAGTTCTAATTTATATGGTTTTAGGATTTCTAAACCATTCTCCAATTTCATTACTGTATTTGATCCCACAAGCAATCCTCTTATGCAAGTACTTTCTTTGTCCTCATTTTCAGATGAAGACATTGAGTCACAGAGTAGTTAAAGGACATTCGCAGGGTCACATCAATAAGGAGACTAAGGGAAGGACTAAAACTCAGTTCTCCCTTGGTCCAGTCACATATCTACTTTGCAGATTTATTTAGGCTTCGTTTTTAAAACTTTGGGTATACTCAAAGGGTTAATATTAATTTATCTCTCTTACTTGTGGCTGTTGAAAGTAAGATAGACATCTTATTTTCCCTCTTCCCTGCCCCACTTTTTACTTCATATCTTGTATCAACAAGGCCGTGTTCTGTTTGTCCCTAAAGGAATCAGAGGTTCTCCAGATATTTTTTTAATGTTTTTGCAAGGCAAATGGGGTTAAGTGGTTTGCCCAAAGCCACACAGCTAGGTAATTATTAAGTGACTGAGACCGGATTTGAACTCAGGTGCTCCTGACTCCAGGGCGGGTGCTTTATCCACTACAGCCCCTAGCCACCCCGAAGTTCTCCAGATCTTGATGGGCACTTGCATTACATAGCCCTAAGAGGATTTATTTAATTCACAGATATCCGATATTTTTAACCAGATAAAAATCACATGATATACTGCAAGATCTTAATTGATAAGAATATAAGCCCAATAAACGAGGATTACTTTGTTATGAATGGGTTTTCCAAGATCTGATCTTTCTTTCTCTTCCTCCTCTAAAATTTCAGGAAGCACAACAGGACCAATAGTGCACAACAGGACTAATAGTACACATCCCATCCTTTCTGTCTTCCATCCTTCTCCCATTTCATTGTGCTTTAATCCTAGAGGACAGGAATAACAGGATATAGAAATCAGAGGTGACTCAATCCTACCACTGGCACCTCCTTCAAAATGAGGCAAGATACTGGACAAATGGTTCTCCTTAGACTTCCAGATTCCAGAAATCTCCTAAATGAAATTCAAACAAATGGCACCAATTATATCAAAATTGAATTAGCACCTGATTAAGTCTCCCTTCTCCTAAACACTTAACTTACATTCTATTTTGTTTATGTTTGCATATATATATATATACATATATATATATATATACGTATTTATTTCTTTAGCTATTTATTATTCTTACTAAAAACACTAGAGAGTGTAGGAATAAATGGACTGTTCCTTAGAATGATAAGCAGTATCTATCTGAAACCATCAACAGGTATTATATTCATTGGGGATGGACTAGAGGAATTCCCAATAAGATCAGTGGTAAAACAAGAATGCCCATTATCACCACTACTATTCAGTGTCATATTAGAAATGTTAACTTCAGCAACTAGAAAAGAAAAATAAATTCAAGGAATTAGAGTTGGGAAGGAAGAGACAAAATTCTCACTCTTTGCAGATGACAAGATGGTATACCAAGATAGTCCCAAGAAATTATCTAAAAAATCCACTGGAAACAATTAGCAACTTTAGCAAAGTTGCAGGATATAAAGTAAACCCTCATGAATCCGCAACTTTTATATATTTTTGTAGTGAGAAACAGCAGGAAGAGCTAGAAAGAGAAATCCCATTAAATGTAATTTCAGACAATGTAAAATACCTGGGAGTCTATTTGCCAAAGAAGACTGAGAACCTTTTTCAAAACAGTTACAAAACACTTCTCACACAAATTAAATCAGAATTAAATGACTGGGCAAACATGAATTACTCATGGGTAGGTGGAACTAATATAATAAATATGCATACTTGTTTAGGGACTTACCAAGCAAGTTCCCCAAAATTATTTAAATGATTTAGAAAAAATTGTAAGTAAATACATATGGCGAAATAAAAAGTCAAGAATTTCCAGGGATTCAGTGAAAAAAAAAAGTGCAAAAGAAAATGACTTAGCTCTAGTTGGTCTAAAATTATATTATAAAGCAGCAGTCATCAAAACTGTCTGTTACTGGCTAAGAAATAGAGTGGTGGACCAGTGGAATAGACTAGGTACAAAAGCAGGAAATGATTATGGTAATCTGCTGTTTGATAAACCCAGAGTTCAGCTATTGGAATAAAAACTCAATGATAAAAACAACTCAGAAAATTGGAAGTTAGGATGGAAGAAACTTAGATTAGAAGAACACCTCACACCCTATACTAAGAGAAGATCAAAGTGGGCACAGGATTTAGAAATAAAAAACAATATTATAAGCCAACCAGAATAATAAGATGTAGTTTACCTGTCATATCTATAGAAAGGGAAGCAGTTTATGACTAAGGAAGAGATGGAGAACATCACTAAAAAGAAACCAGATGATTTTGATTACATTAAATTAAAAAGCTTTTACACAGATAAAACCATTGTAAACAAGTTCAAAAGAAATGTAGCAAACTAGGAAGCAATCTTTCCAACTAAGGTTTCTGACAAAGGACTCATTTCTTAAATATACAGAGAACTGAGTAAATTTTTTTTTTAAAAAAGCCATTCCCCAGTTCACAAATCATCAAAGGATATGCAAAGGCAATTTACAGATGAGGAGATCAAAGCAATCCATAGTCATATGAAAAATTGCTCTAAATCATTACTTATTAGAGAAATGCAAACAAAAGCTTCTCTGAGGAACCACCTCACACCTCTCAGACTAGCCAATGTGACCAGAAATGACCATGATCATTGTTGGAAGGGTTGTGGAAAATCTGGGACATTGTTTCATTGTTGGCGGAGCTGTGAACTCATCCAACATTTCTGGAGAGCAATTTGGATCTCTGCCCAACTGCAACAAAAAGGTGCATACCCTTTGATCCAGCAATACTACTTCTGGGTCTATACCCTGAAGAGATGATGAAAAAAGGGTAAAAGCATCACTTGTACAAAAATATACTTAGCAGTGCTGTTTGTGGTGGCAAAGAATTGGAAGTCAAGAGAATGTCCTTCAACAGGGGAATGGCTTAGCAAATTGTGTTATATGTCTGTCATGGAACACAATTGTCCTTTTAAAAACCAGGAGGGATGTGAATTCAGGAAAGCCTCCAGGGATTTGCATGAACTGATGCTGAGTGAGATGAGCAGAACTAGAAAAACATTGTACACCTTAACAGCAAAATAGGGGCAATGATCAAACTTGATGGACTTGCTCATTCCATCAGTGCAACAATCATGGACAATTTGGGGTTCTCTGCATTGAAGATTAACATCTATTTCCAGAGAAGGAAATGTGGAGTTGGAACAAAGACCAAGGATTATTATGATTAATTTATTAAAAAACCTGATAATTTATTGTCTGATCTTGCTATCTCATACTTTATGTTTCTTCCTTAAGGATTTTATTTCTCTCTCATTACTTTCAATTTGGATCAATGTATAACAAGGAAACAATTTAAAGTTTGGCAAATTGCCTTCTGTGGGGGTTGGTGGGAGTGAAGCAAGATTAGGGAAAAAATTGTAAAGCTCAAAATAAATTAAATTTGTATAATAAAAGAAAGTTTGTGATTTCCACATTTTTCTAACACCTTCCTTCTCTGTACCTTCGCCATACCTTAGAATGAATATGGTAAAAGTGGTTCATGTACTCGCCTGTTTATCATATTTCTGAATTAGTCATGTTGTGAAATAGGAATGAGAACTAATGGGGAAAACATGAATAAGAAAGAAAAGATGTGAAAGGAATTTTACAAAGTGAACATCGTATGCATTTTTTTGTATTCAGACTCCACAGTTTCAGGGGAGTTTTTGTTGTTTTTGGTTCTCTGTTTTTTCCATTAATGAATGTGGATGTCATTTTTCATATTAGGCCCCTCCTGGATGTCTTTGATCACTGAATTTCTGAGAGGAGCTGCATCCATCATAGTTAATCCATTTTACAATGTTGCTTTTAATACATGCAAAGATCTGCTGATTCTGTTTATTTCACTCATTGTCAGTTTATGCAAAGTCTTTACAGGCTTTGGGGACATCTGGTCCCCCTTGATTTCTTATAGAATAGTACTCCAGAAAATTCACATATGATACCTTGTTCAGCCATTCCCCAACTGATGAGAATTCCTTCATTTTCCAATTCTTTGCCCCCACAAAATATGAATTCCTATAAATATTTTGGTAGATGTGGATTTTTTTAGCTTTGTTAGGTATTATTTTTTTGGGATATCTACCTACTTAGTGACATTGTTGGATTATGGTTATGCATAGTTTTATATTGCTTAGGGAATAATTCCAAATTGCTTTCCAGAAACTCCACCCCTCTCCAGAGATCCAACAGATATTTCTTCTTCTTCGCATTGACTTTCGGTTTCATTCTTTATGTCTAATACCTGCAGCCATTTCGATCTTATTTTGGTACAGACTATGAGCTGTTGTTCTATGCCCAGTTTATGCCATAATATTTTCTGTTTTCACCAGTAGTTTTGTCATATAGTGAATTCTTATCCCAGAAGCTAGATAGTCTTTGGGTTTACCAAAAAGTACATTACCATCCTCATTTTTTACTCTTCCTTTTGTACCTAATCTATTATTCCACTGATCCATCACCCTATTTCGTAACTAGTAGCAGGAAATTTTGTTGACTGCCATTCTGCAATGCAGTGTTAAATTTGGTGCAACCAGGCCAAATATTGTTTGCACTTTTGTCACTAATTCGTTCCCTATTCTAGACCTTTTGTTGCACCAGATGAATTTGGTTACTAATTTTTCTATTCAGGCAAAATAGTTTCTTGATAGTTTGACTAATGTGGCAAAGAATAACTAATCATTTCATGAAGAATTTTAATTTATATTATTTTAACCCTGTCTTACCATGGGCTACTGACATTTTTCCAGTTGTTTAGCTCTGACTTTATTTATGAGAAAAATGTTCTGAAATTGTGGTAATATGTTTTCTGGGTTTGTTAAAGTAGGTAGATTCCCAAGTTTTTTATATTGCCCATCGTTACTTTATTTGTCATTTCTCTTTCTGCCTGCTGCTTTTGTGGGGCCCCTAGGTGACATAGTGGATAGAGCATGGGCCCTGGAGTCAGGAGTACCTGAGTTCCAATCAGGCCTCAGACACTTAATAATTACTTAACTGTTTGGCCTTAGGCAAGCCACTTAACGCCATTTGCCTTGCAAAAACCTAAAAAAAAAAAAAAGAAAGAAAGCAACTCACCTCAGAGATAGAGCCATTTCAATCTGAACACAGACTAAAGTACATTTTTTTCTCTCTCTCTATTCCTGAGGTTTCTCATCTTCTTGGGGGGGAGGGTTATGTTTACATTTAGAACAAAATTATTGTAATAATATAAAATTAATCTAGAAAAAAACAAAAATAAAAGGAAAGAAGTTACTTAAAAAAAGAACTAGATGAGGCACATCAGATCTAATCTCAGGTTTTGATCAGGATGGGTCTGTCTTTTGTTTTACACTCACATACCTGCTCATAGGAACCAAATAGAGACAGATCCCAGTCTTTGAAATGTGAACTAGCAATCTCCCTTCACACTCTCAGGGAAACCAAACACCCCCAAATTCCTCACATGGTCATGGAACAAATTTATTGTCCCCACTTACTAGTCAGATTCATTCATACAAATTCAAAAACAATATTTTTAATAGAATACCAAGTTATCCTAATCTCTAAACTGCAGGGATGAAAAGCTTTCCAGTCCATTCTGCTAGAATTATCCTAAAGATATATTCATGGGGTTTGCAGAAGATGAATGAATATTCCCAAATTTTTACTGCATTGCAACAAACTAATTCTGTGCATTCATCTGAAAAGCACAATATGTAAACTTCATCAAAAATAACAACAGAAGTGATTAATGATTCTAATAATAATTAACACTTCATTGTGTGTCATGGCTTGAAAAACAATTTGCAAACATTCCATTTGAACCCTACAAGGACTCTATGCTTTTCATAACATAAGCATTATCACTCCTATTTTATAGATACAAAAAATTGAGTTTTAGGGAGTATAAGGAGCTTGCCCACAGTCCCACAATGAGTGAGCAGAACTGCAGTTTAGGTCTCCTGAGTCCAATTCAATTTGTGAATCCTCTGTACCAGTTCACTAGTGGCAGGGCAACTGGTGTTGGAGGAAACAAAGCTACCAATCTGAAATAGTTTTAGAAAGGTATTTATGAAGTCACTTTATAAAGGAGACTGAACCAGAAGGGAGGGTGGAGTTCCCTCTTAGTTTTACCTTCTATAGGATTCAGGTAAAGGTCTTCACACATAAACTGAGGGGTAGACTTTGCATTGGTGCCTGGGTTCAGCCCCTGTCTCTCCCCACCTCACCTGCATCTTTGTCTCCTCCTGCCTTGAAAAAGGAGTCTGAGGCTGGCCCCTTCCCCAGCTCAGCCCCCTCCTCCTCTGCCCTGGGGGCTGTGTGCTGACCAAGTGCTGTTCAAAGGCTGCAACTGCAACTTTTGTGCTCTTCCAGTTGGAGAGCTCCCCCTCCCCTCCCTGGGCCTCTCTCTCTGAGTTTCCACAAAGGGTCCCACCCTCCCCCACCCCAAGCTGAGCTTGGTTGCTGCCCCCCACCCCCAGCCCCAGCCGACTGCCCTGAGAACTCTGGGCCCCTGGACAGGCCCCTGGCCCTTCCCCTTGCCCAGCTGGGTGATGGGGACTGAGAGAAAGGATTGGGGGGAGGTTCCCATTGTTCTGAGCCTCAGGTCACAGAGCCCCCTCCTCTCTCCCTGCTCTGCTCAGAGAAGAGACAAGTCCTGCCCAGCAATGACATCACCCAACTCGTCCCCTCCCACCCTATATTGAGAGGAAACTTCTTTGCCAGAGATCTGGGACCCCTCATCACTTGCATTGCCCCCCTACAAATCTCCCCTTCTTTACCCTCATTTCCCTCCATCTTCTAGACTGACCATCTCTGAGGGTCCTGCAAATGCCCAAGGGACTGTGAGAGAGCTAAGTACCCCCTTCTCTGGTCCTGCATAAGTCCCTCCCTTTTTTTAGGCTTTTGCAAGGCAAATGTGGCTAAGTGGCTTGCTCAAGGCCACACAGCTTGGTAATTATTAAGTGTCTGAGACCAGATCTGAATCCAGGCACTCCTGACTCCAGGGCCAGTGCTATATCCACTGCACCACCTAGCTGACCCTAGTCCCTCCCTTTAATATCCTTATCTTCCTTTTCTCCCCCCTTCCAAGCTTTTCATGAAGTCTTCCACTCAGTTGGTTTTTCTTAGTCCTCAGGAGGATGTCTATAAGGGTGTGGTGGCAGATATTCACATTTTTGTTTTTGCTTGTCTTGTGTAAATAGTTCCAATCGTCCCTTAATATGTGTGTGAGTGTATGTGGGGATGTATGTGTCTATGTGTTGTGAACCTGGGCATGGCTGGTCCTCTGGGGCTGCACCTGCCTGGAGCTTGCTGTCTGTCCAGGCCTTTGGGGGTCTTGGGCTTGGAAGACAAGGAGCTGGGGTGGGATGGGATTTGTGTAGACCAGCAGGGACAAGGTTTTGGGGCCGTTCCCTCCCTCCCCATCCTCCCTTTCTCCATCCTTGGCTTTGTCTGAGGACTGAAGTGAAAGAAGGCAGGGTGGGAACTTTGCCCCTTTCCTTATCATCTATTTTGTTTAAGGGGGGAGTTTCTGTGAATCTTATTGTGCATCAGAAAGGGGAGATGAACCCTGAACCTGTGGATCTCTATTATTTTCAACCTGAAAGATCAGGGTTGTTTGAATGGGCACTTCTTTCATTTGGAGGGATTTGAAGCATGATGTTAAAGGGCTATGGATGACTTGCATTTTTTTTTCCTTTGAAAAATTCCTGTTCCTTTGGCCTACTGGAGAAAGACTCTTAATCTTGGAAAACAGAAGCACTTCCTTCTTTGTCTCCCATATGCAATAGGCCTGAAAGATATTTAGTGCAAATGTGTTTTTCCTCACAAATCTGCTACCCCTCTTATTCTGACAATTTGTCTCTAGAAAAAAAAATACTTCAAATTTACAGAATCAGAACTGTCCATTTTGTTTTCTGTGATTCTCATTTATTCTTTTTCTGTCCTGACCTCTTCCCCATCCATAGATGTAAAATAATAATTTCCTCCTTTTTCTTTTTTTCTTTTTTCTAGATTTATTTGACATTATTACAATAATTTTGTTATAAGAGTAATTTGGCTATTGACTCCCCTTCTACACTTTAAATTGGCTCAGACAAAATCAAAAGAGCCATTTTTTTTCTGTATTGACCAGGGTCCCTGAGTGACTTCCCCTCCCATATTGATTGCTTTTTGGCTAGGTAAGAAAGGACATCCTTTACTTCATTTTTGTCTTTCTTAGGCTCTATCACTGAATAGGGATTGGCTCTGTCAAACTGAGACCCATTAAAGACTTTAACTTATAAGAGTCAAGGTCATCCACTGCATCCATAGTCATCTCCAGTCCTCCTGATTTATATCTGGTCACTGGACCCAGAGGACTCTGGAGGAGAAAATGATGCTGGTGACTTTGCCCAGCGCTCTCTCACTTAAATCCAATTCATTTTCAGGTCATGGCATCAACTCACTTGTATCATGTTACACATGGAGAACATATGTAATTTAATTTTATAAGTGCTGTGAGGTATTGATATCCTATGAGCTATCTGGCAAGTCACTTCTTTTTTATCTGATCTGTTTGTTTCTTTTTCAAATTGTGTCTTTTAATTTCCTTCAACTCTCTCCAGCTGCTGTCTTTGGAGTTATTAAATGTGATTTTTTAATCAAAATTTTTTATTTATTTTGAGTTTTACAGTTTTCCCCCAATCTTTCTTCCTCCCCCTACCCCCCACCTTTACATTCTTTCCATGCTATGCATTCATATATGTTGAATGTGATGAGAGAGAAATCATATCCTTTATGAAGAAAAATAAAGTACAAAAGATAGCAAAATTACATAATAAGATAACTTTTATAAAAAATTAAAGGTAATAGTTTTTGTACTTTATTCAAACTCCATAATTCTTTCCCTGGAGACAGATGGTATTCTTCATAGCAGATACCCCAAAATTGTGCCTGATTGTTGCATTAATGGAATGAGCAAGTCCATTGAGGTTGATCATGGGATTTTGTTTTAATTTGTTTCTTCTGTGTACTGTACACCTAATATTATCCATTATTTTGCTATCACTTTTTAACAGGCTGCAATTGTTTTCTGGACAGCTAAGTGTCCCACTGGAGCTGAAATATGTTTACCCAAATGGAGTCAGGAAATGTGAGAAAGGACTAAACCAATTGTTATCATATTCACTAATTTCTAGCAGAGTTTGTTGATCTACCATTGATAATCACTGACTAAAACTGCATTCTTTCCTCTTTCCCCTGCTCTATTACTATGCTCAAGATTGTTGGCTGCTTTTTGAATATTTTTATTGATGTTTTCTGTTTCTTACGACACCAGGGTATACCATAGGTCTCTTCCTCTGTCCCTCCTTGAGAGTCTGGCCATATGACAAAGAGTTGGGGTTTATTTTGTTGGTTTTAGGGAGGAATGGATGCATTTGGGAAACGGTGTCACTTGTATAACCCCTGTGCATTTCTCACTTTCTAGACAAGGTAAGGTGATGTTGTCTTCCCATGTTTCCTTTTCAGGTCCATGAAGCTCTTTCCTGTTTTGTTACAGATGCTTTTAATGTCGTTCTATTTAAATTGATGTAGTCACCTTGGACATATACTGTTTTTTTGACTTTGTTTATTTCACTTTGAATCAGTTCCCAAAGATCTTTCCTCACGTCTCTGCACTTTTTATACCCATCATTTCTTTCTTTCTTTTTTATGACATTTGTTTCTTAATTGTTACATTTTAGAATGTAATCTCTAAAAGGCACAGAAAACAAGTTTTCCTTCAGTACAATAGTTGCAGTTTCCATTCAGGAGATCATGGAAGAAATTTGTTTCAACCACTTAAATGAGCTCAAGGTTCCTCAACAATAATTGGTAATAGTCTAACCCAGAAGGGAAACCTAAACATGCAGACCCATCAACTGGTAAGTTTATAGATGAAACATTTATCTGATGAAGAGAAAAAATAAAATCAATAAAATTCATCCCATTATTTCCTCAAAATTCATTAATTTATAATGACCATATCAGAAGAGTTCTTTTTCTTAATCCAAAATGAACATGTCGGCACACAGTGATGTCCACTAATTTTCCAACTCATCTAATGCTGATGATTTTACATATCATTAACTTTAAAATGACATTTGCAAAAATAAGTAATAATAATGCTAAAATCTACAAAAAATGAATCCTGGCATTTTTGAATTCCTTGGTTTTAAGCAGCAGATCACTAAAAATTATTTTCTATATCACCATTAAATAAATTTCCATTACTAAAGAAGTTTCTCTCATGTGAGAACATTTTGATATAGTATATGTTTGCCTTTCATTTTTGAAGGAGACCGTGATATCAAGGAGGTGATGCCATGACAAGCACATGAATTGGATTTGAGTATGTTGGGGGGGGGGCGTGGTGGTGCTTGTGCTAAGTCACCAAGTCACCAACTGTACTTTATCCTCCAGCACCATCTTAGTCCAGTGGCCATATATGAATCAGAAGACCCTCGAAGAAAGAAAATCAAGGTTAAGTAACTTGCCAAAAGTCACCCAGCTAATCAGTGGCAAGTGTCTAAGGAAGGCTTAGAACTCCCGTCTTCCTGAATCCAAGGCTGGTGTTCTATCCATTGTATCACCTAGCTGCCCTTGTGAAGCTATAATGTAATAATGCATATATCATTTTAATTGTGTATGCCATCCATATATTGACGATAAAGAGGATGCTGACAATCTACTTGTACACATGCAACAGAAATCATAGTCCAATTCAGATCTATAAATTAAATCTCTCAGGGTTGGTCTATTTTTTGAAATCACTAAGTTTACTTACAGTCATTCAAACTGGCTTTTAGGAATAGCTTGTCTTTTATAAAACCATTATGTAAAAATATCCCATAGTATCAGATATACCAACAAATATAAGGTGTAATACCTGCAAGTAAGCTTCCCAAACTGGTCAAGAAAAGTTTCCGTATACATTCTTGCTACAATAATCACAAATGATCAAATCAGTATCAGAAGCAAAATGAACTTAGTTCATTGTAAAATCCAGAATGGGTTTTCATTACATCTGGATTAAGGCTGTGATTTTTTTGGTTCTGTGATTATTAAAAAACAAAAGTAACCTTGGGAGAACACAATAGAGTTAATAAGAAATATCAAAAAAACCTGTGATGGGCTTCAATGAATTTCATCAGTTTCTCAAAACTTTCAAATATTTTAATGAAACTAATTAACTTAAAACATCCAGAGTTGACCTAAGAGCATGTTTTATATCAGAAAAACATAAATTATCACTTAAAAACATCAGAAATCACTTCTAATTTCTAACAAAAGCAAAATAAAATAGTTCCATACCATTGACTTCAATTCTCAACTTCACTTAAGCTACAGACACTGCTGCCCTCCAACCACTTGCCAATAGGAAAAAAATATCATAGACAGATAGACAGAAAGATAGAGAGATGGATAGACAGACAGATAGATAGATAGATAGATGGATAGATAGATAAATAGATAGATAGATAGATAAGACAGACAACAGTGTCACCAGTTGAGATAGTAAAACTGCTTCATGTCTGGTAAGTTGTGAACTTAAGAGCAAACACAGAGGATGTAGTTAAGAGAAAGATCCTGATAGAGTCCTCTGAATATCCCACACTGTCTGTCCTCATAATTTATTGTCTTCAACATTATGAGGCACTTTGAAGAAGCTGGGAGAACAATTCTGACTTGCATTTAAAGAGAGCTTACATCAAGTGGACAAGATACTGTCTGTGCTATTGTTCCAGTAACACCAATACAAAGCAAATTTATCTGCATTTACAGACCTAAGACATTGGGTACACTGATGAAGACCTTTGAAGCAAGGTAAGGGCATGGGAGAGAATAAAAGTCTTTAAGGTGCCAAAATTATGAAGGAAATTCCTGCATAGGGAGGCAATCTAATGATAGTAGCCATCAGTCCTCTGAAAAGTCCTTTCCTTTGCATCAATCCTTTTGTATATATGAACAGCTCTGATGTATGTTTATTCTTCTTCCCCCATGCAAGGCCAGGCAAACTCTATGTCGACTCTGTAAGCGCAAGTGAACGCTGTCATCATACCTTCCATGGACGCAGCCACTATCAGATGACTATATCCAGAAATTGCAAGTTTTGTCATAATTAAATTTTTCTAATGGAGAAAGGACACAAACTCAGTTGTGTCATATGGAACGATTCTTATCACTTTTGCTCCATTCTCTCTATATAGACCTAGAGAGTCTTTGCTTCTGGGGACAGCATACAAAGCAGAAAACAGTCCTAAATGTTTGCACTGGTGACTGATTATGTGCCAATAATAACATGTACTCTCGATCTAAAGGTGGAATGATGGTTTTGACACACTATCCTGAGGTATGTCCTGCCACAAAGAAGCACAGCCAGTAGATGTCCATGTGAACTGTGGTGGGCTGGAGCTCCCACCTCCTGCTCCTCCACTCCAAGGGGCCTCGGGGCTGATTGGGCTGGGCTGGGACTACAATCAGTCCTGGGAACTCCAGGTGTTTAGCTTATCTTGGAAAATGACCAGCTCAGGAGAGCAATGCCATACAAGTCTGTCCCATAGCCCAGCAGCTGAGGTTCCAGTTTTCCTGATGATGTGGTACCCACACACATCCTTTCTTACAGCATGGTGATGCTCCTCTGTGACATTCATTCTCCTTGCCTTGTTCAGCCATAGCATGGTGGAAGAACAACTACTTTGTTTCCATTCCTCAGCTGTCCCAAAAAGTACTGCTGTAAATAGTTTGGAGTGTATGGGACCTTTTAGTGTTTTTTTGTTTTTTGCAAAGCAGTGGTGTTAAGTGACTTGCCCAAGATCACACAGCTAGGTAATTATTAATTGTCTGAGGTCAAATTTGAACTCAGGTCCTCCTGACTCTAGAGATAGTGCTCTATCCATTGTGCCACCTAGCTGCACCAGAACTTTTCAAAATTATTGATGACTTCATTGGGGTCTAATGGAGTCTTTATTTTGAAAGCTTTCAAAATATTTGGTACTTTCTGTGTATAATTCCTAATTATTTTTCATTTTGTCATTTCATACCTCTACTGAAAATGTATTAGTGTGTGCATATTCTCATACTTTATTTAACTATCAAAGTTATATTTGTGTCATAAGCAGATTATGATAGAACACACTAAACAGTTTTTTCAAATAGTGTATATAAAATTTTGATGAAGTGCTTCCTAAATGTTTGTTAAGATTTACTTTCAAAACCATTGAATGTTTTAGATTTTTTTCTCAGGAAACTCATTTATATCTTGATCAATTTGACTTTTTGAGACAGAGTTATCTGAATCTTCTTCATTATCTTCTTTTACAGGGACAGTTTATATTTTGGTAAGTATTCATCTGTTTCATAGAGATAGTCAGTTTTGTTGGTATCTACTTGAGTCAAATAATTCCTATATATTGCTTTCATTCCATCTTCACTTGTTATGCATATATCCTCTCATTTTTGAGGCCAGTCATTTGTTATTTTCCTGTTGTTAATCCAATTAAACAATGCTTTATTTATTTTGTTAATATTTTCATAAAACCAGCACTTTTATTTATTAGTTTCCTTTTTAAACATTTCCTTAATCTCATCTTTGACTTCAGGACTTTCATTTTGCAATATAAATGGATATTTTCATTTGTTTGTTCCTACTTTTTAAAATTTCATGCCCAATTGCTTCACATTTTCTTTCTCTGTTTTATAAGAAAAAGCATTTACAGATAGATGTTTCCCCTAAGTATTGCCTTGGATGCAGCCCACAAATTTTGTTATGTTGTTTCATTTTCGTATCTCTCTTAAATGAAATTATTACTTCACTGTCTGATTTATTCTTTGATCCATTCATTCTTTAGAATTAAATTATTTACTTACCAATTAATTTGTAATCTAAGTTTCCACAACTAGGTAATTCACCTCTCATTTTGGTCTATAAAAATTCAGTAAACGTCTCCATTTAGTATTTCTGTTTTTCTCTATTTGATTATGAGATATTATGCCCTAAGAGTTGTTCATTTTTGTAAAGGTGCCATGTTCAGCTGAGAAAGAATTGTATTTCTTTCCATTCCATTCTATCCCATCCTATTCCATTCCATTCCATTCCATTCCATTCCATTCCATTCCATTCCATTCCATTCCATTCCATTGTATTTCCATTCCATAGATTTCCAAGATAGAATGGAAATCTATCATGTCAAACTTTTAAAATATTCTTTTTGTCTCCTTGAATTCCTTTGTGCATATTTTATACATAGATTTATCTAATTCTGAGAGGGGAAAGTTGGGTTCATCCTTAGTATGATTTGACTGTTTTTGTCTGTAACTCATGTATTTTTTTCCTTTAAGAATTTAGATGATTGGCCATTGATGCACATTTGTTTCCTATTGATATTACATTATTGTATGTGGTATATTCAATCAAGATAAAATTTTCCTGCTTATTTCTCTAAATTAAGTTTGTTACAGATGTTGCTCTTGCTTTGTTTGTGATCATGATTGCTACCCTTGCCTTTTATACTTCAGCAAAGCTCCATAGGGAAATGGATTGTCTGAAGCTTCATATTTTTTCACATGACTGTATTCAGATCTAGATATGGGAATTTGAAAGTTGTCAGTGGTCCCAAATTGATGTGATTTGGGGAGAGTGTTGGTCACTGCTTTCCTGATCTGTGTTCTATTCCTTAACCAGGAAGAACCCCTGATCGTTCAGGACTGCAATTGATACTTTTCCTCAGGGTCCCTGTTCCTTGAGATTCTAAATGATGCTATTCCTCAGAGTCCCTCATCCCTTGTGACCCGAAGTGATAACCTGCTCTTCAGGGTATCTGCCTCCTTTTGCCAGAAAATATTTTTCTCTGCCCTTGAACTCTGAACCAGAAGTCTCTATAAGCAATGGAATGGCCAAATTCCTTCCACTCCTGTGGGGCCCCCAATAATCTCTTTCTAACCAGCTACTATGTCTCCTTAATGTCTCTGGCTTGAGAGGTCTCAAAGTTGAAACTGCTTCTGGTGGTGAAAATCAATTATCTGAAAAATGAAATAATTTTCAAATACAAAGTTTCCAAGGGTCTAAACAATGATTTAATAGAATGGTGAGAGCTTCCCTTAAGTCAGGCCAACTAATTCCTCAGTAATTAGTGATAAAGGATGATTCACAGAGCTTATTTCTATGACAGAAAAGAGGATTAAAAGCATATCAGCAGGGCAGCTAGGTGGCGCAGTGGAGAAGGCACAGGCCCTTGAGTCAGGAGTACCTGGGTTCAAATCCAGTCTCAAACACTTAATAATTACCTAGCTGCATGGCCTTGGGTGAGCCACTTAACCCCATTTGCATTGCAAAAACCTAAAAAAACAAACAAACAAAAAAGCATATCAGCAATCTTAGGAAACTTTGTTTTGGAATATAATTCACTTAGACAAGGCTGGTCATTCATCTGGTTTGCTTCTCCCAGGCTTTCTGAACCCAGTCACACTGTTGTCAACATTGAACTGGCCAAGGGAGATTATTCCAGAAGGTCTTGCCCCACAGGTGAAGCATTTTGTAACCAGAAATCTTCCTTACAAAGGACCTGTGTTTGCTATACAAACTTATAATTTTAGTTGCCAGAAAAGGAAATCCAACCATGGAAAATTCTACTATTCAGTTTAACATCTACTTTAAATTTAATGTCTAGCTAATGGAGTTTATTCAAGAACTCTAAGGAATTTAACTTTTCTCAATACCCTTCTTCCAAATGTCAGAAAGGGCAATATTGCCTTTAAAAGATTTTTAATTTTTATGTATTATGATGATTTCATTCAGACACTTATATATATTTATATATATGTACATATATACATACACACACACATATATATGTTACACATATATGTTATTAATTGGGAAGCTTAATCCTACAGTCAAACTAAAAAAAAAATAAATCGAAATCTGAGGTTTTATATTGTATCGTTTTATAAACCAACTAAAGTTGTTAATACTAAAGTTAATGTGAATGTCAAAGCTGCTAAAGTTCTTAATCATTTCAGCCAGTTTTTTAGTTTATTCTTTTATTTATTTTTATTTTTACAAGGCATTTGGGTTAAGTGGCTTTCCCACGCAGCTTGGAACTCAGGTACTCCTGACTCCAGGGCTGGTGCTCTATCCACTGCTCCACTTAGCCGCCCCTAGTTGATTCTTTAGAATTCTCCAAATATATCATCACAAAGTGGCAGTATTTTTTCCCTTTCTCTGTTTCAATAACTTCCACTGTATTTTTCATCTCTTCTTGCTAGAGTTACAAATTCCAGGACAATTTCTAAGAATAGTGGAAATAGTAGGCATTCTTGTTTCACCCCTTGTCCTCTTGGGTAGGCTTCTACTTTATTCCAATTATGGATTGTTCTTGTTGATGGTTTTAGAGAGAACTACTTATCATTTTAAGGAAATCTCTTTTTCTGTGCTCTGGTGCTTCTGCTAGGAATGTATGCTACATTTTGACAAAAGTTCTTTCTGCATCTCTTAAGGTAATTATTTGATTTCTGTTGTTTTTATTATTGATATGATCACTTATGCATCTGTTAATTTACCTGATATTGAAATAGACCTGAATACCTGGCACAAATTCTTCTTGGACATAGTATATCATCTTGGTAAAATATGTTGCTATAATCTCCCTTAATAGTATTTTATTTCATATTTTTGTGTCTGTATCTATCAGAAAAATTGGTCTATAATTTTATTTCTATGATCTGACTCTTATCAATTTAGGTCTCACCTCCAAATTTATGTCCTAAAAGGAATTTGTCAGAATTCCTTCCTCCCCCATTATCTCAAATAGTTTATATAGTATCAGAATTAATTTTTCTTCAAATATTTGGTAGAAATTCACTTGTGAAACTGTCTTGACCTGGGGATTTTTTTCTTAGAAACTTCATTGGATGCTTGTTCAATTTACATTTCTAATATGGAATGAAATATTCCATTTCCTCTTCTGATAATCTGGGCTTTTAAATTGTTTCCAAATATTCATCCATTTAATGTAGACTTTCTCATTTATATGGTCAAAATAGCTGCTAATTGTTGCTTTCTTTTCCTCTTCATGGGTGGTGAATTGGCCTTTTTTGTATTTTTGACTCTAGTCATTTGATGTTTTCTTTCCTTTTTAAAATCACATTTACAAGTGGTATTCCTTTTTTAATTTTTTTTCAAGAAACCAGCTCTTTGGTTGATTTCTTAGTACAGTGGTTTTCTTAACTTTCCATATTTTCATTCCCCTTGACTTTCAGGATTTTTAATTTGTTGTTTAATGAGGGATTAACTAAATCATTCATTAATTTTTAGTTGAATGTTGGTCAAATACAACTTTTCCATTAGGATACTTCAAGCTTCTCTGTTTATATAAAAGTTAATGTACATTCTATGTGGGATTATAGGTCCTACTCCCAGAACCTTGCACTTACCATCCATAAAAATATTTGAAATGATTTTAACTCTGGTAGGACAACTAGAGTTTTTCCTTGGGGTGGGTGGACAATTTATAGGGGACTTAGTGCTTGGAAAATTTCAATGTAGTGAGAATGAGATCTTTTCCTACTTTTACCTGTCTTCAGGGCAGCCTCCTGAACAGTGGCTGAGCTGTAGTCTCTTGGGAAATGGAAATTTTTCCATCTAGGTAGTTCAGTTGTTAGAATATGGGACCTGCAGTTAGGAAGATCTGAGTTCAGATTGAGACTTTGAGCCAGGGTAAATTGAAATATTTCCTCTCAAGCACTCTTTTACCTTTTGGCCTCCTCAGTAAGACTGATAACCCATCTCAATATCTTTATGACATTTCAGAGCTGTCTAGGGCACTAAGAGCCTAATAAACTTGACTGTTGGCTTGAAGCTGGTGTGGTTCAAAGTAGCACTTGAACTCTGAGCCTTCCTGACTCTGAAACTGGCCCTCTGTCCTTACTTCTCAGATAATCCCTCTCTTCTATCCAGTCACAGTCCAAGCATCCCCTGTTCCATGAGCCTCCCCTGTTCCCTGCTGATAGTGGCCTCCCTTGTACTTTGCCTTCTCTCTGCCAGAGAATTTTTATTCTCTGTATACTTTCATATATTTCCTGTCTCATCAGAAGAAAATTTCTGGTGGTAAGTAGCTGTTGTTGTTAATAGTGTTTCCATCTCCAGAATCTTGCACAGGTCCAGGTATGCAGGAGTTATTTAAGAAATACCTGTGGATTGCTGCATTTAGTCACATGTCTTCCTATGTGCACAGCATCTAAGAAGAATCTAGTCAATAGCTATTGATGAACGATTTAATGAGCTGAAAGGTCCATGTTAGAATGACCTATAATGACTATAAGTTTATCTTTTATTTTTGTGTCTTTGACCATTGTCATCAGTTATCACATTAATATTTTATTTATCAAATCTAATTGATTTATGCATTTAAAGTTTAACTTGATAAGGGATATGAGATATGGGTCTCCTACCTTCTGCCACACTCCTTTCCAAATATGCCATCTATCATTTATCCTCTCCAGGCTTTGCTTTCTGAAAAGGCACCATTGGGCAAACCTCTCAGGACAGCAAACTTTACCATAATGTGAAATTTTCCACAGACCCATCTTCAGGGGAAGAAGGGAGGCAGAACATGGATCAAATGCTTGTGAGGTGGGGGGGGGACTTAAAGACACATAGGGTCTGAGGACAGAGGGGAAAGAGCAGGACGAAGATTAAGTGGGTGTTTTGGCTGGCCTCATGATGGCCTGACCAGAATCAAGAAGAACATATGGGGCACAGTCACATATAGACTAGACATGGCCTCAGCCAAGAGAGGAAAGGACACAAGTGAAGAAGAAAGACACAGGATATCCAATCATGGATGGACAGAAGACAGACATGTGGATGTCAGACATGTTTAATGAGTAGAAAAGCCAAAAATCTCCTCTCTCAGCACTGGAGGTCTCAACCCAAGTCCCCATCCTGAATCTGCAGACATGGAAGGAATCACTTTGCACATTCAAAGCAGCTTTCTTTTCTCCTTTCCACCTCCATTAATACCCTTCTTATTCCTGACCAAATTGAAACATTTTCATGGTACTCCTTGTATCCCTTCTTCTTCCTCTAATTCTCCCTGAGAGCCATGCCTTGTGCCAAATTGTATTTTTTATTTTAGGAGGGAGAGAAAGCCAACTCCACTGTATAATACACAGAGGAAATGATATTTGTTGGGGGGAGAATCTCTTTCTCAAACATTCCAGTTACTACCAGCTTACTCTCTGTGGAAGCACATCTAATCTCAGAACACTCAGAGGAAAAGACATTGTGGATACTGATAGTATCTCAAAGAATCCTTTACTTCCTGCAGAATCACCTTCTCTTGAAGCAGCTTCTTGTCTCTGAACATGGAGGGAAAAAACTTGTGGATAAAAATAATCATTCTAAGAAAAGTCCCATTCCTTTAGGATTACTCTCTTTCAAAACAGACCAACTCTCTGAATACTCAGAGGAAAAGACATTGTGGTGGAAAACACTCTGAGAACATTCTGGTGTAAGAAAGAACCTGGGAAGCCTTCTGGGGAAGGAAGCCAAGCTTTGAGAGATTTGAAGTAGGGGGCCTCTAGTCTGTCCAGTGCATTCTGAGACCACCCCTTTGCTTCTCTTAATAAAGGTTGGTTTCTTTGTCCAGAAAGGTTTCTCAGGTTCTTTCCTACACCACCTACTACAGGTTTGCTCTGTGTGAAGACACATCTATCCTCCCAACCCTCAGCAGACAAGATATTTGTGGCTGGAACCACATGCTTGAAGAACATTCCAAATACTACCATCCTGCTCTCTACAGAAAGATATTATGAAGCCTTTGAAGCATTCCTGATGAAAAGAAAAGAATGGAAAATGTGACTTTCAGATGCAAGCTCCAAAAGAAGCATTGAAAAGTAAATATGAAAGAAATCCCCAGCAACTCAGTAAGATTAAACTGTATACTTTCCTATAAGGGAAAATGAATCACATATTTTCCAAGGATTGTATCATTATTACAGGGTATAGAATAGTTTTACATAGAAAGACAGTTTGGGAATGAGCCACAAATTTATGCATGATGTAAAATAAATGGATAGGTGTGAAATATGGATGCTCTAGGAGAAGGTAGGAGGGAGCAAAATAATGTCTAATTGATCTCACATAAAATAGATGAGCTAGTAAGAACTTTCATAGGGGAGTGGAAAATAGGAGAGGAGGACCATGGTCAAACCTCACGATCTAAATTGTTTAATAGGGAAAATATATACTGACACATGTGGTCATTAAAATTTATCTTGTTCTATAGGTAAGTAGAAGTAGAAGATAATACAAAATAAAAGTGAAAATCAGTGAAAAGACAGAGACAATAAATTAATTACCTTAAGCAGTGGACTCTCAAAAACCACAGATCTTCTCTGGCGTCTGTCCCTGCCTCTTTGCAATCCGTTAATTCCCAAATCAGAGGCTGCCCACATCCAGGAAGCCTTCCTTGATGCCCATGCCAAAAAGGCTTTCTTGCACCTGTTTACATTCACCAGGTCAGATTTCCCATAGGACTTATCTCTGCCTACTCCTTGTCTCCCCTAGGCTGTGAATTTCCAGAGTGCAGGAAACAGACTTGGTCTAATCCTCCACCTCCAAGTTCCAGGGGAATATTGAAGCTGGAAGGCTATAGGAAACAAATTTAAAGAGGTCATGGGACTTGTTGAGGTTCACCCTGAAACCTGTGTAGCACATGACCTGCCTAAAGTCCAGGGGTTTGTTTGTCCTTCTATTAAACCCTTGTCATCAAGACAATCCCCTAGAACCCCTAGCTCCCTTGGCAACCTGTCCAGACCACAGCAGACAGTGTTATAATGTTAACTGTTACAATTGCATTATTTGAGCATGTGTAGTTAAAGAAGTTATTAAAAAGAAAAAAAATAGAGGCAAAATATATTCAAAAATTATCAAAAAATGTTACTAGAACATTAAGGCCTCGGGACAGAATTTTTTGTTTGTTTATTTTTTGATTATTAAGGTTTTTGCAAGGCATATGGGGTTAAGTGTCTTGCCCAAGGCCACAGAGCTAAGTAAATATTAAGTGTCTGAGGCCAGATTTGAACCCAGGTATTCCTGACTCCAGGGCTGGTAGTCTATCCACTGCACCACCTACCTGCCCTGAGAATTCTTTTTTTATTTTAAAGTATTTATTCATTTTACTTTTACAATTTTCCCCTAATCTTACTTTCCTCTCCCCACCACCTATAGAAAACAATTTGCTAGTCTTTACATTGTTTCCATGGTACACATTGATCCAAATTGAATGTGATGGAAAGAAAAATCATATCCTTAAGGAAGAAACATAAAGTATAAGAGATAACAAAATCAGAGAATAAGATAGCAGTCTTTTTTTTCTAAATTAAAGGTAATAGTCTTTGGTCTTTGTTCAAACTCCACAGTTCTTTCTCTTGATACAGATGATATTATCCATTGCAGACAGTCCCAAATTGCCCCTGATTGCTGCACTGATGGAATGAGCAAGTGCATCAAGGTTGATCATCACTCCGATGTTGCTGTTAGAATGAACAAAGTTTTTTCTGCTTCTGCTCATCTTGCCCACCATCAGTTCATGCAAATCCCTCTCAGGAGAGAATTAATGAAGATCTTTATCATTTGATTAATGCATTGCAAACCACTGTAATGAAAATAGGGGACAATTGCAATGTCATTATAGACTCTCTGCTATTTGTGTTACTCCTTTAAAATATAATACTACACTTATTCCATGGGATGATATAAAAAGTTATTTGAATGGAATATGGTATAATGATTCTATCACTAAGGATGTGAATCAATTGCATAAAATTGTTAATGATATTGCATTGGCACCTAGAATGGAAATGGACTCATATCGATAATTTGTTTAATTTTCTTAATAGGTTTCATCATTTTCATTTTATGAATCTATTAGTGAGCATGCTTTTGGGTATCTTCACATTTTTATTGATATTGTGTATTATTCCTATTTGACTCAAATGACTTTTTTCTCTGGGACAAAAGCAGATGTCCTAAAACACCCTCTGAAGCTTCAGCATGCCTAAGAAGGGGATTTCTGTCAAGGGTCAGCTCCTGAGAGTGAATTACACATATTTTTGGTGACCTTGGCCACTAGAGATATGCATATACTCTTCTTGCTCATTAAATGGATTTCTTGGCTCACCAGTGAACCCTAACCTAAACATTCATGGAGCTAGAGGTGTGTGGGAAACTTTCTGATAAAGAAGTCTACAGACTTCGAAGGATAAAAATTGTAGATTATATCCAGGGAGTGATGCAGCAGGGTTTCATGTAATTTATCATGTCTGAGATAAATTTGACTATAAAAGCCTGAATAACAAAGAATAAAGGTAATAAAGGTTGTATCACAGCCTTACATGTATATCTCTATTTGACCTGACTCTCATCCAATATTTGGACACACACCAGAACCATCGCGCGCGATAGATTGGGAGCAGGAAGGAATTTTGAGGACCCTTAGGTCCATGTCCATTTAAACATCAGAAATAACAGGACCTTGAACACTCTAAGTGACTTATCCAGATTTAATCATATAAAATGTGAAGTAAAATACTAATTCAGGTTCCAAGATCATACCATGAGGACCATACCTGTGTGGCATCCTCATCTTTGCCAGCCCCCCTCCCAGGTATCCTTTCATTGGGTCTCTATTCTCTTTTATGTACCACTCCCTCTAATTCCAATTTTCTGTCCCACTGCACATGCACAAGGGCTTTCTCTATTATCCCTTGCACCTATAATATCATAGAATTTTGGCATCATGAGACACCATCAAAGCCAGGCCCACCACCTTACTAAACAGAAAACTGAGTGGACAATGGTTAAGTGACTTCTCCAGACTGACAAGACTTGTCAGAAGTTGATGTAGAATTTCATCCCAGTCCATTGCAAATACAATGCACCATCCTCTATGAGTCTTAGCTGGGTCACCCTACAATTGAGAGGTGTCCCTTCTTCATCTAAGATCTCCTTCCTCAATTGCTCACTGTTCTCCACAGTGATCTCTTCCCTCTTTACTTTGTCCATTGCCATCTAGTTCTGTTTTTTCTCTTTATCTTCTTTCTGTCTGCCTCTGTCTCATTTGCTGCCTCTCTAATTCTCTTGGAGCATTATCTCCCCCTTCCCAACCCAGACTCTGGTCTCACTTCTCCTTCATTGTCTTGCCCTCTAATCTTTCCACAATCCCTTCATCATTCACAGGTCCATTGGTCTGGTCCACATAGGCCATCCAACTGAAAGGTATTATTCTTCATAGGAGGAAACCCTTTCTGGAAGAGATTAAACACCTTTCTTGGGTAATATAGCTGAGGCAGAATTAAACTCTGATACATAGGACTCTAAACTGCAGACATCTTCATTTCTCATCAAACTGCCCTCTGGACTTTTCCTTCAGGATCTTCCTCTTCCTAGAAGATCACTTATGGCCTGAAATGTTCTCCTTAGAAGAATCATCAGACTCCTGGGCATCTCTCTTTCAGTGGATGGCTCCTCCCAGAACCTTTCATTATGGAAGGCACCCATAGCATCCAGTTCGCCATTTCTAACCAAGATATACTCAGAACAGATTCATCTTGTCTCCAGACTTATGTACCCTCCTCCCCAAAGCAACAATCACTTTTCAGCTTCCTGTTTTATGTTGCCTTCCACTCCTAGAATGTTCTTCCCTGAGGGCTGTGATTCTAATTATTTTTCCTTCTCTTTGTCTTCAGGACATAGGATGCTGTGTGCTACATATGACAATCTCAATAAAAGCTTGCTTAATAACTGAAAAATTCTCCATATTTTGTCCTGGAGATGTCTCTCTCCCAATCCCCACAACTAGATTTGTCCATCCCTCTCTCTCTCCCTCTCCATTCCCCTTCTGCCTCTTTCTCCCCCGCTCCTCATATTCTGGCACCCTCCCCTGCCAATTACCCAGAGACCTTTTCTTGCTTGTTCTGTATTTTTTCTCTTTATCTCTCTAGTTTGCTGATTCCTCTTTCCTCTGACTCTAGCAGCCTGCATTTCTATTATTTTATAGAAGTTCTGTTCTCACTTAATTTTCCTCTTTTCTTTCTCTAGGAAAAATCATTTTCTATACCTTTCTACCTTCCTACAACACTGTTATCTTACTATTATTATGATCTTTTCACAGACCCTTTATCTCCAACTTCATCAGACATTAGAACCTAGAAGACATATTTATTGGTTATGGAGTCCAGGCCGAGTACTGTAGAGCAAAGGAAAGGGAGGGTTGGATAATTTAAGTGACCTGCCCAGTATCAAAGAGTTGATAAGAATGTGGCTGAGGTAGGATTTGAACCGAAGTAACCCTAACTGCCAGGTACAGTCCATTAAGAGATCCAACCCTGTGAAACCCATATTCTCTGCACGTGCCATGGGAGTGACCTCTTCTTTGTGGCTCCCTTGTTACTGCCTCTAATCCTATGTTTCTTCTTCTAGCCCAAATCCACAAAGGCATCCTTTTCTCTTAATGGCAACCATAAAAATATTTATATGAGGGAGCAGTGACTCTCTTAGTGACTTCTGCTCAATACTTCTAATGATATGAGACTCCAAGGACACTGTAGTTTAGGGCCTTCTCAATAGTAATATTGAAATGAGGGTATAGTGACACTGCTTTGTGAGGATTGTGCAATATTTATTTTTGCATGAGGGACCAGTGTCACTGTAGTGAGACTTCCTCAAAAGTAAAATTAAATGAGGGACCAGTGACAGTAGTGTTTGAATTTCATTCACTGGAAATGTAGAAATGAGGGACAAGTGCCATTGTAGTGTGAGGCCAGGTCAAGACCATTGACAGTGTTGTGTGAGTCCAATTCAATATGAACATTTAGGTTTTGGTCCAGTGACATTGTTGTGTGAGGACTGCTCAATAGTAATGTTGAAATGGGGCACCAGTGGCATGGCAGTGCCATGCCTGCTCAATACTAATATTGAGATGAGTAATCAGTTGCACACTGCTCAACATTAATATTTAGATGAGGGCACAGTGAAATTGTAATGAGTCTTTTCCAATTTGGTTATTGAAATGCTGGACCAGTGACACTGTATTGTGAGTCCTTCTCATTATTAACATTTTAATGGGGATTCAATGACACTGTTTTGTGAGGCCTCTTCAATATTCATACTTCGATTAGTGACCAGTGACACTGCAGTGTAAGGGTTGTTCAAATTAATATTTCAATGAGGAACAAGAAACACAGCGTTGAAGCCTGCTCAATATTACTATTTACATGAACCAGTGATAATGTTGTGTGAGACCTCCTCAGTAATGATATTTAGATGAGGGAACAGTGACACTGTCTTGTGATTTCTGCTCAATATTTCTAATGAAATGAGGCACCAGTGACACTGTAGTTTGAGGCCTTCTCAATAGTAATATTGAAATGAGGTTATAGTGACACTGTTTATTGAGGACTCTGCAATATTTATTTTTGTATGTGACACCAGGCATATTGTAGTGATACCTCTTCAAAAGTAAAATTAAATGAGGGCCCAGCATCACTGTACTTTGAATTTTGTTCACTAGTAATGTTGAAATGGGGGAACAGTGACACTGTAGTGTGAGGCCTGCTCAATATTGATATTTACATGTGGGACCAGTGACTGCTTTGAGATATCTGCTCAGTATTAACATTTACCTGAGGGATAAATAACAGTGTAGGGAGGCCTGTTCAATATTAATATTTGGGTAAGGGTTCAGTGACACTGTAGTGAGAACTCTTCATTATTAATATTGAAATGATGGTCCAGTGACACTGTTTTGTGAGGCCTCTTCAATATTAATATTTAGTTGAGGGACTTGTGGCACTGTAGTGAGGCCTCCTGAGTATTAATATTGAAATGAGGTTCCAGTGATATTGTAGGTTAAGGTTTGCTTATAATTAATATTTTGATGAGGGATAAGAAACATGGTATTCCAGCCTTCTCAATGTTAATATTTAAATGAACCAGTGACATGGTATTATGAGACCTCCTCAAAACTAATAGGTAAAGGGGGGAACAGTGACACTGTCTCGAGATTTCTGCTCAATATTTATATTCAAATGAGTCACCAGTGACACTGTTTTGTGAGGTCTCTTCAATATTAATATTTAGATAAGGGAGCAGTAACACTGTAGTGAGGTCTACTCGATATAAATATTATAATGAGGCACCAGTGACACTAGTGTAAGAATTGCTTAAAATTATTATTTTGTTGATGGATAAGAAACACAGTAATGAAGCCTGTTGAAAGTTAATGTTTAGATGGACCAGTGACAATGTTCTGTGAGACCACCTCAATATTTAGATGACAGAACAGTGAAGCCATATTGCGACTTTTGCAAAATATTAATAATGAAATGAGTCACCAATGACTCTGTAGTGTCGACTGATCAATATTAATATTGAAATGAGAGCCAAGTGAAACTTTGTGAGGGCTCTTCTATATAAATATTTAGATGAGAGATCAATGACACCATAGTTTGATTTTTGTTCAATATTAATATTTTTTTAGGTTTTTGCAAGGTTAACGGGGTTAAGTGGCTTGCCCAAGGCCACACAGATAGGTAATTATTAAGTGTCTGAGACCAGTTTTGAACCCAGGTACTCCTGACTCCAGGGCTGGTGATTTATCTACTACACCACCTAACCGGCCCTGTTCAATATTAATATTAAAAAGAGGGACCAGTGATAATGTAGTGTGAGACCTGCTCAATATTAATGCTGAGTTGTGGAACCATTGACACTGTAGTGTGAGTCCCATTTAATATTAATAATTAGATTTGGGACCAGTGACACTGTAGTGTGAGGACAGCTCAATAGTAATATTGAAATGAGTCTCCAGTGATACTGTCATGTCAGGCCTGCTCCGTACTAATATTGAGTTGAGGAACCAGTGACACTGTAGTGTGAAGCCTGCTCAATATTAATATTTGAATGAACAAACAGTGACACTGAATTGAGGCCTGATCAATAATAACATTGAAATGAGGCTTTAGTGACACTGTTTTGTGTGGACTCTTCAACACTTACTTTTAGATTAGTGACTTTTGACACTGTAGTGAGACCTCCTCAAAAGTAAATTCAAATGAGGGAACTGTGACACTGTAGTTTGAATTTCATTTAATATAAATATTGAAATGAGGGATCAGTGACACTGTAGTTTGCGGCATGCTCTATATTCATTTTGAGTTGTAGCACCATTAACAGTATACTGTGAGACCTGTTCAATCTTAACAATTAGATTTGGGTCCAATGACACTGTGTTGTGAAGACTGCTCAATAATAATATTGAGATGAGGAACCAGTGACATTCTGATCAATATTAAATTTTAGGTGAGGGACCAGTGACATTTTAGTGAGGCCTGCTCAATTTGAATATTGAAATGAGGGCCCAATGACAATATAGTGTGTGGCTTTCAGATTAATAATAATGAGATGGGTAACAACAGATACTGTAGTGTGAGGTCCACACAATATTAATAATTATAAAAGGTTTCAGTGACAATGGAGTGTGAGACCTCCTCAATACTAATATTTAGATGACAGACCAGTGACACTGAAGTGTAAGGGTTGTTTAAAATTAATATTCTGATGAGGGACAAGAAACAAGGTATTGAACCCTATTCAGTGTTAATATTTAGATGGACCAGTGACACTATTGTGAGACCTCCTCAATACTAATATTTAGATGATGGAACAGTGACACTGTCTCATGACTTCTGCTAAATGTTAATAATGAAGTGAGGCACCAGTGAAACTGCAGTTTGAGCTTTATTCAATATTTATATTGAAAAGAGGGACCAGTGATACTGTAGTATGAGGCTAAAAAACATGATGATAAAGGGTAAAAACATCACTTGTTCAAAAATATTTAAAGCATCCCTGTTTGTGGTGACAAAACATTGGAAATTAAATGAATGTCCTTCAATTTGGGAATAGTTTAACAAACTGTGTTATATGTAGGTCATGGAACACTATTTCTATTAGAATCCAGGAGGGATCACAATTCAGGGAAGACTAGAAAGATTTGCACGAATTGATGCTGATCAAGATGAACAGTAACAGAAAAACATTGTATACCCTAACAGCAACATGGGTGTGATGATCCACCCTGATGGACTTGCTCATCTCTTCAATGCAACAACAAGGGACAATTCTGAGCTATCTTCAATGGAGAATACCATCGGTATCCAGAGAAAGAATTATGGACTTTGACCAAAGACCAAGGACTATTGCTGTCAAATTAGAAAAAAAGTGATATTATATAATTTTAATTTCTCATACTTAATTTTTCTACCTTAAGGATATGATTCCTCTGCCATCACATTCAGCTGAGATCAATATATAACATAGAACCAAAGTAAACACTAACTGAATGTCTTCTGTGGGGGATGGGAGGAGAGAAGCAAGATTGGGGGAAAATTTGTAAAACTCAAAATTAATAAAATCATTCTTTAAAAAAATGTGGGGTGGCTAGGTGGCACAGTGGATAGAGCACCGACCCTGGAGTCAGCAGTACCTGAGTTCAAATCCGGCCTCAGTCACATAACAATTACCTAGCTGTGTGGCCTTGGGCAAGCCACTTAACCCCATATGCCTTGCAAAAAAAATGTTTCTGAGTTTGCCTTGGCATTATTGCCTCCCAGGTATTTTATATTGTCTGAGGTTTCTTTCCATTGGATTTTTCTTTCTAGTCCTTTCTGCTGTATCTTGCTAGTAATATATAGAAATGTTGAGGATTCATGAGTTTATATTATATCCTGCGAACATGCTTAAGTTGCTAATTATTTCTAGTAGTTTTTGAGTTATTTTTTGAGATTCTCTAGATATATCATCATGGTATATATATCATCATTGGTCTATAATTTTATTTCTCTGTTTGGTTCTTTCTGGTTTAGGTATCAGCACCATATTGGTGTCATAAAAGGAGTCTCACAGAATTCCTTCTTTTCCTCTTTTTAAAAATAGTTTATGTATAATAGGAAATAATTGTTCCTTGGATGTTTGGTAGAATTCACTTGTAAATCCATCTGGATCTGGAGACTTTTTCTTCAAGAGTTTATTTTTTAAAAATTTTTCCTTTTTTTAAAATTTTACAATTTTTCCCCTAATCTTGCTTCTCTCCCCCCATTGCCCACAAAAGGCAGTCTGATAGTCTTACTTGTTTCCATGTGTTACACTGATCAAACAGAACATGTTGAGAGAGCGTGATATCATATGCTTAAGGAAAAAAATAATATGAAAGTGATAGCAAAATTACATAATGAGATAACTTTTTTAAATTAAAGGCAATATTCTTTGGTCTTTGGGTAAATTCGACAAATCTTTCTTTAGATACAGATGATATTCTCTATTGCAGATAACCTAATATTATTCGTGATTTTAGCATTGATGAAATGAGCAAGTCCATTGAGATTGATCATCAACTCCATGTTGTTATGGTGTACAATGTTCTTCTGGTTCTGCTAATCTAGCTCAGCATCAGGTCATGCAAACCCTTAAAAGCTTCTCTGAATTCCTATCTCTCCTGGCTTCTTTGTTTTAATTTTTTAATTTATTTTTATTAAAGATATTATTTGAGTTTTACAATTTTACCCCCAATCTTCCTCCCCCCCCCCACAGAAAGCACTCTGTCAGTCTTTACTTTGTTTCCATGTTGTACCATGATCCAAATTGGGTGTGATGAGAGAGAAATCATATCCTCAAAGAAAAGAGAATTCTGAGAGGTAACAAGATCAGACAATAAGATATCTGTTTTTTTCTAAATTAAAGGGAATAGTCCTTGCACTTTGTTCAACCTCCACAGCTCCTTATCTGGATACAGATGGCACTCTCCTTTGCAGACAGCCCAATATTGTTCCCGATTGTTGCACTGATGGAATGAGCAAGTCATTCAAGGTTGAACACCACTCCCATGTTGCTGTTAGGGTGTACAATGTTTTTCTGGTTCTGCTCATCTCACTCAGCATCAATTCATGCAAATCCCTAAAGTCTTCCCTGAAATCCAGTCCCTCCTGGTTCCTCATAGAACAATAGTGTTCCATGACATACATATACCACAGTTTGCTAAGCCATTCCCCAATTGAAGGACATTTACTTGATTTCCAATTCTTTGCCACCACAAATAGGGTAGCTATAAATATTTTTGTACAAGTAATGTTTTTACCCTTTTTCATCATCTCTTCAGGGTATAGACCCAGTAGTGGTATTGCGGGGTCAAAGGGTATGCACATTTTTTTTGCCCTTTGGGCACAGTTCCAAATAGCTCTCTAGAAGGGCTGGATGAGTTCACAGCTCCACCAACGGTGTAGTAGTGTCCCAGATTTCCCACAGCCCTTCCAACAAAGATCATTATCCTTCCTGGTCATATTGGCCAATCTGAGAAGTATGAGGCAGTAGCTCAGAGAAGCTTTAATTTGCCTTTCTCTAATAATTAATGATTTAGAGCATTTTTTCATATGGCTATGGATTGCTTTTATTTCCTCATCTGTAAATTCCCTTTGCATATCCTTTGAACATTTGTCAATTGGGGAATGGCTTTTTGTTTTAAAAATATGACTCAGTTTTCTGTACATTTTAGAAATGAGTTCTTTGTCAGAATCATTATTTGTAAAGATTGTTTCCCAGTTTACTGCATTTCTTTTGATCTTGGTTACATTAGTTTTATCCGTGCAAAAGCTTTTTAATTTAATGTAATTGAAATCATTTAATTGGTTTTTGGTGATGTTCTCCACCTCTTCCTTAGTCATAAACTGCTCCCTTTTCCATAGATCTGACAGGTAGACTAGTCCTTGATATTTTAATTTGCTTATAGTATTGGTTTTTATGTCTATGTCCTGTAACCATTTGGAACTTAATTTGGTAAAGGGTGTGAGGGGTTGGTCTAATCTAAGTTTCTTCCATACTAACTTCCAATTAACCCAGCAATTTTTATCAAGGAGGGAGTTTTTATCCCAATGGCCGGACTCTTTGGGTTTATCAAACAGCAGATTACTATAATCATCTCCTGCTTTTACACCTAGTCTATTCCACTGGTCCACCACTCTATTTCTTAGCCAATACCAAACAGTTAATAGAACAATAGTGCTCTGTAACATACATATACCATAATTTCTTCAGTCCTTCCCCAATTGATTGACTTTCACTCAGTTTCCAATTATTTGCCAGGACAAACAGAGGTGCTATGAACATGTTTGTGCAAGTGATGTTTTTACCCTTTTACATGATCTCTTCAGGTTACAGACTTGATAGTTGTATTGATGGAACCAAGGATAAACATATTTTTATTGTCCTTGGGTGTAATTCCAAACTGTTCCCCAGAAAGATTGGATGAGTCCACAGCACCACCACCAATGCATTAGTGTCCTAGATTTCTTGCGTCCCTTCCAACATTGATCTCCAAGTACAGGACTCGGGTGAACCATAGAAAGTTTATGTTAAGAACAAATAATGAGGAATTAATGACATTGATATGTTTGTATTCCTGTATGGGAAGAAGATTCTGATAGCTCAAATGAACTTTCTCATTCATAAGAGTGCTTAGAAGGAGCATATATAGACAAGGCACAGGAAGGAGCTGAATATAATGATATAATATAGTAAAATTTGGAGTCAATGGGTGATAAAGGAAAGTACTATTAGGAAGAGAAAGGAGAAGAAGGGACTAAGATATTTCACATAAGATTCAAGAAAAAGCTTTGACAATGGAGTGGACTTGGGGAAAGAGAGGAGGAATGAGTGAGCTTTCGTTCTTATCAGAAAGGGCTCAGAGAGAAAATAACATATACATTTAACCTAGAGAAAAAAATAGGGGAAAAGGAGGGGATTAAGGGGAAAGTGGTAAGGGGGAAGGAAGGGCGAAGAAGATGATAGAAGAGAGGGAAGATCATGGGAGAGGGTACTTAGATGCAATACGCTTCTGAACAGGGACAGAATGAAAGGAGAGAGAGAATGGAATGGATGAGATCGGGGAGGAATAGAGTAAACGGAAATACAGCCAGTGAGAGCAACTGTGGGAAAAATGTTGAGGCAACTTCTCTGGTGGGTATGATGAGAAAGGCAATTCATCCCAGAGCCACTGGAATCTGAACACACTTCTTTTTCCCTTTCTGTCTGATTCTTGAGTTTTCTCATGTTCTTGGAGGGAGGAGGGGGGTTTATGATTACTCTCACAGCAATATTATTGTAATAATAGAAAATCAATAAACAAAATAGAATTAAAAAAAGAAATTTTTGTTGACTCATTGACGACTTATGTAAGAATGTATTATTTTGTTTATTGGAACATTTTATTCTACAAAGAAAGAGTCTTCTAGTAATTAAAGAAGACATGGCCTAATGCAAGAGAAGCCTCCAGAACTCCTTTGTGTACATCTATCTAAATTCTGTATTGGGGAAGAATAGGGCTCCAAAATACCTAGCTCTCTTGTCCAAAGAGCCAAGGAAAGAGGGAAAAGTCAGATAAGTACAAAATATTTAAAGTTTCTTAATGTTGGCAATAACTTGGAATCCAATGGGTTACTCATAAATTTCTAATGACTAAACAATATAAGTTATATCCATGTATTACTATACTATTGATCATTAAGAATTGATAAAATGAGCAATGTCACTACTGGGTCTATGTCCTGAAGAGAGCATGAAAAGGGGCAAAAGCTTCACATGTGCAAAAATAGTCATAGCAGCTCTTTTTATAGTGAAAATCGAGAAGATGTCCACCATTTGGGTAATGAGTGAGCATATTGTGTTATATGTGTGGGTGGGAACACTATTTTTCTATAAAAAAATCAAGGGGGATGGGTTTTCAGAAAAGCCTCAACTTGTATGAATTGATGCTGAGTTCTGCTCTGATCCTTCTGCACAAGAGCAGTCAAAGCCTCTCATAAGATCTGTTCAGATTCTGGAACTGATATTTACAAATTTTAAAATAAGTGTGTATTGGTGTCTTATGTTTTATATATTTTTATATTTATCCCCAGTATCCATCACCTCCTTCACCTAGATATCTGTCTCTTATATCAATTTGTATTTCTATATCAAATCACAATTTCTATAGCAAATCACAAAGTATTAACAAATTGACACTTATAACCTTTTAAATACTTGTATAATGTATAACAACTGTGAATCTCATACGTTCAAAAACTGGAATTCTAAAGGTGTCTTCGTACATCATTTCAGATTCGTGGCTGATATTGATATTTATATAAATTCATTTCAATTCCTTTTTGCTATTGTTCTTTCCATTTCCCTTGTTTTTATTGTAAAAAGCATTATAAAATTCAAAATGAATAATTTTGATAACATTCAATTGTAACATTTTTACACCAATACAACTAATGGTAGCAAGAATAAGACAAAGGTAATATACTGGGAAACAATTTTACAACTAGCGTTTCTGACAAAGAGCTAATTTCTGAAATACAGAGAGAGCTGAGACCAATTTATAAAAAAGCATGTAATTTCATAATTAAAAGACAATTCTCAGATGAAGAAATGAAAACTGTCTATAGTCCTATGAAAAAATGCTCTAAATCATTGTTGATTAGATACATGCAAATTAAAACAACTTTCAGATACTGCTTCACAGCTATTTCATTGGTCAGTATGACTAAAAGTAAAAACAATCAGTATTGCTAATGTGGGAAAATTGGCAGGTCAATGCACATTTGGTGGAGTTGTGAACTTATCTAATTTTTCTAGAGAGGAATTTGGGAATATGCCCAAAGGGCAGTAAAATATTGTGTACCCTTTGTTCTAGCAATGCTACTACTTTTGTGTAACTAATCCAAAGAGATCACAAAAGAATAAATAACCCACTTATAAAAAAGTTTAACAGGTTTTTTCATAATGGCAAAGAATTGGAAATTGTGGGAATGACTGAACAAACCTTCGTATATGATTGTGATGGAACACTATTATTTCATAAGAAATAAAAAGGGACGGGACTTCACAATATCCTATAACAACTTGCATGAACTAATGCTGAGTGAAGGGAGCAGAATCAAAATAGCATTGAAAATACCAATAGCAACATTGGGTGATTATCCACTATGATGGACTTATTCCATTTAGCAGTAATAAAGAAAATTATAAAATCCTGGTGATTGAAAATAGAATGTAAAAGCACAGAAAGAACTATGAAATTTAAATGCAGACCAAAGCTAACAATCTTAATTTTTTTAAAGATCTTATCATAATGTTTTTGCCTCTACTGTTTTTTGTTGTTCTGATTTGATTCTTCTTTCACAATATTGAATATTGTTAATATAGATTCATATTTTGTATGGTTTTATATATATATATATATATATATATATATATATATATATATATGTATGTATTTCATTTGATTGCTTTCTATCAAGGGAAGGAGTAAGTTAAGGGGAGGGAGGAAGAAAAATATGTCACTGAAAACCTTGCAAAAATGATTGCTGAAAGCTATCTTTTCCTGTAGTGGGAAAAAATAAATTAAAAAATAAATTTTTGCAGTGTGTTTGCAGTAAACTGTTTAAATATTATGAGTTCATATCTATTAATGCTACTGGGCGATAATTTTTTTTTCTTTATCTTTGAAAAGTTTCACCATTAGGAAGATATTTATCTCACAAAAGTATTCTGGTAAGCAATGGTCTTTCTTATCTTTGCAGACTTGTTTGTGAAGCTTTGGCACTAATTGTTCTTTAAAAACTTCGGTAGGAATGTTTTATGAATTCGTTAGTACCTGGATTCTTTTTCTTTGAAAGTTCCTTTATAGCTATATACATTTTGTTTGAGCTATTTATTATCTCAACGATACCTTCTGACAATTTGGGTATTTCATATTCTTACATTGATTCCTGTATTTCTTTTTTTTTGTTCTCCGTTGTGTTTATATATATATATAAATATATATATATATACATACACACACACATATATATGTATATGTACATATATATTTTAATTATTCTTTTTTGTCTTCTAGTTTTGTTGTGATTAAAGTCGTTCATTTTCTATTTATTTAATTTGAATTTCTGTATGCTTTAAAACATTAGATTTGTTAATCCTTTATAAAATTTATCTGTCTTTTCCAAGAAAAACTTTGTTTCATTTTTGCTTAATTTTTTTCTAATTTATCTATTTTTGTTCTAATTTCAGTCTATTTCCTTAAACTTATCTCAGCTTTATTTCTATATTGGATTTTTTTGTATTTTGCTTGTATATTTTGTTCTGTGAGTTTCTTTTTTTCTGTTTTGTTAATGGCTGTCTGTAGAAATATGAATTCTTTTCTTAGGGCAAATTTAGCAGTATTTCAGAAATTCTCATGTATCATTCATCATCATTATCATTTTCTTTTGCATAATTATCACTTGTTTCCTATTATTTTACTTCAACAAATTCAATTTTTAGGTTTTCAGTTATTACTAAATCTTGATTTTGGTTATTACTATTTTATTAGTAATCCTTGAACATTATTGCATTTTGTGCCTTCAAAGAACCTTGTGTCATTTGTATGCAATATCTTTGCACACAGATACAGGGTCAGTTTTTGAAAAATTTTCATATGTTACTAAAAAATTTATAAATGGTTTTGTTATCTCATTTCAAAGATGGCAAGGAAACCTTTTTTGTGTGAAATAAGGGAATTTTTTGACTAATATTTTAGTTTAATGCATAAGTTTATTATTATTATCTAATTGATTAAATACATGCTCATTTTTGCCTCAAAATAAAAGCAGAGTTGGGGGATAACTTCTCAGGTATCATCCTGAGAATAATATTTTTGATCAATAGGGCTGTACTTGCTCGACTGTGAAGTCTCTTCCTTTTTTTGAAAAAACAAATGTTAATTTAGTGTTTTATTTTTACCAAACTACAAACTTTGAATTCCAAATTCTCTCCTCCTCTCCCCATCCTCCCATTTAGAAGGCAGTCAGTCTGATATAAGATATACATGTGTAGGGTGTGGCTAGGTGGCACAGTGCATAGGCCACCGGCCCTGGAATCAGGAGTACCTGAGTTCAAATTCGACCTCAAATACTTAATAGTTATCTAGCTGTGTGGCCTTGGGCAATCCACATAACCCCATTGCCTTGAAAAAACCTAAAAAAAAGATATACATGTGTAGTCAGGCAAAACATTTCCTTAGGAGTCATATTGTCAAGGACAATCTAGAACAAATAATGTCCAAGAAAAATGATAAATGAATACAGAATGAAAGGAAGGAAGGAAAGAGGGAGGAAAAGAGGGAGGAAGGAAGGAAGGAAGGAAGGAAGGAAGGAAGGAAGGAAGGAAAGAAGGAGGGAAGGAAGGAAGGAAGGAAGGAAGGAAGGAAGGAAGGAAGGAGAGGAGAAAAAGTTTTAAAAAGTATGCTTCAATTTTTATTCTTCTCTCGGTATGGATAACATTTTGCAAGTCTTTCAGAGTTCTCTTGGATCAATGTATTGCTGTGAAAAACGAAGTCATTCACAGCTGATCATTATACAATATTGTTGTGGCTATGTGCGGTATTCTTTTGGTTCTATTAATTTCACATTTTTTAGGTTTTTGCAAGGCAGTGGGGTTAAGTGGCTTGCCCAAGGTCACACAGCTATATAATTATTAATTGTCTGTGGCCGGATTTGAACTCAGGTACTCCTAATTCAAGGTCTGGTGCAACATAGCTGACCTACTCATTTCACTTAGCTTTAGTTCATAATAGTCTTTCCAGGTTTTTTAGTGAGATTCTTGTTTATCATTTCTTATTTTAAAATAACATTCTCTCACAATCATATACAACTGTTTGTTTTGTCATTCACCAGGTGAAGGGCATTCCCTCAATGTCCAATTCTTTGCTAATACAAAGGAGTTGCTATAAATATTTTAGCACATATAAGCTTTTTTCCTTTGGTGTTTTTTAAATATCTTTTCAGATAAAGACCTGGTAGTAAGATTGCTAGGGTAAAAGGAGCACATGGTTTTTTAATTCTTTGGGCATAGCTCCAAATTACTCTACTTAATGGTTATATCCATTCACAACTCTACTAATGAGGCATTGGTGTCTCAATTTTCCAACATCCCCTGCAACATTTGTCAGTGATAGTTGAAAATTAGAAAAGTTGTGAAAATCATTATCCACATAGTAATAATAACAAAAATCATCACATTTTCTCAGTAGAGAAAAGTCTTTTCATAAGTTCTCAAATTTTTTTTATTTTTTTTAATTTTTAAAAATCTTTCTTGTTTTAATAACCTCCCTGAAGTCATGGTCTTCTTCAAGTATGGTATCTCCTAAACTTAATGTCAAGATATGAAAATAAAAGAAAAATATTGCCATGAATACTGCAGAACATACCAAATGTTTCAAAATATAGGCAATTAATTTTTATTTCATGAAAGCCTGTATAATAAATATAGGACAATGTCTTCAACATTTTCTATTTTTCTTTGCTTTTCTCTGTTCTATACTTTCGATTTTTACTTCTCACTATCATGAAGGCTACGTATACATACACTTATGAAGTACAATATCAGTATTTATATAATCCCTGTATAGAAGGGGTCCTTGCCACCTTTCTGGGCCCTGAGAAACTCCTCAGAAATATAACCTGGGCTGGGAGCCTTTGGGTCAGAAAATAATGCAACCGGACCCAAATGCTTGACTCTAGGATTACAAATATTCCATGAATTTTTCTAAGATTCACAAAGCAGCCTTGTTAGCCTAATTATCTTGCTGTATCTGTAAAATTCCTGCTTCCTCCGAGGACTGCCTTCCCTTCCCCAGATGTGACTGGAACCATAAGATAGTAAATTTCACTCCGTCAAACCTGTGAGAAGTCGGTGAATATGTGACTCCTTCCATCCAAGGAAACATGTTTAGACATAACACAAAGATCCTGACCCTTTCCTATTCTGTCTAGTCCCCTATCTATACTGAACCATAGGTTTGTATATGTTTGTAGTAGTGTGACAAAAAATATATCTAACTGCTGTCTTTGCTTCTGTATCCTGCTTGCTCTCAGTACCCCCCCCCCAAAAAAAACACGATCAAAACCTTATTCTATGAACACTCAGGTACTGTCTGATTTGGGTACTCTTCATCCCTAGTCAGTCCACGGGAAAATAAAGTTCTCCAAATTAATCCAATTTTGATCTCCATCTTGCTCTTTAGATTCAGCATGTCTTCAAAATTTTCCATTTTTCTTTGTTTTTCTCTATTCTACACTATTTTTCCCTTTTCATTCCCATGCAGGCTATGTAAACATATACATGTACCACCTATATATAAGCAAATTTGTTCTGATTTAAAAATCTAAAAAAAAGTCATTTAGAAAGAAAGACAGGGCTGTCATTGGTCCAAATGTTTTGGAAAGAAATTTGGAAATATGCTCAATGAATATTCCATTGAGTGATATCTCTATTAGTTCCATTCTCCCAATAGTTCAAAGGAGGATGAAGAGAACTTTTCCACATAATCCTACTTATAAGTGCTCAGTTTGTGCTGGCAAAGAATTAGAAACTGAGATGTCCATCAGCTGAAGAAAAACTGAATAGTTGAAACAAAAACAATTGGAAAGAATTGTAAGAACTGATGCAAAACCAAATAAGATTCATAAAAACACTACATAGAATAACAGCAGGATTGTATTTTAAAGATAACCAATTTTGGAAGACTTCAAACCTATTATCAACACAAGAAACACCTTCAGTTCCAGAGAACTCATGATTTCACATGGTACTCAGTTTCAAATAATGAACTGATGGATCTTGAATAAAGATCTAATCATCTTCACATTTTCATTCTATATTCCTTCTTTCCTACCTTCCTTCTATTTTCCTTCTTTCCTTAATCCTTTATACCATTTTTCTTATTCTCCTTCCTTACCTTGAGATAATTGCCTTGCAATAATACAGCTTCTGTAGCAGACAGCATTGGGTGCTGGATATGGGAGAAATATAATGCAAGAAAACATATTCACAAATATTTTTGAAAACTTCACCAAAATATAAATATAAATATCTTCCCAAGGAATTCTAGTTCTCTTGTGTCATTTTCATCTAGAGGAAAGGTAGAAATCAGATTCATATCTGTAGATGATATAGTGGGAAAATAAATTTCTTGGTCATTTTATTATACTGAAATGGTTAGCTAGTTCTGTTTTCAGTTAGTTTTACAGATTAGGAAACTGAACTAAATTGGCTTAAATGACTTGCCAAGGGTTTCACAATTATTAAGTGTATGAGACCAGATTTAAGCTCAACTCTTTCCACTGCAACTTATGAACCCTTCCCTTGTAGATAATAAAAAGATAACAATTCCACAAGTAAACTAGGAATGTAATAATAAAAGCAATATATTTTTAAAACACATGAAAATATATGGTATCTCAGAGCTAAAATTACTGACCTGACCTGTAAAACAGCTCAAAGAGAGATAATAGAATAATAAAAAAAACTAGAAACAATGACAAATAACAGAGTCAAGCATTTCTACAAACCTTATAGGTGATCAGAAACCAAAAAATCTGGTTACAAAGTACAAATAAAAATAATTTATCAATCATCTTCTGAATGAAACTTCAAAACCACCCCCTCAGGTACATTTTCCCATAAACTCAAATCTTCCAACTTAAATACAAAATATCACAAACTGGCAGAAAGGAAGAAAATTCCAAGGAGACTGTCTGTATTAGAAAAAACTTAACCTTCTACTATAAGAAAAGAAAGGAGAGGGGCAGTTAGGTGGCACAATGGATAAAGCATCAGACCTAGAGTCAGAAGGACATGAGTTCAAATCTGGCCTCAGATACTTAATAATTACTTAGCTGTGTGACCTTGGACAAGTCACTTAATCCCATTGCCTTGCAAAAACAAATGCAATACCAAACAAAGAAAAAGAATGGAGATTGTAGAGTGTCACCTCTCAGGAGAGATAATGTGCAAATAAAAAACTTGCCTAGCAAAACTCTGTTTAAATATATAAGGTGTTTCAGGGTTGGATGAAATAGAAGACTTCTCAAAATTCCTAATGGGAAGGCCAGAGTTATATAGACACTTTGAAATACAAAAACTTGAACAAAGAGAAAAATGCAAATATAAATTTAAATGATAAAATATAAGGATCTAAAGAAGAAATCATTCAATTGTAATAATTACAGTTAATGATAACCCCTATCAAAATTTGGCATATTTTAACAATTTTTTTCAATGTAAAATTTCATTTTCAATTTATGGAATAAAACATATTTTTATGACTCAATACAATAAAAAATGATTACCCTTTAAACTGCAGTTTTACAATGAACAGCTTGCTATTCCTTTCAAATACACTACAAAATTGACATTTATAAAAATAAAATGAGGTATCATATATTATGGGAATACACTAGGAACTTTCTCAAGAAATTTACTTGTAAAATAAGGAGGCCCAAGTTTACCTGTATCATTTGAGTTTTAGAAGTACTAGAAATAGCAATAAAATGAAAGAAAGAAATCAAAGACATAAATAAAGGTAATGAGAAGATAAAATGATCCCTATGTGCTCATTATATAAACAAGCCATGAAAATTGAAAGTTATATAATACAAATTCAAAAATGAATTCTACATATTTTAATAATGAAGTTACAGAAAAGTTATAACAGAAAGGGAAATCCCATTGTAAAAGCTTCTTCCTTCTTCCTCTCTTCCTTTCTCTCTCTCTCTCTCTCTCTCTCTCTCTCTCTCTCTCTCTCTCTTTCTTTCTTTTTAGGTTTTTGCAAGGCAATGGGGTTAAAGTGGTTCACCCAAGTCCACACAGCTAGGCCAGATTTAAACTCAGGTACTCCTGACTCCAGGGCTGGTATCCTATCCACTGCACCACCTAGCCACCCCAACTTTGTAAAAGCTTCAAAAGGGATAACTATCTGTAGATTGACATATCAAAGTAACTGCATATCTGTATAGATTCAGTTACATGAAACTCCTTAAAGAAATGAATAAAAACTGAAATAGTAAGAAGAATATTAAGTGAATATGAATAGGCAATTTAAACAGTTTTTATTACAACAATCAGAAACTTTATTAAACTTGACAACAAACAACAAAAATCATTTAGATATTCAAGATGTCTCAACTATCAAATGAAGTGATGAAAAGAAATAGGGATGAAAGCAAAATACCACTCAGAGGCCTCTAACTGTATAGTAAGAAAACAATTATCAAAATCATCTGGTATTGATTCTTTTTTAAAACAGTGAATTTGATAACTGGATCAGACTAGACAAGGAAAAATCAAAATCCATAAATGAACTCCATGCACTAATGTCTAGTAGTTTCTAGAAAACATAAATTATTTAGGAACAAACTGCCAGGAAAACAATACATTCAAAACAGACATTGAATAATAAAATTAATGATCATGTTACCAAAAAAAGGTTAGAAGAGAAACAGATACAATAAGTATCATATCCACGGGTAAAAAAAAAAAAACAACTTAGACAAAAAGAAAAGAAATAGAAACAATCATAAAAATGAAATGTAAAATATATTTTATATGAAACTGAAAATCTTCTGCACAAATAAAAATAATGTACCTCAGATAAGAAAAGAAATGATTAAATGGGAAGAAATCAATGTATCAAAATTTCTGTAATAAAGAATTGGTATTGCAGATATAGAACTAACATATATATATATATATATATATATATATATATATATACACATATATATGTGTGTGTATGTGTGTATATATATACACATATGTGTGTGTATGTGTGTATATATATATATATATATATATATATATATAGATAGATATATACATATAGTTTTAACTAATAGCGTTTCAACAAGGGAAAAGTGGTGTAAAGATATGAGCAAAATAGTAATAGTCAAAAGATGACTTATTTTGTTTCCATAATATATCCCTACTTATCTTGGCTTTCTTCAGGAATGATCAACAGCACTCATATTAGGCATTGTCTCCAATATTGTTACATCAATTAGTACAATCAAAATGAGAGAAGATTTGGAAAAAGCCTTGTAAGTCTTAAAGTTTATTATCTGTTTGTCACTAATTATCCAGTGAATTAACAGTGCTTGGAAAACGTTTCTGGATGTTGAGTTCCACACTGAAAAATGAGTGATTTTCCTATTGTACTACAAATTTTCACTTAATATCAGATTAAAAGAAGTAAATTAAGCTAAAAAATTTCGAAAGCATGATATCATGTCAATTTGAAATTTTACAAATTGCAGTTTGTCATTGAGCAGTGAAAGTAGGTGAGCATGGAATTGTGTTTTCGTGCTAACCAGCAATTCAAGCATCTCAGAGGAATCCTGATGATCCTGGAAGCAAGCAGAGAGAGATTTAGACTTCTCAAGGACTCTGATAATCAGTAGACATTGAACCCTATCCTTTCAGCTTTGAGACGTGAGTTGCAAAGGGGCTGTGTTCCTCTCCTGACACAGTGACATAATTTCTGCATTTTAAGGTAATATTTGGACAAGAATTCCTATAACCTGTAAGAAGGTTCTGTATAAAAAAAGAAAACAAAACAAAACAAAACACAAAAGACTGTGCTGGTTGTTTTCTTCTTGCTACTTACATTGTGTTCATTTTAATTAAATGCTACTGCTAATGAAAAAAAGGGATGAGAAAATAGTCCTGAAAAGAAGAATGTTAGAGTCTTCAAAATAACATTAATGAATTCTCTATCACATAAGAGATTGCTCTATCTCACTCAAAATAACAGAAAGGCATATCAAAGCAACCCAAAGGACTCATCTCATATGTTGTAAAGTAAAACGGATGATAAAGAATGACAGCTGTCAATAAATGTCAATAAATGAGCCATGATAATCATACTAATGAATTTTGGTGAAGCAAAGGGATAGGATAAGCATTTTGCAAAGCAATTTAGAATAGAGTAAATTAAGTGACTACGTAATCCTTGGTACTTGATCCAGAGTGCTGCATGGATTCCACAAAATATCTTCAATCCTAGGAAATACCAATATACACCAAATTATTATACTTTTATGATAGTGAAGAATTGGGAACAAAGTAGCACTCCATTGCTTGGGAGAATTAGTAAACAAACTGGGGTATGTAAGTGAAATGCAGTGCCCAAGTGCATGGTCAATTTTTTTCGTAAGGGCCATGTACAGCAGAAAATATAGTATAGTCCTTTCTATCTCCATTCAATTTTCTCCAAAGTTCTATCATGTCTGGGTTTTCTAATATTCTATTTATCTCATTCACTTCCTTCTTGGTTATTTTACAGTTAGATTAATCTAAATCTGAGAGAAGGAGTTTTAGGTGTCTCATCAGTAGGGTTTTGCTGTCTATGTTTTCCTGTAACTCATGCAGCTAGTCCTCTAAGAATTTGGATGTTATTCCACTTGGTGCAGACATATTGAAATTGCTTCGTTGTCTATGGTACCTTTCAGGAGCATATAGTTTCCTTCCTTATCTCTCAATGAGATCTATTTTTACAGTTGCTTAGTCTGAGAAAAGGATTGCTACCCCTCCCCTTCTCATTTCAGTAGAAAGAAAACATATTTTGTTCCAATCTTTGACCTTTACTTTTTATTTTAGTTTTTTCAATGCAATGTGGTTAAGTGACTTGAGCAAAGACACACAGCTAGGAAATTATTAAATGTCTTAGGCCAGATTAGAGCTCAGGTAATCCTATCTCCAGGCCTGGTGCTCTATCTACTGTGCCACCTAGTTGCCACTTACTTTTACTCTTTATGTATCTCTCTACTTCAAAACAGTTTCTTGTAAGCAGCATATTGTAGGATTCTGATTTGTAATCTAGTATGCTATTCGCTTATGTTTTAAGTGAGAGTTCATCCCATTCACATTCAAATTTATAATTACTAATTCTTTATTTCCCTTCATGCTATCTTCCCTCTGTTTGTTTTTTCCCCCTTTCCTCACCCCCTTATCCATATCTCCTAGTATTTTGTTTCTAAATACTACCCTCCTATATCCAGAACTCCTCCCCTTTCTTTCCTGTTTCCCTTTTCCTTTCCCTTCCTTCTGGTGGTTCCCCTTCTTTCTGGCCTTTGCTGTCTCATCGCTTCCTCCCCTTTTCCCTTTGTAATACTCAGAAGGTAAATTTTTTTTAAGTTAACTGATTTTGTGTGTGTGTGTGTGTGTGTGTGTGTGTGTGTGTGTGTGTTTGTGTGTGTAAGATAACTTTAAGCCAAGTCTGATGAGGGGAAGATTCAGGTGTTTCTCATCTCCTCTCTTCTTCCCCTCTATTACCATAGGACACTTTGTACCTCTTAATATAATGAGATTTACACCCATTCAATACTCTCCCTCCTCCCCTGCCATTTCTGTCCCCCTTTTTGAGGAGAAAGTGTTTGTAAATTATTCTATATAAATCATAGACAGTCCTGAGTATCCATCACCTCTGAATAAGTAGATTATCTTTCATAGAGTTAGAGTTCTCATGAGTTATGAAAATCTTTTTTTTCATGCAAGGATATAGGTAGTTTCCAAGTGAGGTGTCCCCTCCCAAAAGAACCCAAAGCCTTAGAAGTGCTATAAATTAGCCTTGGGCTGAGGAAATGAGTCACAACAGAAAAAGAAGAATCTGACCATATAGAATTACCTCAGTTCCAAGGAAGTTCAAAACACATACTCAGATGATGACAAAATCTAAGCTTCCATATCCAAAAGCTCCCATAGTAATAAAAAATGGGCTCAGCCTGTGGATGACCTCAAAAAAGACTTTGAAAAGCATTTAAGGGAGGCAGAAGAAAAAATGGGAAGAGAAATGAGAGCAATGAAGAAAAATGATGAAAACCAAATCAAAAGCTTGGTGAAAAATATACCAAAAAATACTGAAGAAAATAATATGTTAGAAACCACTTTAGGCTTAATGAAAAAAAAGGAAAGCAAAAGGCAAATGAGGAGAATAATTCCTTTAAAGGCAGAATTGGCCAGCTGGAAAGGAGATAAATAAAGCTCTCTGAAGAAAATAACTCCTTCAAATGCAAAATGGAACTAAAGGAAGCTGATGACTTTCCAAGAAAGCAGGAAAAAATAAAACTCTTACAAAAAGTCAAAAATTGGAAGAAAATGTGAAATATCTGTTTGGAAAAACAGGTGACCTTGAAAACAGATCCAGAAGAAATTATTTGAAAATTATTGGGCTATCTGAAAGTCAAGACAAGGAAAAGATTCTAGACTTCATTTTTCAAGGAATAATACAGCAAAATTGCCCTGAGATCCTAAAAGCAGAGGGCAAAAAAAATTGAGAGAATTCCCCAGTCACCAAAGGGATTCCAAAAGAAAAACTTCCAGGAATGTTATAGAAAAATTGCACAACTCCCAAAGCAAAGAGAAATTTCTAAAAGTTGCCAGAAATATACAGATCAACTACCGATGCTCCATAGTCAGTATTACACAGGATCTGGCAGTATCTACATTAAGGGCTTGTAGCAATTGGAATATGATTATCCAGGAAGGCAAAAGATCTTGCTTTACAACTTAGAATCAGCTACCCAGCAAAACTGTACATCCTCTTTCAGGGTAAAAGATGGATTTTCAATAAAACCAGGGGCTTTCAAACTATCCTAAAGAGATGACCAGAGCCAAACAGAAAGTTTGATCTCCAAGTACAGGATGCTAGTTCACCATAGAGGGTGTGGAAGAGAAGAAGTAACAATGAGGAACTTGATGATATTGAACTGTTTGTTTTCCTGCATAGGAAGAAGATATTGATAACTCATATGAACTTTCTCATTTATGAGAGCTGTTAGAAGGAGTATATATAGACAGCACACAGGAAGTACAAGAATATAATGGTATAATATAGTAAAAAGATGGAGTCAATGGGTGATGTGGGAAAGTACTGGGAGGAAGGAAAAGGAGATGAAGAAGAAGCTGAGAGGTTTCACATAAGAATCAAAAAAAGGTTTTTCAATGGAGGGGAGGGGGGGAAGTCAAGGGGGAATAAGTGAACCTGCATTGTCATCAGAAAGGGCTCAGGGAGGACATGCACACTTAATATGGTGAGGAAATCTGTCTTGCCCTGGAGAAGGATGGGAGGAAAGAGACGGAATGAGGGGCAATGGGGGGAGGGAAGGGGGGAGTAGGTGATAGAAGAGGAGGAAAGAACAAGGGAGAGGGTATTCAGATACAACACACTTTTGGACAGGACCCGGATGAAAGGAGAGAGAAAACAGAATAAATGAGAGTGGGGAGAAATAGAGTGTAGGAACAGCTATTAATAGCAACTGAGGGAACAATATTGAAGCAAATTCTCTGGTGGACTTATGATAGGGAAAGCAACTCAACCCAGAGACAGAGCCATTGAAATCTGAACAAAGAGTAAAGTATATATTTTTTGTCTCTGTCTTCTTGAGGTTTTCCATTTTCTTGGGGGGGAGGGGTTTTATGCTTATTCTTATGTTTATTCTTATAACATTCAATTTACATCAATGTATGACATGGAAACAATGTAGAGACTGTCAGACAGCCTTGGGGGTGAGGGAAATGGGGGGGAATTGTAGAATTCAGAGCCTTGCAAAAAATGATGGGTACATATTATTATTGTATATAATTGGAATACAAAAAATTTTAAAAAAAAGAAAAAAAACTTTGGTTTGAAGAATTTTGCTGTCCAAGGTCTGATATATTAATAAGATGGGTGGCAAATTGGCAGTTCTTAGAATCCAGTAACTGGAATCAGAAATTGTTGAGTTCAGATATGATCTTTGACATTTCCTTGGTCTGTCATACTGGGGTAGTCTCTTAAGTTTTCCTTCCCTTCCTTCTCTCTCCTATCAAATGAGGATGATAATCACACATACCATAGTGCTTGGTAGTGATGATCACAAGGGGACACTCTGGAGCAGGAGGAGGTTGCAGTATTGGGCTCAGGAAGGAATCCATGAGTAAGTTTGTGCATCTCCTGAGAATGTGGAGGCTGGGGGAAGAGGTGGACTACTGGGCCTTCCTTGTGACACTTCATCTTGATGTACCTTGCCTGAATTTCCTCTTGTTATTCAGGAGGAGGATAGTACTGGTGAAGTCTCTACAACAGGAAAATGTTTCAGTTTTGACTGTAAGATGAAGCCTAAACAATTGCATTCCCTGCTGTAAAGCTCTTAATTAATTCTTCCTAGTTTCTATGGTCTGAGGGACTTTCAATGTTCAACATTCTATTCATATGTTGTATGGGCTCTCCTCTCACTGATATCTCTTCTTCTAAGTGGCCTGCCAGAAATTAATGCTATCCTCTGTGGCATCTTCCAGACCAAATATTCTATGTTCCAAGCTCTCTAATAGTCTTGTTCATCTATACTCTCGGGTTCTATAATAATCTGTGCTGGAGAGCAGCTCATATCCTCCTCAGAGGTTTTAGGTCTCTCTGTGTTGATTTCTTTTCCTTCCAAGGAATTCTTCTGTAGACCCTCTTTTTTTCTGGCCTTTCTTTATTATCCTACAACCTTGTGTTGAGGAGGGGCTGGTTCACAGGGGTTGGATGTCAGGATCCCTAGAGGTTTTTCTCCCTGTGTGTAATATCTCCAGCCTGCCAGTAGGGAGTTCTGGTTACCTTCTCTGGAATGTCTGTGACCTTAATTGAGGCCTAGAGGGAGTGATTGAAGCTTTTAAATTCCTTTGTCTTCTATTAATAGTGGGCTATACCCTGGGGTGAGGTTCTCACTTTACCTATTTTCTGCTGGGGTGGTTCTTCATCTCAGTCTTAGCCTGGGGCAGAGGTAGTCTGTAATTGTGTTTGTTCTGGGAAGGGGCTTTAGATTAAATGGAGTTGTAGATTCTGAGTTTCTCTTGAACAAGAGGCCTCAAGTATCACTAGATGGAAAAATTGTTTCCCAGTTTTCTGCATTGCTTCTGACTTAGTTTCAATTGGTTTTATATGTGCAAAACTTTTTTTCTTACTTTAATGTAATAAAAACAAACAGCTTTGCATTTTACAATGCTTTCTGTCTCTTATTTGGGCATATAATCCTCCCTTTTGCATAGATATGTCAGATAAACTATTCTTTGTTCTCCTATTTGGCTTGCTGTAACACCCTTTATGTCTTGATCTTGTACCCATTTCAACCTCATTTTGGCAGAGGGTGTGAGATGTGGACTTATGCCTAGTTTCTGTCATGCTACGTTACAGCATTCCCAGGAGTTTTTTTTTTTTTTTTTTTTTTATCAAAAAGCAAGTTGTTTATCCCAAAAGTTGGAGGCTTTGGTTTACCAAACAATAAAGTACAGTATTCATTTATTACTTCTTTTGTACTTATTCTATTCCACTGACCCAACATTGTATTTATTAGTCAGTTCCAAACAGTTTTAATAACTGCTGTGTTAGAATATTATTTTAAATCTTGTATGACTAGGCTACCTTCCTTTTATTTTTTCATTAATTCTTTTGATATTCTTGTTCTTTTGTTCCTCCAGATGAATTTTGCCACCACTTTTTCTAATTCTATAAAATAATTTTTAGTAATCTGACTGGTGTGACCCTGAATACATAATTCTACTGAAGTAGAATAATAACTCTTTTAAAGGAAGGTCTGCAAATTCTTTTGCACTTGTTTTCTTTTCATGATTTCCCTTGATATTCTAGATATCTTACTGTCCCTAATTTTGTTGTTTTATCAAGTTTTGTAAAGTATTATCTTGGTAATTTGATTGTCATAACAACAAAAGTATAATTTAATTTTAGTAGCATTGTCATTTTTGCAACATTTGTATGACCTTGGTTTGGGATTTAGATTTTTCATTTTTTTAAATTGGTATTTTATAATTGAATCTATGGAATTCATTTCTTTGTGTGTGTTTTGGGAGGTTGAATGCCTGATAGTTTATGCATTATATAGTTATTTATAACAAGACATCCTTTTCTCCTTTTGTATTGTTCTTATAATAAAATTGAATTATTGTTGATTTTTGAGAATTTATTCTGTAGCCTAGGAATTTTTTGACTATTAATTTTCTCAATTAGTATATTTACAGAGGACAGAGACAAGGTGGCAGAGTAAAGGAAGGGACTCCTCAAGCATTCCTCTAAAACAATGATGCTAAACAAATTCTGAAGTGGCAGAATCCACAAAAAGACTTAGTGAAATAATTTTTCAGCCCAAGACAATTTGGAAGGGTCTGTTACATTTGGGGTAGACAAGGCAGTCAGGACAGCCTGGTTTAATACAGAGCAAATAGGCTCCAGCCCTGCAGTAACAGACTGTGGGGCACCTGTTTCCAGGTGGTGAGAGTTTCCAGATCTCTCAGTCCAGAGATTGCCAAGTACAATTGGGAAAGTGAGTAAGAAAGTCAGTGCAGGCCTCAGTACAGACTGGGTCTCCGGAGCTATCCTAGAGAGACACTCAGTAGTTGCTTCCAGAGCACTCAGTCCAGGAACAGGAAGGGGGCTGTGGGACACTACAGAGGTCTCTTTGCTATTCCTGAGTCAGGACTTTATGATTTCACCCATACACATATGCAGGTCTTGGTCTGAGATCTCATTCTCAGGAAGAGGGGCAAAAGTACAGTAGAGCTTACTTTTTACAGTGAAACAGAAACTCTCCTCACAGTTCCAGGGCAGAAAGAAATGCTTGTGGTCATCCAAAGACCATAGCAGAGGCCAGAAGAGGAGGCATGGCCTCTCGTGAAACCTTGAACAAATTGAAAACTTGCAGTTAACTTGGTGGGGGCTGGCTCTGAAAACAGCTAACAAAATCCTCAAAAGCTTGGGACAGTGCATCCTCCACCCTGGAAACAGAGCCTAACCTTAAAAAAGAGTTAAAATCAAGTCATAGGCTGGGGAAAATAAGCAAACAACAGAAGAAAACAAATCCAACCATAGACACTTAATTTGGTGCAATGGAGCCTCAAACTATATTATCTGAACATAACAAAGGCAAAAGTTCTGAATCCAAATCCTCCAAGAAAAATATGAATTAGTCTCAGAGTATGGAAAATCTGAAAAATGATTTTAAAAGTCAAGTATGGGAAGTAGAGGAAAACATGGGAAGAGAAATGAGAATGATATGGGAAAATCATGAAAACTCAGTCATAAGCTTGGTGAAGGAGTTACCAAAAAATACTGAAAAACTTAACATCTTAAAAACCAGACATGACCAAATGGAAAAAGATGTCCAAAAAGCCAGTAAGGTAAAGAATGCCTTAAAATGGAAAAATGGTCAAAAGGAAAGGGAGATAAAAAAAGTTCACAGAAGAAAATAATTTCTTAATAAATAGAGTGGAGCTAAGGGAAGATGATGACTTTATGAGGAATCACAAAACAATAAAACAAAAATATAAGTATAAAAAACTAGAAGAAAATGTGATATACATGTTATTTGAAAAATGACCCGGGAAACAGTTCTAGGAGAGATAATTTGAAAGTTATTGTACTACATGAAAATAATGACCAGAAGAACTTAGACATAATTTTTCAAGAAAATATCAAGGAAAACTGTACTGATATTCTAGAAGCTCCAGGCAAAATATAAACTGAATGAATACATCAATCCATTCCTTAAAGAGATCTCCAAATCAAAACTTTCAGCAATATTAATAGTCAAATTTCAGAGCACCCATTTCAAGGAGAGAATACTGCAAGGAGTCAGAAAGACACAATTTAATTATTGTGGATCCAGAGGGAGGATAACACAAAATTTAACAGCTTTCACATTAAGACTCATACTTATTTTTGCAATATAACTACTGTAGTAATATTTTTCATGAAAACACATTTTTAACCTATATCAAATAACTTGCTTTCTCAGTTTGCGCAGATTGGGCAAGAAGGAAATGAGAGAATTTGGAACATAAAGTTTTAAAAACAAATGTTCAAATTTATTTTTGCATAGAATTAAGGAAAAATAAAATAAAATAAATTCAAGTTTGAAAAAGGAAAAAGAAAATCAAATTACCAGTTTGAAAATGAAAAAGTTTACTTAATCACCAATAGAGAAGTCAAAATAACAATTCAGAACTATTTTGCCCAAATGGTATGCCAATAAAATTGTCAATCTAAGTAAAATGGATGGATATATACAAAAAACACACACTGCAGTGAATAACAAACTATGAAATAAAAGGCTTATGTAAACTCATTAAAGAAAAAAAGAAATTGAACAAGCCATCAGTGAACTTCCTAAGAAAAAGAGTCGACATTACCAGATAAATTTACAATTGAATTATACTGAATATTGAAACACAATTAATTCTCATTCTATATTAGTCATATGAAATATAAGCATTCTTTCTAATCTGTGTGTTGTTGCTACCTAAACCACAAGTAATCAAAACAGTAAAAGAATATTACAGAGTGATTTCCCTTTTGAACACAACAATTTTAAATGTAATATTAAAAAAATTAAATAAAATAATAACAAAGCAATTAGAACATGATATTCCTAGGATAGTATGCAAGGATCAGATAGGCATTATACTAGGAATGAAGGTTTGTTCAATATTAAGAAAATTATTATCATAATTTACTATATCAATGGTAGAACTACTGATTATCTCAATAGATGCTTATAAAGCTTTTTTTTTTACAAAATACAGCATCTAATACTATTAAAAATATGAAAGAACATAGAAATAAAGGAAGCATTCCTTAAAATGAGAAGCAGTATATATCTAAAACCACTAAAAAGCATTATATGAAATGTTGATAAGCAGAAGAAATCACAATAATATCAGAGGTAAAGAAGGATATCCATTATCACCACTATTATTCAATACTGTACTATAAATGTTAGCCTTAGGACTAAGAGAAAAAAAAGAAATTGAAATAGAATGAGCAACAAGGAAACAAAACGCACACTTTTTGCAGATGATATGATGGTATATGGAAAGAATTCTAGAAAATCTACTAAAAATGAATTAAAGCCATCAACAATCTTTAGTAACTTTTCAGGATACAAATTGAACCCAAAAGGTCATCAGCAACCAACAAGGCCCAGTAACACAGATAGAAAGGGAAATTCGATCTTATATAACTTTAGATGAGATAAAATAATTCAGTGTTCAACTACCAAGAAAAAGCAAAAATTATATCAGCAATAAGGCAACAAGTTTTAATAGAAATAAAATATGATTTTAACAACTGAAAAAATAACAATTACTAAGGGACTAACTTATCTATTACTACTTGTATTTCTACATAAATTAATCTACTTATTCATTACCATACAAATCAAACTACCAAAAATTATTTTATTGGGCTATAAAAATTTTTCTGAATTTTCTGATTTCCAAATTCTCTCCTTTTTACAAACCCCTCTGCCAACCAGTGGAGAAGGCAAGAAAAATATTAATTATTCATAAAAAGATATGCAAAATATTTTTCTATACTTGCCAGGTTGCAAAGAAAAGTCTTAGAATAATTACGTTAGTGTGACAAAAGTGTGCTTCAGTATTCTTCTGTTCTATCAATGGATTTGGATAGCTTTTTTCATTATAAGTCTTTTGTAAATATCTTAGTTCATTCTAATGATTTGAGTAATTAAGTCTATCACAGATGATCATCATTACAATATTGCTGTTACTATGTACAATGGTCTCCTGCTTTTGTTCACTTTACTTTGCATCCATTCAAATAAAGCTTCTCAGGTTTTTCTGAAATCATCTCCCTCATTATTTCTTATATCACAATAATTATATTACTTCACAAACATATACACAGCTTATTTAACCATTCCCCAATTGATGGACATCCCTTTAATTCCATTTATTTGCCACTGTACAACAAGAGCTGCTATTAATATTTTTGTACTTATAAGTTCTTTGTCCTTTTTAGAAATCTCTTTATGGTACAGATCTTGTCATTGTATTGTAGGTCACTAAGTAAGTAACATTTTTTTGGTTTATTGGAAATAGTTCCAAAATATTTTCTTGACTAATTGAATCAATTCACAGCTCTACCAATTGTGTTGTAGTGTTCCTATTATTTTTTTTTTATTGAGAAAATCATTAATTCTTTTGGTTGTGTTATTGGTATGGTAAATTTTGCTAATAGCTGCCTTGCTGGCTTCCTTGTTCATTTCTTAATTGAAATAATTCTTCATTACTTGTGTAAATCCCGACTTATTAGAATGTATATGATCCTTGTGATATATTGTTATAATTCCTTTGCTAGTTAGTATTTTATTTAATGTTCTTGCAACAATATCCCATAGGAAAATTGGTATATACTTTTATTTCTCAATTTGGGTTCTTCTTGGTTGCATACTATAATGTTTTGGAATAACTTTTTTGTGTATTTTTCTACGTAGTTTATCTGGTATTGAGATTGCTTGTTTTTAAAACATTTCTTAGACTTCATTGTGAATCCATTTGATCCTGGGTGCTTTTTAATTATAAAGTACATTTCTGGCTTTTTTCTAGGAATGAATAAATAATTTATTTATTTTATTTTTTCTCTTTATCTGTGTAATTTATATTTTTGTAGATAACAAATCATTCCATTAAGATTGTCAAAAGTTTTCTCATATATTTGGGCCAAATAGATTCTAACTGTTGTCTTAATTTACTTTCATTGGACCTGAATTAACTCCTTTCATTTTTTAGTTTAGTTATTTGATTTTCTTCTTTAGTTTTTAAAAAGTTAATTAATAAATAGTTTATTGATTTTATTGATTTTCCAAAAATCATGTTCTATTTTTATTTATTATTTCAATTACTCCTTGCTTTCAGTTTCATTAAGCTCTTCTTTGATTTTGAGGATTTCTGATTTGGTTTTTAATTCAAGCTTTTTAAGTTGTTATTTTTACTGTTTTTTTTTTTTTTTGCTAGGCAATAGGCAGTGGTGGGGCTAAGTGGCTTGCCCATGGCAACACAGCTAGGTAATTATTAAGTGCCTGAGACTGGATTTGAAACCATGTACTCCTGACTCCAGGGTCAGTGCTTTATCCACTACTCCACCCAGCCACCCCTTCACGTTTCTCTAGTTGCATGCCCAAACCACTTATTTGTTTATTCTCTTTTTATTATTGTTGAACTATCATCTCCTTCATCAAAAGATGTCTTTGAAGTTGTAACTCAGGCTTGTTAGAAGGGTGGAGCTTGTCCAAGACAGTGACAGGAAGTTTAGAAGAGACATGAAGATAATGGGTAATTGTGAACATTTTGAATCTGAGCCATTAATTTCAAACTAGCAAGCATCCATTTCTTTCTTTTTAAATGTCTTCATTTTCATTTGTGAGGAAGTGGAGGGACATCCTTAGGTTAAACAAAAATTGTTGAACCATCATAAGTATGATATGTAAAGCTCTCCCAGTTCCGGGCACAAGGATCATCTATCTTATAAGTAGATGGTCTTTCCTAGGATCACTTTCTGTTTGTATAATGCACTTATTTCAATTAAGTGTAGAGCCGTGTAAATAATAATAGTTAGACAAACAACAGTAGCAGTTGGAGAAGCAGTGGCAGTGGCAGCAGTAGTAGTTGTAGTAGTACTCATAGTCATCGTAGCTGTAGTCATAGTCTAGGTAGTAGTTGTAGTCGTAGTAGCAGTAGTGGAAGAGGAGGAGGAGGAGTAATAGGGATTTAATATATTTACCTTATCTCTTAAGTTGAATGAGCTTTTCATTTTTGTTGATGTTATTGTTTGGTCATTTTGATCATGTCTGACTCTTCATGATTCTATTCTGGGATGTCTTGTCAAAGATGCTAGAGTGATTTGTCATTTCTTTCTTTAGCTCATTTTACATATGGGGAAACTGAGGGCAACAGGGTTAAGGAACATGCTCAGACTCAAAGCTAGTAAATTTCTGAGGCCAGATTTGAACTTATGTCTTCTCAATATAAACTCAAAATTGTAATAGTGTATAATCTTTCAAATATGTTGTCATTAATGCTTTGTTAATGTTTTATTTAAAAGTTATTCTACTTTTGAGATAACTTTATTTCCCAAATTCAAAATTTAGAGATTAAATATAGTCAGTAGTCATTGCTCCAATTATTGTAGCTTATACTCCATTATATAATATCTCTCTCTCTCTCTTTTTCTGTTTATTTCTCTGTCAAGAAGGCAAATAAGGGGCAGCTAGGTGGTGAAGCGGATAGAGTACAGATCCTGGATTCAGGAGTACCTGAGCCCTATCCGGACTCAGACACTTAATAATATTAACCTAGCTGTGTGGCCTTGGGCAAGCCACTTAACCTCATTGCCTTGCAAAAAAATGGGAAATAAGAAAAATTATCACTACATTCAAGGAACTTAAAATCTTATGTTGTAATTCAGCAAGTAAATAGGGATTTATCTGACACATAGAGAATAGGAGAAACATAATCTTGGAGTATTCTACATAGGAAGAATTGGGTCATGGAAAAGGCAGAATTTTCCCTGAGACTAATAGGACTCTAGGAAAATTACAATGTCAAGGGAATAAGGACATTATAACATTTTGATAATGGATATATTATTTGCAATTAAATGAAAAGTAGGCATTTATCCAAGACTATAATAGAAATATGGGCTTCATACCTAAGAAAGGGAAATACAATATATAGAAAGAAAACCACAGACCAATATTTTGAGTGAACATAGATGCAACATTTAGAAAAAAATATTGCTAAGCAAACCAGCCATGGTAACAATATTGCAGGGCTCATCCAACTTAACACATGTGATAAATATATTAAATCATTCCATTAGTAAAAGTAAAATAAACATGGGACTATTTTAGAGATGCCAAAAGTCTTTTGAAAAAATTCAATCCTTCTCTGTCTTAAATATCCTAGAATACTTAGTGATAAATGGAACTTTCTTTACCCTTAGAAATAATCCCTATCTAAATGCAAACACACTTATTAGATAATGAAGCAAATTCAGCAGAATTTCTAAAAATCATGGTACAAGGAAGGATGCTGAGTAGTGAAACTGTTATTTGATATAGTTCTTGAAATGCTTTTCTGCATTAAGATTAGAAAGACAGAGGAAAAAATGGTAGAAAAAGCAAAAATATACCGTAACATCTCTTTTTGCACGTGATCTGATGATAAATTAGAAAATCTTAAAGAGTAAAACTAAGCATTCAAGAAAGAAATAAATTTAGCAGAGTTTCAGAATGCTAAATTGATTCTTCTAAATAATCCACATTCCTGTATTTTATGAAATAAATCCAGCAGGAAGAGACAGAAAAAAGAAACTATACTCAAAGAAGCTACAGAAGTTGTTTAATAACTGTTAATTGTATTTATCTAAGCATAAAATATTCATTTAATAAAGATGTCTTGAATGCTGAGATGGATAGCAGTAGCTCATGGATCTGTAGAGTCATTCATCACAATTTAAAAGATAATATTATTTAAATTTACTTATTCTATTTTGAACCAATCAGAATAACTTAGTCATGTTTTATAGAACTCAAAAATAATAGCCAATGTTGTATTGAAGAAGAGGTCACATAATTCAGTGGTAATAATTAAAAGAAAGTTACAAGAAAGGGGACTCAATATAAGATCAGAAACTATATTATAAATTAATTATCTTTAAAATGACTTGATAATTGAATTTTAAAATTACTCAAATGAATAAGCACTTGAGAAGTTCATCAGTGAAACCAATCAAGATATATAATATAAAGCAGCAAAAACTGAGTAAAATAGTCTTTGATAAACTAAAATACTCCATTTACTGTGAAAAACACACAGTATTGAAGAAAATACTAGCAAAATGATTACAGTCCCTCAAAAATAGTATAGTATAGTATAGTATAGTATAGTATAGTATAGTATAGTATAGTATAGTATAGTATAGAATAGTATAGTATAGTATAGTAAGACAATCTCAAAATACGTGCATGAATTAGAAATACATGTTCACAACATAAATAAAATATAGCACCAAGAAAGAAATTACCTTTCTGATCAATGAAGAAGGAAAGATGCCAAGATTAATCAAGCAATACATAGTATCATCGAAGGTAAAATGGAAAATTGGGATTATATAAAATTAGTCAATCTATACACATCTATAAAATACTTGCTGTTTTCCAGGCACTATACTAAGATGTGGGAACACATACATGAAAAAGAGAAACGATTCCCCAACCATAAAAAAGAAAGCAAATTCACAAAAGGAAGCTGAAAAGTAGAGAGCAGAAGCAGTGCACAGGGAAAGAGGAAAATCAGAGGGAAGTCCCAGGTAATATAGCCAATTGAAAACTGTGAGTATTTCAATTGAGTTATTTTATTACTTGAAAGTTTTCAGATTGATGACTTTTCCTTCCAATCATTGAGACAGATTGTGGTGATGAAGTGAAATGTCATAGCTGATGGAATTTTGCAAGAAGAACCCTTTCAACCTAGAAGAAGCTGAGATTTAAGAATGGCCTTGACATCACAGAATTTCATAGATGTAAGGGTCTTGGTAAGATAAATATCAGGAAGCATGTGCAAAGCTGTTTAATGTTGGTAAAGTGCTTGACAAAAATGATCTAAATTTTATCATTACTATATAGCTGTCAAGGAAGTTCTATTATCACCCTCATTTTAGGGGAAAAAAAAAAAACTGATGCAAAGAGAGCTTAAATGGTTTGCCCAGGAACACAACCTAGGTCCCAGTGGAACTCAGTTCTTTTTGACTCTGGATCCAGGACTCTAAACCCTCTGCCACCTAACCACATAGCATGGGATCTGAGGGAGTTGTTGTTTAGTCGTGTTTTGACTCTGAGTGACTTGCCCAAGAGCACAAAGCTGTCAAATTTCTGAGACCAGTTTTGAACGTAGGAAGATGATTCTTCCCGACTTCAAGCAAGAAACTCTAACAAACATGGCACCTAACGACCCAATGAGAATGTTCTAAGAATACCAAAAAACCATCAGCAGTTTAAAAAAATCAACAATAATAATTTAAATCTCTATTTCATGGGCCAGGTAAGGGCAAGGATGGGGTTAGCTTAGAAAACACTGGCCCAAAATACTTACGATAAAACGTTATTTCAAAAACATAGATATCATTTCCTTGTTCTACATTAAAACATAGATGCCACAACATGCAGTCCAAGAGAGAACATGAAGACAGGGTGACTTATATGAATAAAAGAAAAACTTGTATCAAAAACATAATTTCAAATTGTACTATTATCAGGAAGCTCAAGTATTAATGTTACTATGCTTGATAATGTATGCCATAGAGTTTTAAAAAGTAAAGTTTTAAGGTGATAGGATTTGAATACACTCATCTCTGTCCTTTTAAATTGCAGAATTGTTTAATAGAAATAGCAATTAAAATTAAAATTACTTTCAAAAATCTTGAAAGAAACAAAAGCAAGAAAACCAGATTAGTATAAAACCCAAGAGCATAGATGAACAAGAGTATTAGAGAACTTGGAGGAAAGAATGTCTGGTCTGGAAGATGCCATAGAGAATAGCATTAATTCTGGCAGGCCATTTAGAAGAAGAAATATCAGTGAGAGGAGAGCCCATACAACATATGAATATCAGAAGGAAGAGAAGTTGGAATAACAAGGAATGTTGAACATTGAAAGTCCCTCAGACTATAGAAACTAGGAAGAATTAATTAAGAGCTTTACAGTAGGGGATGCAATTGTTTAGGCTTCTGCCTAGAGTCAAAACTGAAACCTTTTCCTGTTCTAGAGACTTTATCAGTACTATCCTCCTCCTGAATAACAAGAGGAAATTCAGGCAAGGTACATCTGGATGAAGTGTCACAAGGAAGGCCCAGTAGTCCACCTCTTCCCCCTGCCTCCACATTCTCAGGAGATGCACAAACTGACTCATGGATTCCTTCCTGAGCCCAATACTGAAACTTCCTCCTGCTCCAGAGTGACCCCATGTGATTATCACTACCAACCACTATGGTATGTGTGATTATCAATCTCATTAGAGAGGAGAGAGAAGGAAGGAAAGGCAAATTTAAGAAATTCCCTGTGTATTACAGACCAAGGAAATGTAGAAGATCATATTTAAACTCAACTACTTCTGACTCCAATTCCAGGCTTCTAAGAACTGTCCATTTGCCACCCATCTTAATAATATATCAGACCTTGGACAGCAAAATTGTTCAAGACAAGGTTTTCTTTTTTTTTAATTTTTTGTATTCCAATTATATACAAAAATAATATGTACCCAACATTTTTTGCAACGTTTGAATTCTACAATTTCCCCCCTCCTCCATTCACTCCCCCCCAAGGCTGTCTGACAGTCTCTAAATTGTTTCCATGTCATACATTGATGTAAATTGAATGTTATAAGAATAAACATAAGAATAAGCATAAAACCCCACCAACCCCCAAGAAGATCGGAAACCTCAAGATGAGAGAGAGAGAGAAAAAACGTACTTTAGTCTTTGTTCGGATTTCAATGGTTCTCTCTCTGGGGTGAGTTGCTTTCCCTATCATAAGTCCACCAGAGAAATTGCTTCAATATTTTTCCGTCCATTGCTATTACTAGCTGCTCCTCCACTCTATTTCTCTCCACTCTCATTTATTCTGTTCTCTTTCTCCTTTCATCCAGGTGCTGTACAAAAGTGTGTTGCATCTGAATATCCTCTCCCTTGATCTTTCCTCCTCTTCTATCACCTATTCCCCCCTTCTCTCCCCCCCATCCCCCCTTATCCCGTCCCTTTCCTCCCATCCTTCTCCAGGGCAAGACAGATTTCCTTACCATATTAAGTGTGCATGTCCTCCCTGAGCCCTGTCTGATGAGAATGCAGGCTCACTCATTCCCCCTTGAATTCCTCCCTCCCCTCCATTGAAAAACCTTTTTTTTGACTCTTATGTGAAATCTCTCAGCTTCTTCTTCATCTCCTTTTCCTTCATCCCAGTACTTTCCCCCATTGGCGATTGACTCCATCTTTTTACTATATTATACCATTATGTTCTGCTCCTTCCTGTGCCCTGTCTATATATACTCCTTCTAAAAGCTCTTATAAATGGGAAAGTTAATATGACTTATCAATGTCTTCTTCCCATGCAGAAAAACAAACAGTTCAATATCATCAAGTCCCTCATAATTATTTCCTCTCTTCCACTCCCTCTATGGTTCACCAGCATCCTGTACTTGGAGATCAATCTTTCTGTTTGGCTCTGGAAATCTTGTTAGCAAAGTTTGAAAGCCCCCGATTTCATTGAAAATGCATCTTTTCCCCTGAAAGAGGATGTTCAATTTTGCTGTGTAGTTGGTTCTCGGTGGTAAACTAAGATCCTTTGCCTTCCCTGAATATCATATTCCATTCGCTATGAGCCCTTAATGTAGATGCTGCCAGTTCCTGGGTAATCCTGACTATGGAGCCTTGGTAGTTGAATTGTTTGTTTCTGGCAGCTTTTAGAATTTTCTCATTGCTTTGGGAGTCATGGAATTTGGCTATAATATTCCTGCAAGTTTTTCTTTTGGCATCCCTTTCAGAGGGTGACTGGGGAATTCTCTCGACTTCTATTTTACCCTCTGCTTTTAGGATTTCAGGGAAATTTTGCTGTATTATTTCTTGAAAAATGAAATCTAGAATCTTTTCCTTGTCCTGGCTTTCAGGTAGCCCAATAATTTTCAAATTATTTCTTCCTGAACTGTTTTCAAGGTCATTTGTTTTTCCAATGAGATATTTCACATTTCCTTCTGTTTTTTGACTTTTCGGATGACTTTTATTTCATCCTGCTTTCTTGCAAAGTCATCAGCTTCCCTTAGTTCCATTTTGCATTTGAAGGAGTTATTTTCTTCAGAGAGCTTTTTTATCTCCTTTTCCAGCTGGCCAATTCTGTTTTTTAAGGCATTCTTCTCCTCATTTACCTTTTGCTTTGCTTTTTTTTTTTTTTCATTAAGCCTTAACTATTTTCTAACATGTTATTTTCTTCATTATTTTTTATATATTTTTCACCAAGTTTTTGATTTGGTTTTCATGATTTTTCTTCATTGCTCTCATTTCTCCTCCCATTTTTTCCTCCACCTCCCTTAATTGCTTTTCAAAGTCTTTTTTGAGCTCATCCACAGTCTGAGCCCACTTTCTATTTCTATGGGAGCTTTTGTATATGGAAGCTTTGATTTTTGTCATCATCTGAGTATGTGTTTTGATCTTTCATGGGAATGAGATAATTCTCTATGGTCAGATTCTTCTGTTGTTTACTCATTTCCTCAGCACAAGGCTAATTTACAGCACTTCTATGGCTTTGGTGTTGTGTTTTTGGACATCTCACTGGGACCTTAATTCCTCCAAGGTCTTAAACTCTCTAACCAGGGCTTTGATATGGAGATGACCACAGACCTACCCTCTGTCCTAGGCCTGTAAGGAAGAATCCTGCTATCTTAATGTGGAAGGCCAAACTGCAAAATTTGAGTGTAGGTAAACATATGAGTTGTACCCCAGGGAAGAGCAGAGAAATATCTGCAGACTTCCCTTACTTTTTCTGTGGGTGCAGGCTGCTTTCTCCCAATTCTCACTGCAGGTTCTAAGGCCAGTGCTCCTCACTCCATGCTCACCTAGTTTCAGAAGAGTTCTTTCCCTGCCCCTTCAAGCTGTTGCAGGGGAATCTGGACTGCACTGGGCTGGGCTGAGCTGAGCTGGGCTGGGCCAAGGCTTTTTTCCAACCCCTGTTCCTGGTGAAGCACACCTTTCCCAAAGAATATCTAAGTAATCTTGAACTTGTAAAATGTATCACTCAGTATTTCTGTGGGTTCTGACTCTCCAAATTTTGGCTAGAGCCATCCTTTGTTTGCTTTTTTGGGGTTTGGGGGGTCGGAGAAGTCAGGGAATGCTACCTTAATGTAGTCATCTTGGCTCTGCCCAAAGTTTTCTTTTTAAATAGGATCAATATTATCACCCAGAAAGGGTATGAGAATAAAATGAGATTCTGTATGTGATATAAAGTTCCTTTAAGCTTTCTTGGTGCTGACCTAAACATTAAACAAGTTTAGTTCTACTTATGAAAAAATGAACATAAACTCCTCTGAGGGACCCATCTGATCTGTGAAAAGAGCATTGTTTATAGTGGTGGATTGAAAACTGTGTTCAAATTTTATTTATACTTTGCACCTATGTGACTTTGGGCAGGTCACTTTCCCTCTCTATGCCTCAGTTTACTGAACCATAGAATTATTTTATCGGATTGGATGGCCGGTGGGGAATGTCAGGATCTTCTGAGCATCCCATCTAAGTGCAGCCTGAAAATAGTGACTGAGGACAGATCAGTCTTTGGACACATGAATTCCTTGAGCATCTGGATTTTGACTGGGTAACCTAGCTGTGGGTGATACTAACAATAAATCTTGTCACTGGAAAAATATCTAACATTTCTTTAAGTAACAGCATAAACTTCTTTTCTCTTTGTATAAAGTAGGGGATTATAGGTATTGAATATTATAGATAGATGAGAGAGAGATTTATATGTCTTTATCTGTAGCTATATAACTATCTATCTATCTATCTATCTATCTATCTATCTATCTATCTATCTATCTATCTATCTATCTATGTACATCCAGAGATCATCAAACTATGGGTCAGGTTTACTCACTGCTTTTGTCAAATTTCAATGAGAGTCTGTCCAGTAGAGGAATAGAATAGAAGGAAATGACTAGTTTAGAAAGCTAAAAAACAGAGAAAATGAAGCCAGGCTCCTGATAAACCAGAGACAAGAGATGGTGTGTACTTGATCTCAGAAGGAAAACAGATTTGGAATTTCTTCTCTAATGTTTAATAGATTTGTGACCTTGATCAACACACTAAGCTATGAGTACCTGAGTTTCCTCACTGGTAAAATATGAATGATAAATTCTCCATGGAATTTGTAAGAATAAAATGACATAGTCCATGTGCAGTATTGTCTTGTGGTGTCAAATTTCAGTTTATACTGGCAGGTCAAGTCCCCAATGGGCATCTCCTACATCTCTCCTCTGGGTTTAGGCCTGGGATGCAGGGGGGTTGGACAAGCCCTGTGGGCATCATGTAGGTTCCCCAGTGTATATTTTCCCCATGATGATCAGTAAGTATTCTTTAATTCACCTGTTTGAATTACTTTTCAGAAAATCTTATTTAATACAATGATAGAAGGCAAAACAAAGCAGAAGAAAAGAAAAATCTCCTACCCAAATTGTGCAATGTGAATCCCCAACTCTCCTGTGGTCCGAGGGGTAAAAACAAGAGCCTGATAAAATTCTATTTAGTATGGGAGTCAGAAAATCAGAATTTGCAGTTTCCTTGGAAACAGATCTGTCTCCATGGCAAATGGTGATTAAGATCAGCTCCATTCATAGACCTGGAATACTTCTTTAGCAGAGATTCATGGCCTGAAAGGAGGGACTTCTGCCTAGAGTCAAAACTGAAACCTTTTCCTGCTCTAGAGACTTTACCAGTATTATACTTCTCCTGAATGACAAGAGGAAATTCAGGCAAGGTATATCCAGATGAAGTGCCACCAGAAAGGCCCAGTAGTCTACCTCTGCCCTTGCCTCCACATTCTCAGGAGATGCACAAATTGACCCATATATTCTTTCCTGAGCCCAATATGGGAACCTCCTCCTGCTCCAGAGGCTTTGCCAACATTCCTTCGCCCTTCCCTCTCTTCAATCAACTGTAGGCAGAGATTGTATCCAATTATGTGAGAAGGTAGGTAGAGAGGAAAGTGATCCTGAAGGTATGCTGCTCTTTACCTGGGGTCAGCCCTGGGTGAGTTAACCCAGATATGTAGAAATTTTTCTCAGGTTCCCTCCTGTACTCTTTCCATACCTGTAAAATGTGGTAGAGGCTGATTAAGGACACTCATAGAAAAAAAATAGATTTCAGATAGTGAGACATGCTTCCTTAATCCATATCCCAAACCAAAGGTCTTTCTCCTTCTACATCACAGTCAACAGTTGAAATTTGCAAGTCAGAAGTAGGGGGAATGTGGGATAAGGGAGTGGACATTTTTTGTTTCTGTTAAATCATCCTTTAAAAGTTGGTAAATGTTCTACACACATTATCTATAAGACTCATGACCAAGTTTCACAGTGTCCTGGGTCAGGATCCCTCCAATGTCAAAGTGTTGAGTTTCTCAGGAAATAAAGAGTTTATCAATTGACCTCTCAGAGATGGAAAGCAGATATATCAACTCCTGAAGGAACTTAAGTAATACATAATGAGATTTTGTGATTAAAGATTTTTTTTCCTTCATTATATTTATATCTCCAGATCCTAGAATGGTGCTTATTTCATCCTAGGTGTTTAATAAATTCTCATAGATTCATTGACTTTACTTAGATAGGAATGCATTTCTCTGGTTGTTGGTACACATTATTCTGCAAATAAACAGTATTCTAGGAACTAAATGAGAGAATAGCCTAATACAACAGAAATACTCAAAGCTCCTTTGAGGAAATATGTCTATATCCTGCACTGGGGACTGCACAATAACTTAGTCTCTTGTCCAAAGTATCCAAAAATGAGGGAAATGTCATATATACACAAATATTTCAAGCTTCTTTCTATTAGAAATGAAATGGAATATGATGGGTGTCCATAAATTTGGAATGACTAAACAATATAAAGTTTATGAATGTATTGGTATACTATTAATCTTTGAGAATTGATGAGGTGAATTGTTTCATAAAAATCTGGCAATACTTATGATTTTGATGGAGCAAAAAAATAGAATCTGGAGAATAATCTATCCAAAAATGGTATTATGAAATGGATCTACTTGGAAGGATTATGAAAACATGATCAAGAAAATGACCAACCACAATTCCTGAAGGACTCATGATGAATCATTCTATCTGCCTCTAGATAACTAATGGTGATAAATTCAGAATAGAAAGGTTTGTTTTACTTACTGTACATGTTTCTAAGCCTTTTCCTAGTCTTTTTTTTTCTCAGTGAAAGGGAGAAGATAGGTGGTCTATATGAGGAATCCTTAGCAGAGGTAGAAAATATATCTGGAACAAACAATTCCAAAACCAACGAGGTCACTATTGACAATGGGCTGTTATTATTCACATTCGATCATGACAACTTCTTCCACTAAAAGGAAAACAATTTAAGTACAATCAAAGCTAAAGTTTTCAAGGAGACCTTCAAGGTGTCTCAGTATCACTTCTTCTGATCCCTTTGAGAGCACTTGCCTTCTGTGAGTTCTCCATAAAAATTTTTTTTGGCAAATATGTATCTGACATTTTAAAACATTTCCAGTTCATTGTAGTTGCAATCTCTGTAGTAATGTTGGAATGCTAGGCAGTTTAGGTGGAAAAAGGACCTCAGTGTCTGGTATGTTCTCCTGCCAGGTGATCTTAAGAATCTTCCTAGGATAATTTAAATGGAAGCAATTCACTTTCCTGACATGGCTCTGATAGACTGTCCAGGTTTCACAGGCATATAGCAAAGGAAGTCAGCACAACAACTCTGTAGATCCTCAGTTTGTTAGTCTGTATAATACTTCTCTTCCAGACTTTCTTTTGGTGCCTCCCAAATAATGAGCTAGCTTTGGCAGTGCATGGTCAACCTCATTGTCTATGTGCACCTCCTTAGAAAGGACACTGCCAAAGAAAGTGAACTTGTCCACAGTACTTAAAATTTCTCTGTTTACTTTAGAATTAATTGTACAGCATGGGAGACATTGGCATTGGATCGCCCAGAATAGCATGCCCTCATCAGTGAGGGTACTACATTCGATAAGGAAGGCAGAATTGAAGGAGCTCAAAGGGAACCTGACATTCATAAGTTTAGAGGACCCACCCCAGGAGTTCGCATGGACTATTTGTGCCCAATCTGTAGTAGAGCATTCTGAGCTTGTGTTGGTCTGGTCAGTCACAGTCAAACACACTGTAATTTGTCTCAAACATAGTGATGCCATTCTGGTCATCTTCAATAACAAAGGACAACTAAAAACCAAACAGCCAAACAATCTAAGTGCATAGGATAATCTGTGGAGATCTTTCTTTACTTCAATGACATGCCACCAGGTCTAACATTCTATGTTCTAAAGACCAGATTTGACATTGAGTGTTTGAAAGCTACTCATGTTCTCAGGTCTCTTCTAGCTATGACATTGTTGATATCTAGAGGGACTATAGTTTGGCTACCTGGAAAAAGCATACAGGGACAGCATGCCAAGAGCAACCACCTACCCACCAAGTCCCGTCTCTACACCAAAGACATTGGAGAAGAGAACATTGCTCCAGTTTCTCAAGTCACTATTCTCTACCTGATCTTATTGAAACTATGTTCATCCTCAGGATAAAAGTCGGAACTTTCTTCCACAGTACCCAATCAAAAATGTTTCTCTCTTAAGGAAGAAGACTTAGTAACCATAGAAAGAGAATCTCAAATAAAACAATGGACTCTTATAAACTCCATTTTAATTCCTTGAGATTAAGAAAGAAAAGTTATAAAAATGAGCATGTAAATCATTTCTAGAGGACAGATGGGAAAGAAACTGACTTCTCTAGAGGAACAAATTGGAGAAAGAATAAATAGCTTAGGTGCAAAAATTTCACATAACAACACTAGAGATCACGATCAAGATAACTCCATGTGACAGCCAAGACTGATTAGAACACTCTCAAGAGACAGAACTACATCCTAAATTGCAAAGTATCAACTTTCATAAATAGAAGACTTAAACAAATATATAATGGAGAAGTGATTTAATTCTTACTGTACTACCAAAAAATCTTAAAATACAAAAAAAGTCTACATATAATATTTCAGGAAATCACAAATGAGGACTGACCAAACCTATATGAGTCCAAATGAGAAATGAAAGAAAAAAAGACACACTTCTCAGCTCCTCACAGAAACTCCCTATTTTAAAGTTCAAAAAATTTCTTAACCAGAATCCAGAACTTTTAATTCAAAAATAAAATTCAAAAAGACATTAAAGAAAGGAAAAGTTCATATAACAATATACCAGTCATCATCACACATGATATGATGGCTAGCACTGTTAAGGACAAGTGTGAAAATAATATTCCAGAAGGTAGAAGTTAAAGCAATACAATGCATTACCACTGAAATAGCAAAGCAAAGTATAGTATTCCTGGGGGAAATATGACATTAATGAATGGAATGGAATAGTTATATATTAACTCACTCCTCTGTGTGGGCTAATGTGATAGCACTTTCAGTATTAGCCTATGTAATACTCACAACAACCTGTGAAACTGGTGCTATTGTAGAAGACAATAGAATACTCCATGATATTTGTGGTGAATAGGTACTTAGTATTTTAAACTTTGGAGTCAAGAGAAATATGGAGAAATATATGGTTTTTGAACCGATGCTGAAGAAAATAAACAGAACCAAAAGAACACTGTACACCCTAACAGCAACATGGAGGTGATGATCAACCTTAATGGACTTGCTCCTTCCATCAGTGCAATAATTGGGGACAATTTTAATGTATCTGTGATGGAGAATACCATTTGTATTCAGAGAAAGAACTATGGAGTTTAAACAAAGACCAAAGTCTATTACCTTCAATTTTTTTAAACATTGTCTTATGTACTTCATTATTTTGCTATCTCTAATATTTTATTTTTCACTCAAGTGTAGGATTTTTCTCTCAACACATTCAATTTTGATCAATGTATAGCAAGGAAACAATGTAAAAACTATCAGTGTGCCTTCTGTGCATTTGTGGGGGGGTAGGGGAAAAATGTGTAAAATTCAAAACCTAACAAGAAATGGTAGAAACTACTATTTTAAATAAAGGGAAAACAAATAAAATAATTACATATTAAGAAAAAATGTTTGCCTTATGAAGTAGCACTTCCTCAAGAGGCCTTTCTTACTTCCTCCAGTTGTTAATGCCATTTCTTCTAAGGTTACTTTCCATCTCTGCAATATTTATTGTGTAGTCACTGATTTACATATATTGCCTACACTAATAGCATGTAAGGTGACAGAAGGCAGGGATTTTTTCCATTGGCTTTTTCTTTGCATCCTGTAAACTTGTCATGACTGGAACATGGTAAAAGTTTCATAAAGATTACCAAAAAAAAAGAAATAAATGATTTGGAGTATATGGAAAGTATTATATTTTGAAGTATTCATGTTCTAATAAGGAAGAAAAACCTATGTCTCCTCAGTACTCTGCAGTCTTCATAGGCTGAGAAAGAAAATAATAAGTATAGCTGGAAGTCAGTTATTCATTATATTTTCCTTATAATCGAAAGAGAAAGAAATACCTTCCGGAAAAAAGAGCAAAGAACTTAGTATTTCAATTAATCAGTGGGAATAAGAAGATCAGACAAATATGAAGTATATATATATCGCTATCATTTTTATCTGAAATAAATGGGGATTAAATTCATATATGTGTATACAAAAAGATTCTTACAAGCTGTATTTGCTGTTGGCATACATGAAATTCAGTGATTTGCTATAACTTTGTTGGAGTTTCATGTATTGTTTTTCCTTACCAGTAATATGTCCATGCATAATTCATGTCATGTTCATCTACTGCCAACTGGGATAGTAATTCTACTAGAAAGTTCCAATTAATTATTAGCAAAAAATCCTTAATACCATCTGCTATTACCAATAGAATTAAAATACAAAACACTTTAATGACAGTTAAACTGTATTTTTTTTTTTTTAGTTTTTGCAAGGCAATGGGGTTAAGTGACTTGCCCAAGGCCACACAGCTAGGTCTGAGTGTCTGAGTCCAGATTTCAACTCAGGTACTACTGACTCCAGGGCCTGTGCTCTATCCACTGTGCCACCTAGCCACCCCTGTTAATCTGTTTTTTTAAAGCCAACATCGAGGATATGTTTTTCCCCTTCAGATGTTGAACATTTGTTCCAGCAGTGTTGTCTCAGTTTTTTACTTACATGAGAGTAGAAGTGAATTAGAGAAATACAAAATGGAGAGGCCAGCTAAGATGTTTGAGTAGCAGGAAAAATTCACAGACAAACTTGGCCTTGTAATTGCACTCCAAAGACAAAGAAAATGCATTAGACTGAATATTCAATGGGAAATACAAGAACAAATTAACAGTGAGCCATTTTCTAGTTTAGGTGAAAAGAGGGCAGGTTTAGACAGAAAGGTGTAGAGACATTGGAGAAAGGCTCTGCTCATTATCAAACTATGTGGACATTTCTCTAAGGGAGGTTCAGTGAGACCCTGTATATAGCTATGCTATAACATACTTCTCAGGCCTATGCAGACCTTGTTCAAGTTGGAGAGTCATGGTCCCCCTGGAAGTCTCTGCTGCCTGCTACTCATTGCTATGTCGCAGAACCAGGTTAAGAGTGGCAGTTTATGGTAAAGAATCCTCATGGGCCTAGACATGGATCGTCATCAAGGAACATGTACAGAAGTAAGCAATATCTGTGATGCCCTGTCCCCATCAGTAGAACAGGTTCAGAGATTCATTGCCCAATCATTACTAGAGATTGTCATGCAATAACAAAAGCAAGAAAGTCAGAACTAAAGGGAACCTAAAGTTCTATACCTTTGAACCTATCAATCTTTTCAGCTACCTGATACTGGGCCGAGTCCTTAAGAGTTGAATTAGATTAAAACCTCCAAAACCCAGATGAGTAAATTTAACACATTTAAGACCACAGAGTGTTAATCAGAATTTCAGATAAGACAGATTTGAGAATAAAGAAAGTTTGCTGGTGCTGTTCCTGATATATTGGAATAACCCCATTCAAAACCCCTCAAAAGCAAAATAGGACCAAAGCAGACACAAGCATGCCCCAGATAGTCTCTCCACAAACCTAAAGACCCAAGCACTAATAGAAAGCTCAAAATCCTGAAGAAGGGTCTGAAGAATTATCAAATGAAAAAGTAATTCCACCAGAAAAAGCTGTTAGAGATATTCAAACAACCAACTTAGAATAAATGAATGACTTTAAAACATCTTTAAACAAAATTTCAAATAGAAAAAAAAATTGACTTTAAGCAGTTCAACTAAACATCCTTTAGTTGTTTGTTCTTTTTTTCAGTTGTGTCTGACTCTTAATGATCCCTTGCAGCATTTTCTTGGTAAAGATACTAGACTGGTTTGATATTTGCTTTTCCACGTCATTTTACATATGAAGAAACTGAACTAAATGAAGATAACTAACTTGCCACAGGACAAAAAGCTATTAAGTAACTGAGGTTACCCATCTGTTGGAGAATGGCTAAATAAGTTATGGTACATGAATAACATGGAATACTATTTTCTATAAAAAACCATAAATGGTCAGATTCTAGAGAAGCATGGAATGACTTATGGGATCTGATGCTGAGTGAAGGGAGTAGAACCAGCAACACTATGAGAAGAACAACCTTGATGGAAGCAGTTCCCCTCAGCAGTCCAGAGAGTTAGGACAACTGTATTAGACTCGCTATGCACTATATATTGTCACCATCCACAAGAGGTAAAACAAAACAAAACAAAACAAAACAAGACACACAAAATACAGCCCTTCAGAATCTGGTGAACACTTTATAAAAAATTGTCTCTGATATATCTCTTTCCCTTAATCATAAATTCACATACTGAAATTTCCAAATCTGTGAACTTGTTTATCAAAATATGTATGTATAACGCTAACATGACTGTTCACCGCTGAGGAGTGGGAGTGGGAAATGAGGGTGGAAGGAAATTTCAAAACTTAAAATTATACATGTGCATATAGATGAAAATTAATTAATTTTTTTTATTTTTAAAAGGTATCTGAGGTTAGATTAGAATTTCAAGCCTTACGCTGTATCTACTTTATCACATAACTATCTGTAAGCTTCCTAAAAGATAGGAAAAAAGGGTTTTCACAATTAATTAAAATGATTGGGTAAATGAATGAAAATACAAAAAAAAGGTAAAAGGAAAGAAAACTATGGAAGAAAAAGAAGGAAAGAGAATTAACAGCATAGAAAAAGAACTTCATCCATATGCAGTTACAGAAATATTGTATGATGAGCTGTGAATACCTTAGCTATATAGTTCCAAAGGACTAATGATAAAAATTGCCATTGTCATCTGGAGAAACAACAGATAGTGTCTGAATGCAGATTAAGGCATGCAATTTTTTGTTTTATTTTTTCTTGGTCTTTTTTTCCTCTATGTTCATTTACAACATGAGCAACATAGATAATTTTTTTCATGATTGTTCATACATAATCTATATAAAATTCCTTGTCATATTAATATGGAGAAAAGAGAAGATTAGATCCTAGAATGAAATATTTGAAAAATGAATATTAAATATTTCAATATTTACTTTTAAGATCTCTTAATAAAAGAAAAGCAATTCAAAATAAGTGCCAGAACCCAGAATCCCTAAAAAAATTTCACTGTTCATTTGTTTCAGTCATGTTCATCTCTTCATGATCCCATATGCGTTTGTTTTTGGCAGAGATACTGAAGTGACTTGCCATTTCCTTTTTCAGCTCATTTTATAGATGAGAAAATTTAGACGAACAGCCTTCAGTGAATTGCCTAAGATTCCACAAATAGTAACTGTTTGAAGTCAAATTTGAACTCTGGTCTTCTTGACTCCAACTCTGACAATCTTTACACTTACCTGCCTTCCCTAGAAATTATTATGGTCTAAATACTAAGATAAAAGGTAGAAAAACCAATAAGAAATGTTAAACAAAAGCACAATATTTATTTAAGTACATTAAACTATATGGTATTTCATACTAAAAACATCTCACTTGATCTGGAAAACAGATCCAAGAGAGCTAATAGAATAGTAAACAAACTACATATAAACCATAACCATTAGTTAAGTCAGTGATTTCCAAAAATCTTACAACTTGTTGGATAATTTAAATCAGGATGCAAAATAGAAATAAAAATAATACATCAACATCCTTCCAAATGAAATTCCAAAATCAAAATCTCGGGAACATTTTAAGATAAATTCAAAGTTTCCTAGTCAAATAAAAGATATCGCATGCTGGCAGAAAAAAAAAGAAGTGAAATTCCCAGGGGCCAATTAGCAATATACAAGATTGAACTACAACTACTATAAAAGGATGGAGATTGTAGATTATCACATCTAAGAAGGGAAATATATATATATATATATATATATATATATATATATATATACTCATACATGTTTACAACCAAGAAACTCACCAATCAAAACTATGTATAAATATTCAAGGGGTCTTCAGGTGGGAGGTGGAGAATGGACGATTAAAGGTCTATACAACTGGGCCAGCTAGGTGGCACAGTGGATAAAGCACCGGCCCTGGAGTCAGGAGTACCTATGTTCAAATCCAGTCTCAGGCACTTCATAATTGCCTAGCTATGTGGCCTTGGGCAAGCTACTCAACCCCATTTGCCTTGCAAAAACCTAAAAAAAGAAATATGCAACTTCCAAAAATCCCTGATGTGAAAGCCAGAACTGAATAGAAACTTTGAAATACAAGGTATTAAAATCAGAGAAAAATGTAAGGATAAATATGAATGAGAAATTGTAAGGCTCTAAACAGGAACTCTTATTTTTTAATACTTCATATTTATATATCACTTCCCCCTACTAGACATTTTCATCTTTTAACATTTGTTATCAATATTAAACTTTAATTTTAATTTATTGAATGAAACAAGCATTTCCACAAGATAGTATGATAAAAATATGATTGCCCATTAAACTGAAAATCTACTATGTGCAGTTTGCTATCCTTTCAAATATATACCCAAATTATCATGTAAATTTCTTTCCCTCCCCTCCCCACCAAAGAGATGGGTACATAAATACATATGAAAGTATATATATATATATATATATATATATATATATATATATATGAAATGATTCTATATAGTCTTATATTTGTCAGTTTTTTCTTTGGATTCAGAGAATGTCCTTCTGTATATGTTTCATATGCATTACTTTGGGAATTCATAATAATCAAAATAACTAATTTGTTATAGGTCATTTTACAACAGTATTGCTGTTGCTGTATACAATTTCTCACTGTTATTTTGCTGGAGTCTTTTCATCTTTTTTTTAAAATCACTGAGCTCATGATTTCTTACAGCAAAATAGTATTCCTTCACAATGTACACTAGACCCTATCCAGCCATTCACCTTTTGATGCACATTCCTGCAATTTACAAATTCTATGTCACCACAAAGACAGGGGCAATAAACATTTTAGAACTTTTCAGTTCTTTTCCTTTTTCTCAAATTATTTACAGAAATAGATCAAGTAGTTGTATTATTGAGTCAAAGTATATAGGTACTTTAATAACTCTTTGGGTAAAATTCAAAGTTGTCTTCACAATGTCTAGATTGGCTTACAGTTTTGCCAACCCTGAATTAATGGCCCAGTTTTTCCTATCTATCTAATATTTGTCATTTTCCTATTCTATCATTTTAGACAATCTGGTATACCTATAAAATGATAACTCACGCATTTTGTAGTTTGTATTATACTATTGAAAAATGGTTTAGAACCTTTTTTCATATTCTTTGACTACTTGTCAATTGGTCATTAACTTGTACTCTTATAGATTTGACAAAAGTTTTTTGCTGTTTTAGATATGAGACTTTAATCTGAATAAGTGTCTAGAAAATTTTTTTCTCAATTTTCTGCTGTCCTTCATGGTTAATTTTTTTTATATATTCAAAATATTTTTAGTGTCATAGAGTTGAAATTATTCATTTGACACCTAATTTGGTCTCTCAATTATTTATCAGTTAGTCACATATCCATGATTCTATCTTCTTAATATTTTCTTGTAAAATCAGTTTTTATTAAGGTCACATATCCTTTTTAACCTTATCATGTAAAGAGGTCACTTAGGAATCTATTAATTCAGAGTCAGGAATTGATTTTTCCAAATTTTGAAATAATTATTGGTATCTTATGTTCTTTACATTATTATTATTATCCACAGTATCCAGCGCCTTCTTCACCTAGATATTTGTATCCTATATAAAATTGTATTTTTTGAAGAGAACAAAGGGTCAGCAAAAAAAAAATTGACACACTGGAAAATTATAATCACTTATACAATGTGTAACAACTGTGGATGTTGGGGCACCTAGGTGGTGCAGTTGATAGAGCACAGGCTCTGGAGTCAGGAGTACCTGAGTTCAAATCCAGCCTCAGACACTTGATAGTTACATAGCTGTGTGGCCCTGCGCAAGCCACTTAACCCCATTTGCCTTGCAAAATACTAAAAAAATCAATTGGAAAAACTGGTAAAAGAAATGCAAGAGAGAACTAACAAGCAACAAGAAAACAAATCCTTGGAATATACAATTGGAACAAGCACAAACAGAAAATAATTCTCTTAAAACCACAATTGTGCAAATGGGAAACTCCTTCAAAAAGACAGCTGACCAACTGGAAAAGACGTTGCAAAAGGTCAATGAAGAAAATTTCTTCTCTACATTTTTGGCTTCTTGCTTTCGCGATGATCAAGAAGAGGAGGAACAATGGCTGAGCCAAGAAGGGCCGCGGCCACGTGCAGGCCATCCACTGAACCAACTGTGCCCGCTGTGTGCCCAAGGAGAAGGCCATCAAGAAGTTCGTCATCCGCAACATCGTGGAGGCCGCGGCCATCAGGAACATCTCTGAGGCCAGCGTCTTCGACTCTTATGTGCTGCCCAAACTATATGTGAAGCTGCATTACTGCGTGAGCTGCGCCATCCACAGCAAGTTGGTGAGGAACCGATCCTGGGAGGACCGCAAGGATCACACACCCCCTCCTCGCTTCAGACCAGCAGGTGCTGCCCTCAGACCCCCTCCAAAGCCTATGTAAAGAGCTATCTGCCCGTGGGACATTCCTGAATGGAAAGAGAAAAATATAATGATTGGTTTATCTTAAAAAAAAAAAGAAAAAGAAATGAAAATTCTTCTCTAAAAAAAAAAAGAGTGGAATCTTCAATCACTCCCTCTAGGCCAAGGGAGAGGGCCTCAATCAAGGTCACAGACATTCTAGAGAAGGTTACTAGCACTCCCTACTGGCAGGGTGGAGATATTACACTCAGGGAGCAAAACCTATAGGGATCCTGACATCCAACCCCTGTGAACCAGCCCTGCCTCAACACAAGGTTTTAGGATAAGGAAGAAAGGCCAGAAAAAAGGAGGCTCTACAGAAGAATTATTTGGAAGGAAAAGACACCAAATTCAGAGAGACCTAGCACTTCTGAGGAGAATATGACCTGCTCTCCAGCAGGGAAAGTATTCCTTGAAGAAATAAGAAAGGAGTTTAAAAATCAATTGGAAAATTTGGATGACAAAATTAATATATTGCAACAAAAAACCAAATCACTGGAAAATACAATTGGACAAATGCAAAAAGAAAATAATTCACTCAAAGCCTCCATTGGACAAATGGAAAATTCTTTCAAAAATAGAATTGACCAGTTGGAAAATGAGTTTCAAAAGGTAAATGAAGAAAATTCTTCTTTAAATAAAAAGAATGGAGTCTGTGGAAACTAATGATTTCATGAGACAGCAAGAGTCTGTAAAACAAAACAAAACAAATTGTAAAAATAGAAAAAAATGTAAAATACCTCATCAGCAAAATCACTGCCATTGCAAATAGATCAAAAAGGGACAACCTGAGAATTATAGGTCTTCCTGAAAACATTGAAGAGGGAAAGAAAGCCTATCCTTAATATTACAACATTTAGTGATGTAAAATTGCACTTATATCATGAAACCAGAGGGTAAAATCATTATTTAAAGAATAAATCAATCCCCTCTGGAAAGAGATCCTAAAATGAAAACACCAAGGAATATTGTGGCCAAATTCCAAAACTCTCAGTTAAAGGAGAAAATCCTATAAGCAGCCAGAGAGAAACAATGTAAATACCAAGGAGCCACAGTAAGGATTACACAAGACCTGGATGCATCAATATTAAGGGATCAAAGGTCCTGGAATGAGATATTCCAAAGAGAAAGGGAGCTTAGAATGAAGCCAAGAAACCACTATCTGGCAAAGCTGATCCTTCTCTTTCAGGGGAAAAGATGGACATTTAATGCAATGGAAGACTTCCAACAATTCCTGCTGAAAACACCCAAGTTAAATAGAAAAATTTGGACATCAAACAGGAGGTTCAAGTGAAAAAAGAGTAAAAAAAGGGGAGAGGTAAAGACAATAAAACTGCAATGCCATAAGATGAAACTACCTATATCCTTGCATGAAAAAAAGATTCTCATAACTCTTGAGAACTGTAACTCTATGAAAGAGAATCTACTTAGTCGGAGGTGATGGATACTCAGGATTGTCTATGACTTATATAGAATGATTTAAAAACACTTTATCCTTAAAAAAGAGGGACAGAATTGGGAGGGGAGGAGGGAGAGGATTGAATGGGGTAAATCTCATTACATTAAGAGGTAAAAATGACCTATGGTAATACAGGGGAAGAAGGGAGGAGATGAGAAACACCTGAACCTTCCGATCATCAGACTTGGCTTAAAGTTATGTTACACACATAAATACACACACACACACACACACACACACACACACACACACACACACACACAAAGTCAGTTAACAAAAAAAACATTTTATCTTCTAAGTATTAGAAGGGGAAAAGGAGAGGAGGTGATGGGACAGGGAGGGCCAGAAAGAAGGGGAACCAACAGAATGAAAGGAAGGGAAAAGGGAAAGGGGAAAGAATGGGGAGGGGTTCTGGATATAGGAGGGTAGTATTTAGAAACAAAATACTAGGAAATATGGATAAAGGGGGAAAAGGGGGAAAATACAAACAGAGGGAAGATAAGATAGAGGGAAATAAAGAATTAGTAATTATAAATTTGAATGTGAATGGGATGAACTCTTACTTAAAACATAAGCGAATAGCATACTGGATTACAAACCAGAATCCTACAATATGCTGCTTACAAGAAACTGTTTTGAAGTAGAGAGATACATAAAGAGTAAAAGTAAGTGGCAACTAGGTGGCATGATAGATAGAGCACCAGTCCTGGAAATATTATTCCCTGAGCTCAAATCTGGCCTAAGACACTTAAGCTGTGTGGCCTTGGTCAAGTCACTTAAGCTCATTGCCTTGAAAAAACTAAAAAAAAAGAGTAAAGGTCAAAGATTGGAGCAAAATATGTTTTCCTCCAACTGAAGTGAAAAGGGGAGGGGCAGCAATCCTTTTCTCAGACTAAGCAACTGTAAAAATAGATCTCATTGAGAGATAAGGAAGTAATCTATACGCTCCTGAAAGGTACCATAGACAACGATGCAATTTTAATGTCTGCACCAAGTGGAATAACATCCAAATTCTTAGAGGACTAGCTGCATGAGTTACAGGAAGATATAGACAGCAAAACCCTACTGGTAAGACACGTAAAACTCCCTCTCTCAGATTTAGATTAATCTAACCATAAAATAAACAAGAAGGAACTTAATGAAATAAATAGAATATTAGAAAACCCAGACATGATAGAACTTTGGAGAAAATTGAATGGAGATAGAAAGGACTATACTATATTTTCTGCTGTACATGGCTCTTACAAAAAAAATTGACCATGCACTTGGGCATTGCATTTCACTTGCATACCACAGTTTGTTTACTAATTCTCCCAAGCAGTGGAGTGCTACTTTGTTTCCAATTATTTGCTATCATAAAAGTATAATAATTTGGAGTATATTGGTATTTCCTGGGATCGAAGATATTTTGTGGAATCCATGCAGCACTCTGTATCAAGTAGCAAGGGTTATTTATTCACTTAATTTACTGTATTCTAAATTGCTTTCCAAAATGCTTATCCTATCCCTTTGCTTCAACAAAATTCATCAGTATGATTATCATGTCTCCACGACTACATTTAATGACTACTGTCATTCTTTACCATCCTTTTTACTTTGCAACATATCAGATGAGTCCTTAGAGTTGCTTTGATATGCTTTTCTGTTATTTTGAGTGAGACAGAGCAATCTCATATGTGATAGAGAATGCATTAATGCTATTTTGAAGACTCTAACATTCTTCTTTTCAGGACTATTTTCTCATCCCTTTTTTTTTCATTAGCAATAGCATTTAATTAAAATAAACACAATGTAAGTAGCGAGAGGAAAACAACCAGCAAGGTGTTTTGTGTTTTGTTTTGTTTTATTTTGTTTTCTTTTTTATCTTCCCTATACAAATATAGAGAACCCTCTTACAGGTTATAGGAATTCTTGTCCAAATATTACCTTAAAATCCAGAAATTATGTCATTGTATCAGGAGAGGAACACAGCCCCTTTGCAACTCACGTCTCAAAGCTGAAAGGATACCGTTCAATGTCTACTGATTATCAGAGTCCTTGAGAAATCTCAATCTCTCTGCTTGCTTCCAGGATCATCAGTATTCTTCTAAAATGCTTGAATTCCTGGTTAGCACAAAAACACAAATCCATGCTCACCTACTTTCACTGCTCAGTGACAAGCTGCAATTTGTAAAATTTCAAATTGACATATCATGCTTTTGAAATTTTTTAGCTTAATTTACTTCTTTTAATCTGATATTAAGTGAAAATTTGTAGTACAATAGGAAAATCATTCATTTTACATTGTGGAACACAAAATCTAGAAATGTTTACCAAGTAGTGTTAATTCACTGGAAAAATAATAACAAACAGATAATATACTTTAAGACTTATAAAGCTTTTTTTCTAAATCTTGTCTCATTTTGATTGTACTAATTGATGTAACAATATTGGAGACAAATGCCTAATATGAGTGCTGTTGATCATTCTGGAAGAAAGCCAAGATATGTAGGGATAGATTATGCCAACAAAATGAGTCATCTTTTGACCATTCCTATTTTGCTCATATCTTTACACTACTTTTCCCTTGTTGAAAAGCTATTAGTTATAACTATCATATATATATATATATATATATATGTACGTATGTATGTATATATATGTTAGTTCTATATCTGGAATACCAAGTCTTTATTACAGAAATTTGATACATTGATTTCTTTCCATTTAGTCACTTCTTTTCTTATCTGAGGTACATTAATTTTATTTGTACAGAAGTTTTTCAGTTTCATGTAAAGAATATTTTATATTTCATTTTTATAATTGTTTCTATTTCTTTTTGTCTAAGTTTTTTTATCAGTGGATATGATACTTATTGAATCTATTTCTCTTCTAATCGTTTTTTTGGTAACATGATAATTAATTTTGTAATTTACATTTCTATTTTGAATGTATTGTTTTCCTGGCAATTTGTTCCTAAATAATTTATGTTTTCTAGAAATTACTAGACACGAGTACATGGAGTTCATTTATGGGTTTTGATTCTTTCTTGCCTAGTCTGTTCCAGTAATCAAATTCACTGTTTAAAAAAAAGAATCAATACCAGATGGTTTTGATAATTGTTTTCTTACTATACAGTTAGAGGCCTCTAAGTGGTATTTTCCTTTCATCCCTATTTCTTTTCATCAATTCATTTGATAGTTGAGACATCTTGAATATCTAAATGATTTTTGTTGTTTGTAGTCAAGTTTACTAAAGTTTCTGATTGTTATGCTAAAAACTGTTTAAATTGCCTAGTCATATTCACTTAATATTCTTCTTCCTATTTCAGTTTTTATTCATTTCTTTAAGGAGTCTCATGTAACTGAATCTATACAAATATGCAGTTACTTTGATAGGTCAATCTACAGATAGTTATTCCTTTTGAAGCTTTTACAAAGTTGGTGTATCTAGGTGGTGCAGTGGATAGAGCACCAGCCCTGGAGTCAGGAGGACCTGAGTTCAAATCCGGCCTAGCAGTGTGGATTTGGACAAGGAACTTAACCCCATTGCCTTGCAAAACTGTAAAAAGAAAGAAAGAAAGAATGAGAGAAAGAAAGGGAGAAAAGAAGAAAGAGAGAAAGAGAAAGAGAGGAAGGAAGAGAGGAACAGAGGAAGAAAGAAAGGAAGAAGCTTTTCAATGGGATTTCAATTTCTGTTATAACTTTTTTGTAATTTCCTTATTATAACTGTTTAATTCATTTTTGAGTTTGTGTTATATAACTTTCTATTTTCCTGTCCTGATTAAAATCTTAGTTGATTTCCTAAGATTTTTCAAGTACAGCACTATGTAATGAGCACATAAGTATCATTTTATCTTCTCATTTTCTTTATTTATGCCTTTGATTTCTTTCTTTCATTTTACTGCTATTTGTAGTACTTCTAAAACTCAAATGATACAGGTAAACTTGGGCCTCCTTATTTTACAAGTAAATTTCTTGAGAAAGTTCCTAGTGTATTCCCATATTATATGATACCTGATTTTATTTTTAGGTAGATGCTTTTCATGCAGTTGAAAAATGTTTTTCTGTGCCTATGTGCTATAGGATTTTCAGCAGCAAAGAGTGCAACATTTCTACAAAGATTTTTCTTCATTTATTTGAGATAATCATTTGGTTTTCGTGTCTTGCTTTTTATAGTTTTTTTTGCTAAAATTAGATTCTTTGAAATCTTGATTATAATTCTTTCTTAATTGTAAGGATTAATTTATTGGTTACATTGCAATTCTGTCAGTGGAATACAAAAGAAATAGTAATAAATGAATATAATAATTTATCATTTGATAAATTCAAGGGATCTTGTTTCTGAGGTAAGAACCCACTCCTTGATAACAACTGCTGAGACAATGGGAAGAAACTTTTGCAGAATCTAGTCATGGATAACATCTCACACCCTATACCAAGGTAAGGGCTAAATGGTTATAAGACTAATTCATAAAAGGTGATATTATAAGCCAATCAGAAGAGCAAGGAATGGTTTATCTATCAGATTTATGGAAAGGGGAACCACTTATGATAAAAGGAAAGACAGAGAACAGTATAAATTACCAAATGGATATTTTTGATTTCATTAAGCTGAAAAGTTTATCCACAAATACAATCTTTGCAACCAAGATTAAAAAGAAATATGTTGGGAAACAATTTTTCTAACTAGTGTTTCTGATAAAGGATTCATTTCTAAAATATATAGAGAAAACTGAGTTAAATTTATAAGTAAAGAAGTCATTTCCCCAAAAAAGTCAATTCTCACTTGAAGAACTGTGTTGAAAAAGGGCTCTAAATCATTATTGCTTAAGGAAATGCAAATTAAAGCAATTCTGAGATACCTCTTCACACCAATTAGTCTGGCCAATATGACTGAAAGTGAAAATGTGGGAATGTGGGGAAAACTAGGATATCAATTCACTTTTGGTGGAGTTGTGAAGTGGTCCAACCTTTTTGGAGATAAATATATATACACACATATACCTTTTGAGCTAGAAATACCACAACTTATTCTGTATCCCAAAGATAGCACAAAAAGGGTACAAAATCCACATGTTCAATAATATAGCAGCTCTTTTCATCATGGCAAAGAATTTGAATTTTAGGTGTCCAACAATTGGGAATAAACTGAACAAATTGTTGGATATGAATGTGATGGAACACTATTATTTTATAAGAAATAATGAAAGGGGCGGCTAGTTTGCACAGTGGATAGAGAACCGGCTTTGGAATCAGGAGTGCCTTAGTTCAAATCCGACCTCAGACACTTTATAATTACTTTGCTGTGTGGCCTTGGACAAGCCACTTAACCCTATTTGCCTTGAAAAAACTTTAAAAAATAATAACAAATGACGGGAATTCAGAATAGCCTATAAAAAATTAAATGAACTGATACTAGTGAAGTGAGCAGAACCAAAAATATCAGCATAGGGTGATGAACAACTATGATGAACTCATTCAATTCAGCAATACAGTAATAAAAAAGAATTCCATAAGACTTGTGATAGAAAATACAATCCATATCCAGTGATGAAATTATGGAGCCAAAAAAGAAATTTTAAAGCAAAAGCAAAATATTTTTAAATACTTGGAAATATAAGGTATTTCACAGCAAAAACTACTGAGCTTACCTGTAAAACAAGATCAAAGAGTGATAATAGAAGAATAATCAAATTACAAATTACAAAAAATTTATGATCACTAATAGAGTAAAGGATTTTGAGAAATCTCATATCTGATCACATATCTAAAAATCTAAAGCAAAATATGAATGAGAAATTATAATGATCTAAAGAAGAATACTTTAAATTGTAATGATGGTAACATCTAATGATGATTATATATATCACTTGCTCCCAACCACACTCAATAATCTTTTAACAATTTATTTCATTATTAAATTTCATTTTTAATTTATGAATTGAAACAAGCATTTCTATAATGCAGTACGATTAAAAAATATGGTTGTCCATTGAACTGCAGTTCTACTATACAAAGCATCCTATTCCTTTCAAATATAAAAAAAATTGCCATATAAAATTCTTTTTATTCTTCCCTATACCTCCTTACTCTAGATATGGCTACACCAATTGGTGTGTGTGTATATACATATATATGCACATATATATATATATATATATATGTATATACAAAAGTATATAAAAATAAATGTGTGTGTATGTGTACATATACGTGTAGAAATATAAAATTATTCTATACATGCTTCTATGTTTCAGTTCTTTCTCTGTATTTGGGAGTGTCTTTCTTTGTGCATTCACACTAATAAAAGGAATATTTATTAAGGGTCATTCTTAAAATAATTTTTCTAGTACTGTTTATGGTGTTCTCTTGATTCTGTTCATTTTATGCTTCCTTATTTTGTTTGTCTTTCCAGGCTTTATTTATACAACAGCTTGTCCAATCATTCCGCGTTTGATTGGCATTCTTGCAATTTCCCAATTCTTTGCCATCTCAGAAAGTTGCTATAAACATTTTCGAGCTTGTGGGTTCTTATCCTTTTTCAATAATTATCTACAGAATAGGTCAAATAGTGTTATTGCTGAGTCGAAGGGCATAGATGATTTAATAACTCTTTGGAAATAACTTCAAATTACTTTTCACAATTGTTGAATCTATTGACATTTGCACCAACACTGAATTAATATTCCAATTTTATTACACCCCCCTCTTACATTTGTCCTTTCCCTTTCTATCCTTTTTTATATTTTTGAAGATCTGTGCAATGATACTTCTATGTTTTTATTTGCATTTTTCTAATCAATAACGATTTAATTTTTTTTTATATATCTATAAGTTGCTTTGATTTCTTCAATAGGGAATTGCCTGTTCATACGCTTTGTCCATTTATCAATTGCTGAATGGCTCATACTCTTGAGAATTTGAGAAAGTTCTTTATATATCTCAGGTGTGAAATCTTTATCTGATAAACTTTCTACAAAAAGATTTTAACGATTTTCTGCTTTTCTTCGACTGTTGGTTACATTTGTTTTATTTTAATGAAATCTTTCTAACTTAATGTAATTGAAATGATCTATTTTATACCTAACTTTGCTCTCTTTTTTATTTATCAATCTCAATCATATACTCCAGTTTGTTTCCCCAGTGGATGGACCTTTCTCCAGTGAATGGGAATGCCCTTAGTCTCAATGTTGTTGCTAGGTGGGTCAAATTTACACCCAAATAAAATTCGGAGATTTCTCAAGGTACAAAGAGAAAACTTTTATTCAGTTCTTGAGAATCAGACCCCACTCTACCTTAAAACAAGGAGAGACAGTGAGGCCTCGAAGTTAGGAATCCAAAACCCATTTATCCTAACAGGATTCCTCCCCCCCCCCCCAACCCATCCTTATTAGTTAGGAATATGGTCTTTACAATTTAAGTTCAGAAACTAATCTAAAGAAAAAGCATATAATTCAAACAGAGACAGGTTCTCCCCCTCCAGGATGAGGAATGTAGAACCATCTGGATTACATTCTAGATAAGCCAGGGTCAGTTTACTCCTTACATTTCAGTCAAGGTAACATTAAGTTTCTTGTAATGGGAGGAGAGGCAGAAGAGACTTAACACAGTTCAACTATTTCTTTTTATTTGTTTGTTTGTTTGTTTGTTTTTGTTTTTGCAAGGCCTTGGGATTAAGTGGCTTGCCCAAGGCCACACAGCTAGCTAGGGAATTATTAAGTCTCTGAGGCCAGATTTGAACTCAGGTACTCCTGACTCCAGTACTGGTGCTCTATCCACTGCACCACCTAGCCGCCCCAGTTCAACTATTTCTAATCTTTAATATTCTACTGAAGAAACTTCAGACTTTATCCCATTCATTGACATAAGAAAAGAGTTGCTCTCATATCTTTGTACATATAAGTGCTTTTCACCTTTTTAAAATTTATTTTTGTTTTGAGGCCTGGTGATGATATTGATGGGTCAAGGGGTATGTATAGTTTTATAGCCCTTTGGAATGTGTAGTTTCAATTCACTCCATGTTACGGGTAAGGCACTTCAAAAACAGAACATTCATCTCTCAATTTTTCAACAATGGCTCCAACATTTGCTATTGATATTTAATATTAGGAAAATAGCTACCACATAAATAAAAAGAATGACAAAAATCATCACCTTTCTTCAATAAATGCAGAAAAGGCTTTTCCTAAGTCACTTAACCCCCTTGTTCTTTTTTATTTATTTTTGATTTTTAAGTTCTTTTTATTTTCATTTTAAAGTTAAAAATGAAAATAAAACTGTAATGTGTGCAGCAGAACATAAGAGCGAGTTATAAATAAAATGCAATAAATTTTCATTTCAAGAAAGTTCATATTATAAATACCTCAAAATGTGTTCAAATTTTTCCATCTTTTCTTTGCTTTACTCAGTTGTATACTTTTTAATTTTTCTTCTTCCCTCCTCAAGAAGAGTACACAGACATTCACATATGCACATATATCTTTTCTCATCAAAATATATAATTTCTTAACAAAAATACATTTAGAAAGTATGGTAGGACTGTAATTGGTACAAATCCTCTGGAAAGTGATTTGGCACTATGTTCTTTTATCTAGTGGTACAAGAACCTTTATATATATAAATAAATACACATATATATATATATATATATGTATGTATATATATATATATATATATATATATATATATATCAATCCGTATTAATCCTCATTTTGTGGTTGCAAATAATTAGAAACTAAGAAGATGTCCATGAACTGAGGAATAACAGAATAAGTTATGGTATACGAATATGAAAAGGTACTAATCTTGTGAAGTTAGAATTGACCAAAGAAATGGATTGAGAAAACCATGGAAAAAGTTTTTTGAACTGATGCAATATGAAGGGGGGTTGAAGAAAAGGAGCACTTTATACAATAACAGTAATACTGTATATTAAAGATAATCAACTTTTTAGATTTCAAACCTGTCCTCAAAACTGTAACCAAATATGATTCCAGTGAAATCATGATGTACCATGCTGCACAGTTTCAGATAATGACCAATAGAACGAGAATGCAGATTGGATCATCTTACCTTTTTCTTTCTATACTCTTTCCTTCATTTTTTCCTTCCTGCTTTCCTTATGTCTTTCTTCCTTCCTTGCTTCTTTCCTTATATCCATTTTTACTTTATACTTTTCTCCTTCCTTCCTTTTCAAAATTATATTTCAGTAATCCAGGCTCTGGACCGGAAGACATTGGGTGCCTGATATGGAAAAACATAACACAAGGAAGCATTTTCCCAATAATTTTTAAAAACTTCTCAAAAAGATAAGTATCTCCCAAAATGTGGCAGGTCTCTATTGTCTTTTTAATTTAGAGGAAAGGTAAAAGTCAATTCAAAAATGTAAAAAAATGTATATCTGTTTACAACATCATGGGCAAATCTTACCTTAGTTCTTCCCAAAAGAGTTGAGAATTGAGTTCTAAGAATGAAGCTTCAACATGTTCCATAACATTTCATGCCACCTGACGGTTACTTTGAATATCTTCTGTTCCTATGTATTAACTTAAATGATGCCCAAGAAAAAAGAAGGCATGTGCTTCCAGTAGAGTGCCACAGAGAATAATTTACTTTGCACAGAAAAAGACTGACTTACAAAATCCAATATAGCGATATAATAGGATACACATCCTTCCTATCTGTTTGATGCCGTATCTGTGTCATAAATGGCTACAATTCAGCCATTTCCTTTAGTAAAGCTTGCCCCTGGAGACTAAGAGTTTTTAATTTAATTCTGAAACAGATAATCCTTGCCTTGAAGAAATCTTGACTAAGCTATTGTATGGCAGGAATAATAATGTCTTGATATTTGCAGACTATTTTAGAAATATATCTTTTCCCTATAACTGAATGAGAGACTCTATTTTTCTATTTGTGATAGTTTTAAAAAGGTCACAAATCTATATAAAATTTAGTGTCCAATATGGTATATATACTTTTTGTCTAATTTCAATTTCTCCAAGACTGTTTATTAGTTATTACAAAAGTTATCACCAAATTAGGACTTCATTCTTGGACCATTGATGGTTTCAGATTTAGTAAACATAGAATATGACATTCCATTATACTTGTCCTGCCTCTCTAGTTACATTGATGTCTATTTTTAAATGATTTCAATATTTCTGACTTTGTTTTATAATGTAGTATCAATTTTTAATATAACCCTTTTCATTCTTAAATTTCAGTGAATCATTTTTTGATATCCCAAGTCTTTCCCTTCCAAATGTTTTGTTGTTATTCAGTTAGTAGTGCAAAGTCTCTTTTTGAATATGTCATTATTATAGGATACAATTAGAAAATTACTCTGAGTAGCAATGATATTTTTGTTACATTGGCATGTCCTAAATATGAGTACTGGAAATCTTTATGAATATTAAGACTTTTCTTTTATATTTTAGTGGCAACCTTGTAATGTAACCTAGTTATTTTTTATGCTTTTCCAGACTTATCTCTGAATATTTTAAGCAGGTTTTTATTATTCATAGGAAGGAAAGAACTCTAAACCATGCCCATATCTACCACTTCCTACTCCTTATTCTTATGACCTTTTATGTTATTAAATTGTAAATTCTTTTAGCGAATGGATTTTTCTAGTTTATCTTATTTTTTAGAATTATCCATTAGCACAATACTTGGTTCTTAGAAGTAGCTCAATAAATGTTTAATATCTATCCATATATCTATCAAATTATACTAATGGATCTCATTCTTCATCATCCCCTTCCCTCCACCTTGATTTGAGAGAGAGAGAGCAGAGTCATAAACTTCAAAACCTAAATTTCAGGAGGTGACTAAGGCCTGGCATCACATTTATCTCTGGTTGTAAAGTCAGTTCCTTGAGGCAAGGAATGACATTGTTTTGACTTTTATTTATACTCCCATTGCTTAACAGAGTGCCTAACATAAGATATATGTTTAGTAAATGCTAATTTGACTCACTGATGTGAGAAGTGGCTAGTTTTTCTTTCCACAATAATCACATTTGACCCCAAAATGGCGCCTAAGATTTAAATTGACAGGTATCAATGTCTGTGATTAGACACAGATTTTCATATGTGCAAAGGGGGCTATCAACTAAGGGAGGGACTTGCATTTAGGGAAAGAGAATAAAAGATTTTGCTTTCAGGTTTCAAGATTGTGCCTATTTTTGGGTCATCCATTCTTGCAGAAATGTTATAATAAAGGATCCTTTTTGTTAAAAAATGGCTGGTGAATACTTAGTCCAGAGGTATTAAAAGGCTTTTTTTATAAAGCCATATCAATAAAAAGGCACACCACTCTCAAGGGAAGAGGGACCCCCAAACCCCAAAATGCTGGGTGTTATATGCACTTTCAAGGCTTTATTCCTACCCCTTAGCATCAGTCATTAGCTGGGGTCACACATCTAATTGATAAATTTGTCCCCATAGCTTTTCCTCATCCTGTTCATTATATTAATGTGCAAGAATTGATACTTCCTTCTCCAGGTGCAAAGGACAATAGCACAGACTCCCATTCAAACTCTGCAAAGTTATTTCACCTTTTCCTTTAGTCTTATCTCTCTCCTTCCTGTAAACAGGTTGGTATCTCTTGAGTTTCCACAAAGACCAGAGATCCCAGCTTTTGTAATATATTATCCTCACTAACATCTGTGAGATTCTGGCAATACCCTTTCTCACCCTTGTGAATGCAAAAATCTTGATTTATCTTACATTTTTTTCGACTTCACTAATGACTGTTATGAATTCTTGGTAGGGCCATTGTTTCTTACACTGAGTCATATAATCTCACTTTTCTCAACTTGGACAGTTGCAGTGATCTTTTGACTGATTTATCTGCACTTTGTCTCTCTACTCAGGTCAGTTCCATAGTTTTCCACACACCACATCTGTTCACATCATCCCCTGTTCAATCAACTCTGAAATACTCTTCAAACTATCATATCATACATGAACCCTTTTTGTCACTGAATAAGATTCATAACCAGGCTACACTCTTCTTTTCTACTTTTCCTTCATAGATTATATTCCCTTTCCTTACTTAATGGTCCAAAGAAGGGTTTGTTCTCTTTCTTCATATATGAAAATTTATTTCCTATCTACGTTCCCTTTCAAAGAGAGTCATCCATACCTAAAAATAATTTTCTCCTTACCTCTACCCCTTTAAAATTCTTGATTTCCTTCAAAACTGAGAGAACATGCCACCTCTTCCTATCTCAAGAAGAATCTGACCATGAAATTCCTATTTAATACTGTTATTTTTTTTAGTCAGATCATCAGTCTTATTTGGGAAGAAAAGTGGCACATTTTATTCAATGATGTACATTCTCATTGTCAAAGTACACTAACATTTCAAATAAAATAATAAAATATTTCACAACTATACTGCTGTGAAAAAGGCTGATTTTTTTTTAACAATACTCAATCTTGGGGTGGCTAGGTTGCACAGTGGATAGTGCACCAGTCATGGTGTCGTAAGTACCTGAGTCCAAATCTGGCCTCAGACACTTAATAATTACCTAGCTGTGTGGCCTTGGGCAAGCCACTGAAACCCATTTCCTTCTCCAGGTGCAAAAAATAAAAAATAAAAAATAAAAAAAAAAACAATACTCAATCTTTCTGTCTCAGTCATCTTAGCCAGTAAGTGAAATGTCAAGACCTGGGTATTTTCCTCTATGTTAATTAGAAACTCAGGAAAGTAATGATCTGGATGTTTAAAGATATGTGCTGCCTTGAGGCTTAAATTCCAGGAGAAGAAAACAATTCATCAGATAGCATTGTCTCTGGGGAACAAGTGAGCAATATAAGAGTATGTACTCTCAGGTCACCATTGAGGTTCATTATTTCCCCATCCTTTTGCTCTCTCTCAGTTCAAGGTGGCTGTATTGGACAGATGGCTTCTTCCTGTAGGTCAACAGTAATCTCAGAGAAAAATAAACTTCAAGTCCAACCTATATTTTCTTTCATTTTATTTTACCCCTATATTTTTTAAGGTTTGTACTTTGAGGGTTTTTGAGAAGGGGCAGGTCTTTGGTCTCCACCAGGACATGCTCCTTGGAAGGAAAGACGTCTGTCATTTTCAAATCTTCATCTATTCTAAACCCAAGTTTTACATGATAGATATAGGATTAGACAATTTTGATTTGGAAAGGGGTAGACTCCCTTTTAACAAAACTGGGTAGAGGATCTCAAAGTAAATCTAGACAGATTTTAAGCCAAGCCAAAACTGGTCTTGGAATAGAATTAGTCTACCAATTTTTCAGTTCTATTTTCAAACCTTTGCTTTGTATGAAGTTGAAATATTCTGAATAATTATAAGGTGTTAGTTAAAAAAAATCTTAGATATATACACCAGAACAAAAGGCTAGAGTTCTGGATTATTGACTTGACTGAAAAGACATTAGTCTACATGCAGGAATGTGAAGGTGAAACAAAGGGAAAGGTGATAAAAGAAATCACTAAGCTGGAGGAGTTATTATCAGTGGCTCATCATTATAAATATTTTGTCAAGTGTTTAAAACGGCTTTTATTAATACATCTTTGCAAAAAAGAATTCTTCTCTTAAGGCGCCTTGAATTATGACAATGCTGAATCTTATTTACTGTTTAAAAGGTTTGTTTCCTCCTCCTTTGTGACAACCCTAGGACAGATTCACAATCTAATTGACACTTGTACTCCCATACATTTTCCCTGCTCTGCTCATTTTGCTAATGAACAAAGGGGAGTGAACAGGAATATGCATGAATTTACTTGAGCAGGTGCACTGGTAAAGAACAGAGACCCTAGGTCAAGTCAGGCCCAGATGGAGCAGGTCTGGTCTAATCTCAGGTCTGATGAGGTTAGAATCAATTCTTTTGTCTAACATTCACATACCTGCACATAGGCACAAACACAGGCAGACCCCAGTCTTCTTAATATAAGTTAACAATCTCCAATCACATTCTTGTGGAAATCAAACACCCACATTCCTCACATCTCTCACCTGACATTAAGTCATCTCACCTAAGGGGAGGTCAAAAACCAAATCCCTTTAATCCTGAGTTTTCCTAGAGTCTCTAACCTCTGTAAGGGAACTTACTTTATGAGGCCCATGCATATTACCATACACTCCCCCTGTCACAATTGAGGCTCATCAGCATAACATGCATTGTATGTCCTGGATGGGGAAAACACATTAAAAAGTGGTATTGAGTGGGCAAATTGATTATAGAGCACCCCTAATGATTCAGATGAGTGACTGGTTCTGAGGGGAGAAAAAAACCTCTCAAAATGTGTATGACTGGACATTGTCACAATTCATGGATTTTTCCCACTAAGAGAAATTGTCCTTTCCTTCAGGAAAGGTAATAAAAGCAATTCAAGCACTACAGGCTAAGTTTTTTTTTTGTTTGTTTGTTTGTTTTGTCATGGGCTATTCTCTGGAAATGAACCTGGAGTTTAATGGGAATTCTTGCCTCTTTTTAGGAGGGCAGTAATTTTCTTGCTTTTGACCTTAAGGTACTCAAAGGGTCTCAGGCATCCCTCTATGGTTGGAATTCATGTAGGGGTGTCCTCAATTTGTGTGTCTTTGGGGTCTTCTAGGGTGAAACCAAATCAGGGGCTCCCCTTTTGTTGTATGTGTCTTTCTTTTGGGAGTTGTGTCTTTGTCACTCCAAAATGTGCCACTTTGAGCAAACCTCCTTTTTGTTTCTGTGTATGTCTATTCAGTTACCTGTGCTTATTTGTTGTTCTAAATATCTAGCTTGAGTTTCTTTTGTTGTTTTGTTTTGTTTTATTCTATGACTTGATTGGTTGTGGCAGTTGTCTATTGTATTTTCTCTCTCCTGAATTGGCCAAATCTGTTTCTGCTTTCATTTCCCCTCCTCTAACAGGAAAGTGACTTCCAACCAACTGTCATTTTGAATCTATGATTTTTTTGAGCTGTAAAATAGGGGGGTAAATTAGAATTTCTGCAAGTTAAGTGCCATGGATTATATTAATCCAAAAATTGTGGTTTTGAAAAGAGAGATTCTGTTTTTCCTATTCTTACCTTGGGTAGAAAGAGGTCTTCGTTTTTTAATTTTGCCTTTGGTAATCATTCTGCAAAGCATTTTTTCATTCATTTGGAGTCTGCTCTCCTTCTACCCCTCCCACTGTTTTCTCTCTAAAGTTGTTTTAAGAAAATGAGACTTGGTGATGGCTAGGTGGTACAGTGGATAGAGCACAGGCCCTGGAATCAGGTTTCTCTGAGTTCAAATGTGGTCTCAGACTCTACATAATTACCTAGCTGTGTGACCTTGGTAAGCCACTTAACCCCATTACCTTGCAAAAACCTAAAAAAATGAGATTCAAAAATAATAGTTAGCTTTGGATTGGTATTTTAAAGATTATATAAGTTAAAAATTAAGGATTATTTTATGAAAAATGATCTGTTGATTTAAAAGCTATATTATGGAGATTAAGAATTTCACAATAAATTATATACAAACTCAAATCTATTTTAAAAGTCCGCATTGTAAATTTTAAAAGAAATGTCCTATTCCTTGTCATACAAGACAGGAAGTAATTTAAAAATGATCTGAGAATAATTTATCCAAACTTGACTAAAACCTGAATAGGTTCTAGAAATATTTGTAATTTGATTTTTAAGATAAGAGTTTATATATAAATATATATATGTATACATATATAGAGATTGGCATAGGCATAGACATAGATAAAAATATAGATATAGATATATGATATAGAGATATAGATACATATATATGTATGTATATATGTATATATAAAATATATTATACACACACAATCGCACAAGCACAATTTTTTTTGTATGAGTTTTTCTGTGTGAGTATTAAAACTAAAAATCAATAGCCAAGTTATAAAATCTTTCTGGGTTTGTGGAACCCAGATTTGAAATGGTTCAGGATGTGCTCCTATTTGGAGTTGAATGAGTCATAGAATCCATGAAAGTGAGCACTGTTAGTTGGGCAGACTCTCAGGGAGGAATCAAGCTTTTGGTTTCTGAATAAAGCATGGAAGCTGAAAATATTCTATGTTGATATTAATTGTTTCAAATAAATCTATAGATATATACCCCCATATATATGTGTGTGTGTATATAAATATTTACACATATATTTAACTTAGAATGCCTAATTATTCATTTAAAACTATATTATACATTTCCATATCCAGTCTAAATGAAATGAAAGTGCTAAAATAATGAATTATTCCAGTTATTTGTTTGGATTTAATTGTCTAAAAATATTAATTTAAAATTATTAAGCAAATAAAAGATTATTGTCTAATTTAGTATGTCATCATTTTTAAGATTTCAACTTCTTGCTCCAAGGTAGAGCATTTCAATGAAAGGTGTAATTATTTTATTTCTCTGAGAAACTGCACAATGATGTTTTTTTCCCTGTGAAAAATCAGTCAGTAAATCAGGTTTAAACTAGGAGAGAGTTCAAGCTAAATATCTTTAGGAAGCCTTTTGAAGTTATCCACACCTTGCTTTAGAAGAAAAGCAGCTTTCTAATTCACCATGTGCTTTCAAATCAGATTTGGTTTGACTTCAGGACAAAACATTTTCAGAATTAAAGGAACAGTACTACCTAAATTTAAAAATTTGAAATTTAGACTATATGATCTCTTTTTTTTAGGAAACTATATTTCATGGGCTGATTTCATATGAAAGGTAACCTAAAATTTTATATTAAATTAATATATTTTTATGCTTTTGGGGGTTGGTTTTTGCTAGGCAATGGGATTAAGTGTCTTGCCCAAGGTCACATGGTTAGGTGATTATTATGTGACTGGGATTGAATTTGAACTCAGGTTCTCCTGCCTACAGCGTTGATGCTTTATCCACTATGCCACCTAGATGACCCAAGATATTTGTTAGGTTTTAAAATGCATAAATGTGACCACAGAATTTTAAGTGTTCTTAATGTTTTTGCTTATTAAGGAAAAAATTTGTAAATAGTTGTTACAGCTAAGATAAGTACTAAGGACAGATTCTCCCATAAACTAAACATTTGAAATTTTAAATTGCACTATTTATGACAAACAGAATGAATGAATTCAGAAAAATTTAAGTAAAATAAATCTCTTATGGACTACTTATGTATTATAAGTCCATTGTAACTAAAATAACAAATGTATCTAGCCCTTAGTTGTAATTAGTAACATTTTGGTAATTGTAACTGATTTTATTTTACTACATGTGCAATAATAAGGTTCCAGTATTCTTCCCAGTTGGAGAAATGTGAGCCAATTTCCCTACCTAATAGAAATGATCATTACCTGGGAGTGTTCTATCATCCCAATTTCTTTACCAAAGGTAGTTTATTTAAGATTATTTTAGTTTTAGTTTATAAAGTTCATAAGATTATTAAGTGAAGTACAAAGAAAATCTCATAATTCTACAAACAATTTTAGAAACATCTAGTTGTAAATAGTTGTCAAGAATATTCTGTGTTAAAGCTTTATACAAAATTGGGCATACTTCATAAGTTTATTCTTACCAAAAAGTATATTTGAATATAGAAGGCAGTTTCATCTAATGATATAATTATATAAGTCAAGATAGAAGATATACAATAAATTAGTCAATTCTATTCTAATGAACTATCTATGTAGGATTATTTCTAATGATAAAACTAAAGAAAAGAATACATTAAGTAAACTTTGAATTTGGAGATAATAGGAGTACATTTATTAGTTGTGCCCCCCCCCCCCCCCGCCACGGCTTAGAAAACTGAGCCACCCTAAAATCTTTCACCTCCTTAATTTGACCAAGGGAAAGTGATACATGGAAACTTTGTGATTAAAATTTTTAAAAATCCAGTTTTGATGGGGTGGCTAGGTTGCACAGTGGATAAAGCACTGGCCCTGGAGTCAGCAGTACCTGGGTTCACATTAGGTCTCAGACAGTTAATAATTACCTAGCTGTGTGGCCTTGGGCAAGCCACTTAACCCCATTTGCCTTGCAAAAATAAATCCAATTGTGGGAAAAATTTTCATCTTTCAGTTAATTCATTACACTATATTATTCTGTAACTGATGATAACAGCTGTGTTCAACTTACTATAATTAATGAAATCAGGGACAGAGAGCCCTTTATATTTTCAGTAATGCTGTTAATGTGCAGGTTTTGTTTTGAGGCACCTGAAGTTAACTGTTGATAGCAATTTTTCTGCCCTCAGTGAATTTAACTCAAATTATTTTGAATTCCTGTTTAATGAAAACTGTGAATATTTCTGCTAGAATACTTTAGGTCTTGCCTGACTGATTAAAAAGTTTCTATTTTTCAAGGTAGTAAAACTGAAACATTTTATCATTAAATAAGATCATTTAAACTATCGAAAGTTGAAAAGATTTTGCTCTGAAGTGAAAAAATTTTTTGATCTTTTTTGGTTTCCATTTCCATAGAACAGGTGACAGATATCTTAATGGTTTTGAATTTATCACCAGTACAAAATTAAAATTTTTCAAGATCTTAGTTTTTTGCTGATTTTTTAAGGATGATAGGTATATACAAGTAGAAGTGGATAAACTTATAAAACACAGTATGTTAAATCATTATATTTATAAGTTTAAAGTTAAGAAAATCCCTATGCTGTTGTGTCTGTTGCTCTAAGATGTAAGATATGAATATGAGAACATTAAGCTTGATGCTATATAATTCTTGTTGCCCTACCTCGAAATGCGATTGTTTTGTTACAAAAGAATTTAGTAACACCTGTTGAAATATTTCTTTATTATTTTAAAAATATTTTTATTTGTTTTTCCAACTACATATAACAATAGCCTTTTCCAATCATTTGTTTAGATTTTTCTCCTTAATTCCTTTCCTCCCCTCTCTCCATGACCAAAAGCAATCTCATATAGGCTCTGTATTTATAACCATGTTAAATATAGATCCATATTGATCATGTTGTGAGAAGTAAACAGAAGAAAGAAAACATCAGAGGAACATTTTCATAAAATTTAAGATAATTTTTAAAAATTGAAAATAATAAACTTTGCTTTTCATTTAAACTCCACAGTTCCTTTTCTGATATGGATAGTATTTTCCATCACAAGTCTTTTAAAAATTGTCTTCCATTATTGTCATACTGAAATGAGCAAGTTCATCATTATTGGTCATGACCCCATGTAGTTTTTATTGAATGGTCTTCTGGTTCTGCTCATTTCACTCAGCATCAATTCATGCAAGTCTTTCCAGTCTTTTTTTTTTGAAATTCTATCCCTGATGATGTTTTATAAAACAATTGTGTTCCACAATAGTATACCACAATTTGTTCACCATTCCTCAATTCATGGGCATCCTCTCAATTTCCATATATTTTCCACTACAAAAAGAATTCCTCTAAGTATTTTTGTACATGTGGGTCTTTCCCCCTTTTTCAGGATCTCTGTGGGATATGGGCCTAGTAGCATTATTATTGGATCAAGGGGATGCACTGGTTTCTTTGGGCATATTTCCAAATGACTCTCCAGAAACTACAGAAATGTGTGATCAGTTCACAACACACGAAGAGTACATTAGTGTTTCAGTTTTCCCACATCCTCTGCTACATTAATTATTTTCCTTTCTGTCTTCTACAACAATCTGATAGGCTGCGAGATAATATCTCAGAGCTGTTTTAATTTGAATTTCTCTAATCAATAATGATTTAAAGTTATTTTTCCTATGGTTATAGATCACTTTGTTTTATTTGTCTGAGAATTACCTTCCCATATCTTTAGACCATTTATCAAATGGGTAATGACTTATTTTTTTTTACAAATTTGATTCAGTTTTCTATATATTTTAGAAATATATTTTGCCAGAAACATTAATTGTTAAAATTGTTTTCCAACTTACTACATTCCTTCTACTATTAGTTGCAGTGGTTTTGTTAGTGCAAAAACTTTTCAATTTAATGTAATCAAAATTACCCAGGTTTTTTTATTAAAGATTTTATCTTGAGTTTTACAATTTTTCCCCTAATCTTTCTTCCTTCCCCCGACACAACCACAGAAGGCAAATTGCCCATCTTTACATTGTTTCCATGGTATACATTGATCCAAAGTGAATGTCAGGAAATTGAAGTCATATCCTTAAGGGAGAAACATAAAGTATAAGTGATAGCAAGATCAGACAATAAGATACCAGGTTTTCTTACTTTCTAAATTAAAGGTAATAATCCCTGGTCTTTGTTCATACTCCACAGATCTTTCTCTGGATATTGATGGTATTCTTCATTGCAGACAGCCCCAAATTGTCCCTGATTGTTGCAATGATGGAACGAGTGAGTCCATCAGTGTTGATCATCACCCCCCATGTTATTGTTAGGTGGTATAATGTTTTTTAGTTTCTGCTCATCTTTCTCGGCATCAGTACATTCAAATCCCTCCAGGATTCCCTGAATTCCCTTCCCTCCAGTTTGTTTTTTTGTAATGTTCTATATCTCTTCTTTGGTCATAAACTTCTCCCCTTTCCCATAGTTCTGAAAGGTAAACTATTCCTTGTTCTCCTAATTGGACTATGTTATACTAAATCCTGCTCCCACTTTGTCCTTATCTTGGTATAAGATGAAAGATATTGGTCTATGCCTAGTTTCACCCATACAATCTTCCACTGCTCACTTTATTGAAGAGTGATTTTTTTTATCCTGAAAGTTGTAATCTTTGGGTTTAACATACAATTACTGCCATCTCTTTTGCGTGTAATCTATTACAATGATTTTGACTCTATTTTCTTAGTGAGTTCTGATGATTGATGGTTAAAAATATAATTTTAACTATGGTATGGCTAAGTTGTCTTCTGTTATGTTTTTTATTAATTCCCTTTATATTTTTGAATTTTATCAGCAGTATATAAAAATCAAATTCGTAAATTATCTCATTTTTTGTTTTTATATAATGAGTATAGTTGAATAGAATTAAATAAACTTATAAAACAAAATATGGTAAGTCATAATTTTCTTAGGTTAAAGTTAAGAAAACCTCTATGCAGTTTTGACTGTTGATCAAAGGAATAAGGTTTGGACATGAAAACATTACGTTTAGTAAAATGAAATAATTCACGCATTACTTTACTTGTAAATTTAATTGTTCTCATGACAGTTTTACTAAATTAGAAATCTGTAAAACCTGTTGAAACTTTTAAAGGACCTAAAATATTCCATTTCTTTTAAAGGAAACTGAAAGCAATGATTTGCATATAATTCTATTTTTATGTAAATATTTTATTTGTTTTTCAGTTATATACTATAGTAGCTTCTACCTATCATTTTTGTAAGATTTTGAATTTTACAATTTTCCCCCACCCTCCCTTCCCTCCCCTCACCCTCCCTCCCCTCCCCTCCCCCTCTCCACAGAAGGCAGTCTGATAATCTTTACAACATTTCCGTGCCATAAATTGATCAAAATTGAAAGTTTTGATAGAAAAATTATATCTTTGAGATAAAAATAAAATATTAGAATTAATAAAATCATGTAGTATATAAGACAACTTTTTTTTTCAAAAAAATTGAAGGTAATAGTCTTTGATCTTTGTTTAAACTCCACATTTTCTTTCTCTGGTTATAGTTGATATTTTCCATCTTAGATACTCTAAAACTGTCCCTGATTATTTCACTGATAGAATAAGCAAGTCCATTGAGGTTGATCATCACCACCATGTTGCTGTAATGGTGTACAGTGTCCTGCTGGTTCTGCTCATCCTGCTCAGCATCAGTTCATGCAAATCCTTCCAGGCTTCTCTGAATTCCCATCCCTCCTGTTCTCTAATAGAACACTAGTGTTCCATGACATACATAAACCACAATTTGTTCAGCCATTCTCCAACTGATGAACATTCATTCGATTTGCAATCCTTTGCTACCACAAACAGAACTGCTATGAATATTTTTGTACAAATGATGATATTTATTATGCCTATTTTTAAACAAGGTTAATAACTAAACATATTCTACTATAATTTTTTTTTGTTTTTATAAATCCTGTCTCTAGAAGAAATTGAGATTATTTTTTAATCCCAAATTTATGTTTCATTTTTAAGTAGAGTCCTCATGTGCAGCAATAGAATGAGTTGTGAGTTTTTCTGTGATAATATATTATTGTTCCTTCTGTAAGACTATAATCCATTTGGCATATTTTGATCCTTTAGACAAAATAGTTTAAGACTAAATCTTTCTGAATACAGGAAATTCTATTAAAGACCTCATGAGATTGAGAATTGACCCTATATCTCAGTTTGTTTGAACTTGAACCTTAGGTTGGAGTAATGATTATAAGTTCTAAAACACTATAAGATTTAGACATGGATAGTGTGGGAGACAGGCTCATAGGTAAAGGTTGGGAAAACTGTTGTTCAACAACTTCTAAGATTGGACATTCCTAACACAGTTACTCAAACAAGACATTTGAAAAATTCTCACCTGTAAGAAATAAAATCTGGTTCAAGGTATTTGGTCATCCACATAGCTTTACCTAACCTCTAAATAAAAAAAAAAAAAATGAATGTTTTCTTTTTTATGCCCTTAGTCTTTGTATTAAACTCCTATTAATCATGACACGTGACCAGGACAAAAATAAATAACATGCTTACAATTATCTAATTCTGAAAGACAACCAGGATAGTAGATAGAGTTCTCATCTTTTATCAGCCTTATGTTTCTGTGAGAGTTAGGATCCTTAAACTTCTCAAAATGTTAAGGAGCTATTTAGGCTAATATGATAAAGATTTTGTGACATCACCTTATGGTTATCTAACATAACTATCTTAATTTCTGTTTAAAGGAAAGGAATGTTAGTCAGCTGTCAAATGACCTGCAGTCTATGTTTTCCTTTCTGTTTTTTTTTTTTACAGAGGAATTCATTTTCAACTAAATATTTTTCTGATTCTTTTAAAACATGGGCAAGAGATTAAAATAATTTTTAAATCAACTTTGAGATATACACTGATCCTAAAATGATACTTTATAATAATGAAAGTTAGTTTTTGTTAATAGAATGGCATCTTTCAGATGGGGGAAATAAAATAATGCCAAATATTTAACTGAGCCTTTAAAAAGTGGCTTGGATCTCAAATTTTTTCTCTGTAATTTTGTTCTCTGTGTGACTATTGACAAATGAAAGATGTTCTACAATTATGTTTTCCTGTGATAACTTTTTGTCTTGAGATATTTCTTTACTAGAAAGGAAGAAACCTTCCAGTTATCTGAATTATGTGGAAAAACTTGCTTATTAACAGACTCCTGAAGATAAAGAAGGGTATCAGATGTCTCCAGAAGTAAGAAAGGAACAAAATTTTTATTGCTTACTTTCTCCCTTTTGTGTTTCTTATTTGTAAACATTGTTTAATCAAAGGGGATTGTCCCCTTCTGATCTATGTACTTTTCCTCATGTACCTGTAAATGCATCTTTCAGTCATATACTACTCATAAGAACTTATGTTGCCTTCCTGATCTTCTAGCAATCCTAGGTCACCAAGATATGCTATCTCTCTCTCTGATACACCCCTCATTTTTTTTATTCTAGATGTCTTTAGTTGATCTATTTCTGATGTAATGATGTCCTCTCTAATGAAAATGGGGAAAATGTCAAAGTGTAATAATTATAATAATGATTTATAAAAGTTTTCCACAACTGTATTCTCGATATAAAAAAAAAGGTTGAATCCTTTTAACAGTACTCACCTTTTATGTCTCAGTCATCTATGCCACTAGTTGAAAAGTCAAGATCTGTGGTTATTCCCCCCATGGTGATTATATACTAGGAAGCAAGTGATCTGGATGCCCTCATGATGCTTAAAGTCTAGGAAGACATAGCAATTCATGAGATAAGAATTATAGTCTCTGAGGAGAAACTGGACAAATTTGGACTGTACAGCCTTCATTGTTAGACCACCAAGGAGATCACTGATTTCCCCATCCTTTCCTTTTACAGAAATTTTCTCCTCTCTCTGTTAGATCAGTGACACATGGACTCTACCCTTAATTAAATAGACAATCTCAGAGAATAAAACTTCATGTCTAATCTACATTTTCTGCCATTTTATTATAACCCTATATTTTTAAGGTTTACGTGTCTAGGGTTCACATCATGCATTGTCATATTGTACATATTCCAATAATTCTGAATACTTTTGGGAGATTGTACAAATCCTGATCTTCATCACTTAATTCATTATTTCTATACTCAATCACCCAAATTAATTTCCAATCAAGCATCCACTGTCCCTTCCACTGTACTTTTGAAATGTGCTTTCCTTAGATAACCAACTTTTATTCATTCTTAATTGTTCCCTCTCCCATTACATTGATCCACTTTCTCTAGTCTTGGCTATTCCTTCACAAATCCCCCTGAAGTTCACATGTATAGAAAGGGAATTTGAACTATTTCTTTCTTTTCAAATCTTTCCCTTTTTAGGCTTTTTTTCTTTGAGGTACACGTTTTTGAATTCTGTCACCCAGTCAGAATATTATAGCAGTTGTCTAAAGATCTTGATCCCTCCCCATACTTTCTTAGTTGATTATATAAATGGCTCATTTTTTTCCCTTTCCAATGCTTGACCTCATAGAAGTGGACTCCAAGTTAAATTCTGGCTCTCCCTCTAACACACTTGAACACACAGTTTCTCAGTAGACTCATTTCCCTTGCCCTACCACTGCAGATCATGTTAGCCAAATCCATTATGGGCAATATCCTTGATTTTTCCAAATTCCACAATTATCCCAACTCGATATTCAGGAATACCCAAATCTACTTTCTCTACTGTGTTCCTATTTCTATGATTTACTTTACTAAACCTTATTCCTCACACCTAATATGATCTCTATTCAGTCTACCTCTCACTTCTCTCCCAAATCATCTCCATTGCATTAGTAACTCTCTCCATCTTCCTCCCTTCCTCCCACTCAATTCTATAATTTTCTCCTCTCTTGAATTCTTTAGCTTATCAGTCCATTAATGATGTTTTGCTGCACCTCAGACTGGGATCACACTTTCCATTTTCTACTTTTTCTCTTTCCCTTGTGCTGATGAATGAAGGTTGAGAAATTCACAGAACCATTTCTGCTGAATCTGCTACCAGATTAGGTTATGCATCTCCAACTGCACCCTCATTGCTGCTTGAAAAATAGACTATACCTCTCTTACCAACTCTTCATAGTGCGTCTTCCAAACTTTTCCATCTCTTTTCAAAAGGGCTCTTAATTTCTCAGTTGAAGACCTTGCTTCAACTTTTGCAGAAAACAATTAAGGTCATTCACCTTGTCCTCTTTTTCTTAACCTGTCACTTTTTTAGGTTTTTGATTGGCAGTGGGGTTAAGTGGCTTGCCCAAGACCACACAGCTAGGTAATTATTAAGTGTCTGAAAGGGGATTTAAACCCAGGTACTCCTAACTCCATGGCCGGTGCTTTATCCACTGCGCCAACTAGCTGCCCCTAACCTGTCTTCTTAAAACAAGCCTATGCATTCATCCAATGAATTCTCTTTCACCACTCTATTACTAGATAATGGGTCCTTACAGGTTAACTAAGCCAGCTGCTTTACCTATGTTTAAAATCCTATTTCTTTCTGTTTTTTCCAACAGACTGTTTCCTCTGTCATTGTCATTACATCAATAATTCTGAGGCTTTCCTAACCTACTGACTTAATTTCCTTGTCAATATATCTCTTCTGCATTTTGTGGTTAAACTCTTTGAAAAGACTATCTACAAATGGTGCTTCCACTTGCTTGTCAGTCATGTTTTAATTTGCCTTCTGATCCTATCATTCCACCAATATTGTTGTCTTCAAAGTTAGGGAAGTCTTACTTGCAGATTCAATATTCTCTTCTCAACTCCCAGTCTCCCCAAATTGTCTGTATTTCTTTGACATTGACAATTTTCCTTCTCCATTCATATTCTTTTCCTAGTTTTTTTTTTCTTTCCCTCTCTCCTCTGGCTCTTCTCCTATTAACCTACCTGTTCCTCATTCTCCCTTAGAAGATTTTCATTCTGTTAATATCTTCAGACTCAAAGTTTCACACACATTTCCATCTTTTTCCCTCTTCTCTTTACTCTTTTTATTGTTTCCCTTGTGATTTCATCAATTTCTAAATGTTTACTGCAATCCTAAATTCCCTGCTGTCATACATATTACAAAAGAGACAACTATCATACTCTAACTTCCTCAGACTAATGAACTAGGTTTTATCTTTGACTGTTTACAGTGTCTCACTCTACATGTCAAATCTGTGTTCAAATTCTTGTTTCCAGTTTTGCAAAATCTCTATAATATGCCCCCTTCTCTCCTCTCACAGAGCCACCACACTCCTGCAAATGGGTCCTATTCCTACATGAACTACTCTCGCATTGTGAGACTTGGTTCTAGTATATATCTTTCCCCAAGACCCTCCTTGTGCCAGTTCATTTTTCATTCAGCCATCAACCCTTCCTAAAGCACATGTCTAATCATGTCATCCGCTACTCAATGAAAAATAGAGCCTCTATAACACTCCAGGGTTAAGTACAAAATCCTCTGTGTTTGGCATTCAGTGCCCTCTATAACCAAGCTGTCTGCTTTCTTTCTTATCTTCTTACAAATTACTCCCTTCCCCTTATTCTTTGTCTTTGTGATAATGGCCTCCTTGTTGTCCCATAACCAAGATACCCCATCTCTAGACTCCATTCATTTTCTCTACCTCTCCAAGATGGTAGAATGCTGTTCTTCCTCACTTCTCACTCCTGTCTCCCATGTTTCTTTAAAGTTAAAGATAACATGCTTTCTTTAAGTTGAAGTCTATCTCAAATCCTTCTCTACTGAAATGTCCTCGTTTTCTAAATGAAATCCTATTAAACCTGGAAATACCTTTATTTTGTTTATTTCTGAATAGTCTAATTATTTTATGAATTAGTTGAGGCAGGGACTTTTTCCCCCTGTTTTCCATATCCAGCACATAGCATAGTGTCTGACACATATCAGGAACTTAACAAATGTTTATTGAGTTGCTATTATGTTCTCTTCTAATTATTAGAACACTACCCCATTCACCTGCCTTTTGTTGATGTTTTGTATAGGCCTTGGGATCTATTTTTTTTAATGCTGCAGGGTGCCTGGTTTTTGTCTTGTATTCTCAGAACCTAGAGCAACCCCTTGGAATATCATATGTTCTTAAGAAATGTTTTTTGAACAATTATTAGCCTTTGAGTTTTATAGCATGTTCTTTCGTTGCCATCTGGTGTCCAGTAACAACATTGCAGTTCATTTAAAGCACTATTTGAGGCACTTCAGCCCTCTTGTGGCAATTCCATCATTACAGTTTTAGACTGCCATCGCGTGTTCAACCCATTGTATTACATTTATTCCCATTTTAAATCCTGTTTTTAATGGATTTTTATGTTTATGAGAAATCACATGCTTTTTATAAACTTAGAATGAAGACAACTGAAATCCTGGATTTATTCACTGAAGTATGGGAGGAATTCTATCAGATGAAATAGAAATTCAGACTTAATAGTCATGTTTTAGTTCACCCTTTACAATCTTAATCTTGTCACAAGAGCCATGATAATGGTTAAGGTATAACAGCAGTGATGTTTAAATGGAGCAAGCTTCTCACTACCATTCCTGGTCCTGAGTAACACTAATTTCCCATTCAAATGAGCAAAAGCGGGGGAAAACAAGAATATGTTGGATCTGGTCATTTAAGACAGTTTATGAAATAAATGTTTATGAAATGTCAAAATGTGCTGGAGAAAGTTGTCCCAGTTGGAATCAGATCCTAGAAGCTTCCAACAACAACCGATTGTTAAATTGCCAGGACTTTTGCTAGGTGGTTGATAATCCCCCAGAGGATGGTTTAATCAGCTCTCCAGAAGGTAACGTAATTTGTTATTTAAAAAGAATTGGAGTTTGCCAAGAGGATAAACATTCCTCCAAGATAAGGGTTGAAATTATATTTATTTTAGCATCTGACACAACTGGAATAATGCTGGGAGTTTAGTAGAAGTTTAATAGTTATTAAATAAGTAAGGATCAAGTTGGTAAATAGGCAGATTTATATTGACATTACATGTTCCACCAGTATCTTCCAATTAGCTGAAGTCGAGCACCTGTCTTTTTCTGATCATTTCAGGCACTAAAACAGTTATTATATTTTGACCCTTTCAATTTTACTGAACTTTTTCATATTGAAAGCTCTTTTGCTTATAAGCTAGCTAGAATGGAAACAAAGGAAACTTGATTTCTGAGGTAAAACAAGTAATGACTTCCTTCAGTGTTAAATAGCAATTCAGACTCTCACAGCAGATAGGAAAGAGTTGGAGAAGAAAAAAACAGCAGCGACAGCACGGAGCAGTCCTCACACTACAGTGTCACCAGGCCTTCATCTAAATATTAATATTGACAATGCTTCTGACTAGAGTGTCGCTGGTCCTTCATCTAAGTATAAATATTGAGTAGAGAGGAAACTACATTGTCACTTTTCCCTCAGTAGACCTCACGCTCTAGTGTCATCGGTACCTCATCTAAATATCAATATTTCAGGGTTTTACACTACAGTTTGGCTCATCCTTCATATCAATATTACTATTGATCAGGCCTTGGGCTACAGTGTCGCTGATCCCTAATCTAAAAATTAATATAGAGTAGAACTGATACTACAATGACTCTGTTCCCTCAGTAAGACCTCACACTCCAGTGTCACAGATCCTTCACCTAATTTTCAATGTTTACAGGCCTCACACCACATTGTCACTGGTCCCTCATTCCAATACTAATATTGAGCAGGGCTCTCACTGCAATTTCACTGGTTCCTCATCTTAATATCAGTATTGAGCTGTCCTCATACCACAATGTCAGTGATCCCTCTTCTAAATATTTATATTGAGCAGGCCTCTCACCACGGTTTCACTGCTCCCTCATCTAGATATTAATATTGAGCTGACGTCACACTACAAGGTATCAATCATTTAATATTGATATTGAGCAAGTCTCCCACTATCATGTCATTTCTCCCTCATTTAAATATTAATATTGCTCAGTAATACTTTCATTCACAAGAGCAGATTTTGAAAATACTTATCATAGAAAATCACTGACCTCCACTTAGAAGTATATTTGTGAACAAAAGTCTGAAATTGTCCTAAGACTGTGTTGTACCAAACCCTGGTTACAGGCTCCATAGCTTTCCAGGATGTGATTGCCAGATTTCAGGAATTTTCTACTTTGGAAAGGAAGTCAGTCAGATAGGAACCCTTTGTTAAGTAGTTATTATCTTTAGAGATAGTTTAGGGCATCCAGGGAAAAATTCTTGATCTGGAGTCAGGAAGATTCCCTTTCTTGATTTCGTATCTGACCTCAGTCACTTATTAGCTGTGTGACTCAGGCCAAGTCATTTCATTTTGCTTGCCACCATTTTCCCATCTGTAAAATGAGCTGGAGAAGGCTATGGCAGTATCATTACTTAGAGAAACCTGAATGGTGTCAAAAAGTATCAGACCTTGCATAAGACCAAGCAACAATGCTATTAGAAGTTGAAATTTTTTCAAGTTGTTCTTATTGGATGGGTCTCCAATGCTGGAAAGAATCTCTAGAATAGCAAAGAAGCTGTTAGAAGTTATTCCTAAATTCCTCCTTTGGCACTGTTCAATCCCTGGTTGTGATTATCGTTTGGTAATTCCTTAACTAAAAAAGAAGATCATTATTGCCTTATTTATTTAATTCCCAGTTATATGCCATGGTACTTTTCAACATTCATCCTTTTGCAGGTTGTTGAGTTCCACATTTTTCCACCATTCTCCATTTCTACCATTCTCCTCATGGCAGCAAAATTTTAATATAGTTTGTACATTTAAAATCATGTTTAACATATGTCTATGTTAGTCAAATTGTGAAAGAAAAACTAGAACTATGGGGGGGAAAACACGAGAAAGGAAGAAAAAATGTAAAAGATTCTCTTGAAAATGTACAGAGTGTGTTTTCTTCTGCATTCAGAATCCATAGTTTTTCCTCAGGATGTGTATGGCATTTTCCATAACCTACCTCAGAATTGTCTTTGATCACTGAACTCTTGAGAGCAGGTGAGATGATCATAGCTGCTTATCTCACAATGTTACTATTAGTCTATCTAATGTTCTGTTCTGCTCATTTCATTTAGGATCAGTTCACACAATCCTTTCCATGCTTCTCTGAAATCTGGCAGCACGTGATTTCTTACAGACCATTAGTACTCTATATGGCACCCCATCAATTTCCAATTCAAAAAGATAACTTTTAAATGTGCCTAAACAAAATTCATTATATTTATCATCAATCTAATTTCCAAAAATCAAACCAAACTAGAATTTACTGCTAAAGAATAACACTGAAATCATTAAAACTGGCCCAAAACTGGTGCTGAATCGAGTGTTTTGTTCTTTAGGAGGTCCTGCTATTACTGTATGTTAGAATTATCCAGTATTACATATGAATTTTTGCTCATTTATTTTCCAGTTACATAAATAGATTGCCATCATTATTGTTTTTCTTTCATTTCTGTTATTATTCATTATTCATGACTCTCTTTGGGGTTTGTTGTCAAAGACACCTAAATGGTTTGGAATTTTCTTCTCTAGCTCATTTTATAGATGAAGAAAATGAGACAAACAGGGTTAAATAACTGACTCAGGATCACAAACCTGTAAGCATCTGAGGCCAAATATTGATTAAGGTCTTCCTGACTCTAGGACTGAAATGAATTGACATTGAGTTCTCAAAAGGGTTAACTTCATCAACTGACGTTTACATTTTTTTTAATTTAAGGCAATGGGGTTACATAACTTGCCCATGGTCATACAGGTAGGGAATCATTAAGTGTCTGAGGTCAGATTTGAACTCCAGTCCTTCTGAATAGGGCCAGTGCTCTATCCACTGCACCACCTAACTGCCCCATTAATTGGTATTGCTGAAGAATTTTGATTAAATTCATTTAAATTGTAGTCACAATCAACCAACATTCAGACAGAACAAAACTTAATCATTTCATCATATATACTTCAATATTGATCCTGGAAAGCATGAATTTCAAATAAATTTAAGTCAGATAAGAATAAAGATTTAATTTAATAAAACAATAAATTTAATGCTCTTCCTAGGAATATTGTGACTGGAAATACAATTGCACAGATGAATTTTTATCTTTTCTCAAACAGAAGGAATGATGAAACTATTTTTAAGTATTTTATTTGATTAGGATTCTCTAATTGGCCTTGTGAAGAACAGACTTGATTGTGGAAAGAAGGAAGAAAATGGAGTCATTCAAATGATTTAAACACGGAACTGATTTAAAAGGTTTTCTATATCTTTATGGAATAATAAAGAATTAAACAATGTTTCAAAGACTGCAAGGATAAAATACACATTAAAAAAGAGTCATAATGCTGTCATTCCCTAGTTAAACTAAAAGAATTTTTAGCTTAATTAAAATTTTTGAAGTGAGGAGAAACAGACTAACAATTGATCACACATCTGAAATAACGACACTTCATTTATTGCATCAATATTCACTCAACTGAAATTCAGCATTGTTTTTTTAATTTTGATTGAATTTCACCCAGAGATTGGCTATAGACACAAGAGATAAGTACTAAGAAGAGCATTCTGTGGAAGTCAGTTGGTTCTATGGGATGTTATGAAAAATAATAATAATAATAATAATAATTATTATTATTATTATTATTGCTATGAATTGCAGGCTAGAATCCTTTATATCAGCAGAAGTCTTAATAAAGTCATGGGTCCATATATATATATATATTATATATATATATATATTTATGTGTGTATAGATATGTATATTATTTTTAAAAAAAGAAAGACTGTTTCAAACATTTTAACCAGCATATTATTGAACTGAGAATCTACCAGTGTTAAATTTACTTTAAAAAACCAGCAACAGGGGGCGGAGCCAACATGGCAACAAGAAGGGATGGAGTCTTAGGGGGCTCTCTGATAAAATTCATCAGCTAAGGACTCTAACTCAACTTTCGAGAGACAGAACCCACAAAGTGACCCAATGAGGCAGTTCTCCTACTCAAGGTAACCTGGAAAAGAGCAGAAAGGCTCTGCTCCCCGGGGTCTGAGAGGAGGCCGGCCAGAGGGGTGGCCCGCCAGAGCGAAAGAACTTCAGCCTCCCGGAGGAAGCCCCAGGGCTCTGGGAGTCTCAGCTCACAGAAGTGGGGGAGTCTCCTGAGCTGCACCCCTGGGAGCACCGGGCACAAAGTGGGGGAACAGCAGGGGACCTCTGCCAGAGCAAACACCTGGAGCCTAGCCCTCAGGGCACACAGGGAGCAGCTTGGTCTTTCCCCAGCCCCAATCCAGGAAACAGAAGCAGGTGGAGCTGATAAGCAGGAGCCCCCAGGGCATGAGCCCATTGAGCTGAGGGAGGGGAGTGAAGAGAGAGAGACTGCAGAGCTCTGTCCTCTGGCCCTGGAACAGGACTCTGGGGCTCTGACCACATTCAGATCCTGATTGCAGTCTAGGACCCCCATAGAACAGCAGGGCCCTCCCCACCTCAGCCCCATGGCAGAGGGGGGTGCTTATGGTCATTCACAGACCAGGAGGGAAGACAGAGCCTCACACACTGAGACCCTTGTGGGAGTGTCCCAAAAGCTCAGGAAGCACCCCCAAACCAGGCCCAGGCTGGGAAAATGAGCAAGCAAAGAAACAAAAGGAAGACTATTGAGAAATATTTTGCAAATGAGCCCAAGAAGGATCAAAATACTCAGTCTGAGGATGAGGAAGCACAAGCTCCTGCATCTAAAGACTCCAAGAAAAACAGAAATTGGGCTCAGGCTATAACAGAGCTCAAAAAAGACTTTGAAAATCAAATGAGGGAGTTGGAAGAAAAACTGGGAAAAGAAAGGAGAGAGATGCAGGAAAAACATGAAAATGAAGTCAGCAGCTTAGTCAAGGAAATCCAAAAAAATGCTGAAGAAAATAGCATGCTAAAAACCAGCTTAGGTCAAATAGATAAAACAGTTCAAAAAGTTATGGAGGAGAAGAATGCTTTAAAAAGGAAAATTGGCCAGATGGAAAAAGAGATGAGAAAACTCTCTGAGGAGAACAAATCCTTCAAACAAAGAATAGAATTCAGGGAGATTGATGAATTTACCAGAAATCAGGAATCAATACTTTAAAAAAAATGAAAAATTAGAAGAAAAAGTGAAATATCTCATTGAAAAAACAACTGATATGGAAAACAGACTTAGGAAAGGTAATTTAAAAATTATTGGAATACCTGAAAGTCATGATCAGGAAAAGAGCCTTGACATCATTTTCAAAGAATTACTACAGGAAAATTGCCCTGATATTCTAGAAGCAAAGGGCAAACTAGAAATGGAGAGAATCCACTGACCCCCCCCCCCCCCGAGAAAGAGATCCCCAAAAACCAACCCCCCAGGAATATTATAGCCAAGTTCCAGAACTCCCAAGTCAAAGAGAAAATATTACAAGCAGCCAGAAGGACACAGTTCAAATATTGTGGAGCTGCAGTCAGGATCACAAAGGACTTAGCAGCAGCTACATTGGAAGCTTGTAGGGGTTGGAATACAATATACAGGAAGGCAAAAGAGTTTAGAATGCAGCCAAGAATGAACTACCCAGCAAGGCTGAATGTCCTCTTCCAGGGAAAAAGATGGACTTTCAATGAACCAGGGGAATTTCAAATGTTCCTTTTGGAATGGCCAGAGCTGAACAGAAGGTTTGATCTTCAGATACAGGACTTAGGTGAAGCATGGAGAGTGGAGGAGAGGGGGGAAATATGAGGGACTTAATGATGATGAACTGCATATATGCCTGCATAGAAAAATGACTCTGATAATACTCATATGAACCTTCTCAGTTAATAGAGCAGGTAGAGGGAGCTTTTATAGTTGAAGCACAGGAGAAAGCTGAATTCGAAGATAAAATATGGTGTAAAAATGGAGTCAATAGAAAAAACGGGAAATGGAATGGGAGAAAGAAAAAGGAGAGGAGGAATATGCCAAGATATTTCACATAAGATTTTTTTTTATTGCAATGAGCTATTGCAATGATATGGAAGTGGGGAGGCAAGGGGGAATGAGGGAACCTTTGCTCTCATCAGAGGTGACTAGGAGAGGAAACAGCATATATACTCAATGGGGTATATACATCTGGAGTAACAAGGAGCAGGGAGCAGGGGGAAGGAGTGGGGATGTTAATAAAGGAGGAGAGAATGGACCATGGGGGGAGAGTGGCCAGATATAACACATTTTCCTTCTTACTTCTTGCAAGGGGCTGGGGTTGGAAGGCCTGCCCAGGACCACAGGGCCAGGGGGATTCTGGGCCTAAGGGGTGGTATGGGGGCTCAGGGCTTCTTGGCCCCAGGACCAGGATTCTGTCTGCTGCACCACTGAGCTACCCTACAGCAGAGTCAGAGTGAAAGGAGAGAGAAAACAGAGTACATGGTAGTGGAGAAATAAGAAAGGAGGGAGTTGTGATCAGCAATGGCAATGGTGGAAAAATATGGAAATAACTTTTGTGATGGACTTAGCATAAAGAATGAGATCCACCCATGACAGAGTTGTTGGTGTTGGAACAAAGACTCAAGCACATTTTTTGTTATTATTATTTGGGGGAGGGTACAGTGCAAGTGGGGCTGGGTGGCCTGCCTGCGGCCACATAGCAGGGTGATCTTTGGGTGTCTGGAGCCGCATTTGGACCCAGGTGCTCCTGGCTCAAGGGCCAATGCTCTGTCTGCCACCCAGCCACCCCTACTATTATTACTATTTTATTTTATTTTGGGTCTTTTTTTCTTTTTTTTTTTTTTTTTGGTTTTTGCAGGGCAGTGGGGATCGGGTGGCTTGCATGTCACATGGCTGGGTGATTGTTGGGTTTATGAGGCTGGATATGGACTCGGGTGCTCGGGGCTCCAGGGCTGGTGCTTCCTCCATTGCGCCACCTGGCCACACCTACAATTATTACTATTATTTTTTTATTTTAATTTTTTTCTCTCCCCTTTACTTTTTTCGCCCAAGCAAGTCTATCTATATTCATGGGGGAGGAGGGATATTTTGTTTACTTGTAAACAAGAATATTTTATTAATGTAAAAAAACATTTGTACAAAATGAGAATAAAAAATAAATTAAAAAAAACCCAGCAACAATGCATAACTTTGGGGCAGTTAGGTGGTTCAGTGGATAGCGGACCAACCCTGGAGTCAGGAGGATCTGAGTTCAAATCCAGCCTCAGTCACATAATAATTACCTAGCTGTGTGACCTTGGGCAAGTCACTTAACCCCATTGCCTTGCCAAAAAAAAAAAAACCAAAATAATGAATACCTTTGCAACATTAACTTCAAAAATATGATTTATGTCTCTCACTTCAATTTAATAGGGAAGGAGATTTACAAACAACAATACAAAAACATACATGTTTGTACCAACAAGATATATAATGACCATAAGAATCAGTGGAAAGACAGTAGAATTACAGGCAAATAGGAACTGCTTCCTGTATAAGGTGGTAATTTAGGTGCCACTAGACTGAGTCCAGGAAAGTCTAGAAGCAGAGATGAAAAGGCACAGAATCCCAGGCATGCAGGACAACTGGAGAGAATGTGTAGAGGTGAAAGATGGGAATTTTTGTTCATGTAACAGCAAACAGGTCAATGCTATTAAATCAAATACTTAGCGATATTTATCTAATTATCAAAATCTATATTTTTATTTTCCATTTTGTAAATATGTTCATACAGTTCCTGGGTTTGTCTTGACAGGCAGATTCCCAAATATTTTATATCATCTGCAGTTATTTTAAAGGCAATTTTTTCTAGCTCTATATCTTATTCTATATCTCCATCTCACTCTATCTTAAGGTGTGTTCTACATTCCAATACCATCAATTATTTTTTACTTATCTAATTTCAATACATTTCAATTACATACTAAATACTGATGATGTCTATAGGCATCCTAACTTCCTTGATGATCTTTCTGAAAGGACTCTTAGTTAATACCCACTATAGGTAATGCTGGCTCTTGGTTGTAGATAAATACTACTTGCTAATTTATGAAAAGCTTCATTTATTCTAGAAATACGTAATATTTTTAATCTAGGTTATGCTTTGGCAAAAGTTTTTTTCTGCATCTGTGGGTATAACCATAATTTTTTGTTATGTTTATTACTGATATGGACAGTTATTCTTATAGTTTGCTTAATATTGAACCAGCCCTATATTCCTGGTAATAATCTACCCTGTTCCTAGTGCTTCATGGTTCTGAAACATTTCTCTAACTTTCTTTCTAGGGTTTTGATTATTACTTTTTATATCAATATTCACTAGGAAACGTAGTCTATGATTTCTTATACAATGTCGGCTCTCTCTGCTCTCTCTGGCTTAGTTATTAAAAGAAATCTTGCTACCCTCTCTCCACCCCCCAGAGAGAAGGTAGTCTGTTAGTCTTTATATTGTTTCCTTGGTTTGCAAGGTTTTACTCCTTTTTTTGAAAAATAGGTTTTCTAGCATTCAAATTAATTTCTCTTAAAATGTTTGGTTGAAGTCACTTGTAAATCCATCTGATCCTGTGGAATTTTTCATAGGGAGCTAGATCACTGATGTTTTGTTAGAATTTTTTTCAAAAGTAGAGTTTAAAGGTAAGCTCCATTTGATCCTATGCCTTCTTGTGTTTTTTAATAGGAGTGGGTGCAATATTTTGTCTTAGGCTTTTGCATCTATTAAGATAACCATGATTTCTTTGGCTTTTCTTATTGATATCATAAATTTTGTTAACAGTTCATTTATTTTTTAATTGGATCAGCTCTGCATTGCTTGTGTAATTTCCACCTTGTCAGAGTGTATGATCCTTCTGATACATTGCTGTAATCTCTTTGCTAGTATTCTATTTAAAATTCTTGCATCAATATCCATTAGCAAACTTGGTATATACTTTTCCATCTCTGCTTTAGCTCTTTCTGGTTTGTACATCATCAGCATAATTTTTGTGTCATAATGTTATTTGGAAAAATTTTTTAAAACTTATTTTTGTAAATAATTTATGTAGTACTAGGTTTAATTGTTTTTTTTAAATTTTTCTTAGAATTCATTGTGAATCAATTGTTACTAGGAATTTCTCATTAAAAGGTAAATGGATGGTTTGTTCCATTTTTTCCTAATACTGAATAATATATGAATTTGATTATTTTATTTTTTTCTTAATCTCGGCAATTTATATTTTTGTAGATATTGATCCATTTCATTTAAAAGGTCAAATTTTTTTCATATAATTGAGCAAAATTGTTGGTTACAATTATCTTAATTTGCTTTCATTGAACCTAAATTCACACTTTTCATTTTTTAAATTTTATTTGCTTGATTGTGTTTACTTTTTAAAAAATAAATTAACCAAGGGTTACATATTTTAGTAATTTTTTTCATAAAATGGACTTCTATTTTTATTTATTAGTTCACTTCTTTCATGCTTTCAGCATTATTCAGCTCTGCTTTGATTTTCAAGATTTCTGATTTGAATTTTAATTCAAGTTTTTAATTTGTTTTTTTCAAGCTTCTTTAGTTGCCTGCCCAATCCATCAATCTGTTCATTCTCTTTTCATTGTTTTTGCAGAATGATCTCCTTTATCAAAAGTTGTCTTTCACATTGCAGCTCTGACTGGCTAGAAGGGTGAAAAGGAACAAGATAGAGGGACAAGAAGTTCAGAAGAGGCAAGGTTTTTAGGAGAAGATGAGGCATGCTTTTGTGAGCATTTTGAGTCTGAGAAATTAATTTCAAATGAACAACCACCCATTTCTTTCTTCTTAAACATCTTCCCTTCCACTTGTAAGGAAGTGGAGGGACGATTCAAATTTTGTAACATTCTAATATTGAGCAACGTTTGTGGTACCATCCTAAAGTGATATGAAAAGCTAACCCAGTTCCAGGCAGGATAATCTCACAGGGAGGTGCTTTTGCCTAGGATCATTTTGTATAAAAGGTTTATTTCAATCAAGTATAGATCCATGTAAAGAATAATTGTAAGAACAATAACAAGAGTAGTTGGAGAAACAGTGGTAGTAGTAGTTGTAAGTTGTACAATTAGTATTGGTAGAAATAGTAGCAGCAGCAGAGGAGGAAGAGTAAGAGGGAATTAATTTACTTATCTTATGCCCTAAGTTGGATGAGCCCTTCATTTTTGTTGATTTTTTTTCAGTCATTTCAGTTGTGTCTGACTCTTCATGACTCTATTCTGAGATGGCTTGCCAAAGAGATTAGAGTAGTTTACCACGTCTTTCTCTAGCCTGTTTTACAGATGGTGAAATTGAGGTAATCAGGGTTATGGAACATTCTCAGACTCACAAAACTAACAAATTTCTGAGGCCAGAATTTTAATCATGTCTTTCTGACTCAAGGTCCAGCAGTATAAATTCAATATTATCATAATATATAATTTTTCAAATATGTTGTCATTACTGCTTGCTAAAAATTTCTTTAAGAGCTATTATGCTTTAGAGGTAGCTAGGTGGTGCAGTGGATAGAGCACCAGCCTCGGGAGGACCACAGGACAAATCTGACCTCAGACAATTTAATAATCACCTACCTTTGTGACCTTGGACAAGTCATTTAACCTCATTACCTTACCAAAAAAAACCCAAAACATAAAATAGTTGTTATACTTTAGTCATGAATTTCACAAATTTAAAATTTAGGCATCTAATATAATCATTAGTTATTGCTTCCATAATTTTTTCTGATATTCATTCAAATATTCTCTCTTTCTTCCTGTTTTCCTCTCCAATCAAAATGGAAAGGAAGAAAAAATGTCTACACTTTCAAGGAGCTTAAAAGCCAGTGATGGATACAGCAAGTAAATAAACAGGGATATATACCTGATACTTAGAGAATAAGAGAAACATAAAATTGGAGGACAAGGCTCAATTACATGGCAATAATTGGGACCTGGAGGAGAGAAGGCTTCATTTGAGACTCGTAGGTGTGTAGGAGAATTACAATGCCAAAGTCATAAAAACATTCCAGTCATTTTGATAATAGATACACTATTTACAATTACATGAAAACAGCCATTTATTTAAGACTTTTTAATGGTACAAATTTGCTCTTCATATCTAAAGAAGTAAAAGACAATGCTTAGAATGAAAATTATAGACCAATATTCTGAATAAACATAGACATACACAACTATTAGAAAAAAATGTTGCCAAGCAAGGCAGCAATGGTGACAATAATGTAGGACTCATTCAACTAAAGTGTATGGTAAATATAACGAATCTTGTCATTAATAAAAATAAAGTAAACATAATTCTATGTTGAAATTGCAATAATCTTTTGATAAAACTCAACTCCCATCTTTCTTAAATGTTCTAGAATACTTAGTAATACATGGAACTTTCTTTGTCCTTTGGAAATAATTCCTATATAAATGCAAGCATACTAATTAGATAAACAAGAAAAGTTAATATCTCCAATAATATCATGGTTAAAGGAAGGATGATTGCATTGACACTGTTATTTCACATAGTTCTTGAAATGTTTTTTTTTTAATTAAGGTGAATAAAGACAGAGAGAATAATGGTAGACAAAGAAAAAAACTATGACATCACTTTTAGCATATGATATGATGAATTTTTTAGAAAACTCCAAGTCAAACAAAGCATTCGAGTAATTGATAAATTCAGCTAAGTTTCAGGATATTTAGTTCTTCTAAATCACCCACATTCCTGTATTTTACTAAATAGACCCAGCAGGAAGATCTAGAAAGAGAAACTACTATCAAACTGACTTCAGAAGCTATATAATATCTGGAAGTTTATCTATACAGATGCAACAAGAAATATGGTGAATCTAAGTATAAAACATGCCTGCAATAAAAATGGATTGAATACTGAGATGGATATTAGTTGCTCATGGATCTGTGGAACCTTTATAATTAAAATGATAATATTAATAAAATTAATGTCCTTATTCTATACTATAGCAGTCAAAATACCTAAATTATATTTTATAGAACTAGAAAAATATAGAATATTTTAAAATATTAAAACATTTAAAAACTAGAATATCAAAGAAGAAAGCATCATTAGCAGTGTCAACAGAATGCAGACAATTTGGGGAGTTTGAAGATGGAGAAGAGAATATTGAATTTGCAATAAGTATTCCCTACTAATTTTGAAGACATGAATATTAGCGGAATGATAAGGTTGGAAAGAAAATCATAAGGCATGACTGAGAAGCAAATGAAAGCACCATTTATAGATAGCCTTCTCAAAGAGTTTAGCAAAAAAAAAAAAGGAAGAAGAGATATCTTGATAAAGGAATAAGCCAGTGATCAGGGAAAGACTCTGAATTATTGATATAATGGTGATGACAGAGGAAACAGTCTGCTGGAAAAGACAGAAAACAATTGGATTTCAAGATTAGGTAAAACACCTGGCCTAGTTAACATGTAAGGTCACATTATCAAGTGATACAGTGGTGAAAAAGAAAGCACTGGATGAGGGCATAGGTTCATTTTAAGATGAAAGATGGGGAAAAAAAGAGGTCAGAGTGAATGATCTTGTTTTCTGTAAAATATGAGGCAAGATCTCCAGCTGGGAGATTTGGAGTCCAGAGAGGTTTGAGAAGAGATACAAGGGAAATAAGCCAGCTGAGGAACTGTGTGATGAAGTGTATTTGAGGGAGAATCACTATTTAAATGGAAGTTCATTTCTATAAGATCAAGAGTTGGAGAGGGAAAAAAAATTGAGCCATCTATATAAACATCTGAGAAAGTAAATGGAAGAGTGATCAAGGTCTGGAAACAATCACTACCAAGAAAAAATAAAGGATGAAGAGAAGCTTGTTTTCTAAGAAAAGGACATTTCAAAAGTACAGTGGAACGGATAGTGTGTATTTGATTGGGTCTTTGGGCTTGGACAGTTGAGGAGAATAGACATAATGAATTAAGTGATGACAATCAGGATTTGGACAATTGCATAAAGGTATTCAGAATCTATGGAATATGTACAATATGATAATGTATGATGGTACCCCAAACATGTAAACCTTAATAATACAGGGTTAAAATAAAATGACATTACATTTTATTCTCTGAGATTGACCATTAACCTAAAGGTAGAGGTCATCTGCCCAAAATGACCACCCTGAACTGCGAGAGAGGGGAAAATTTATCTAAAAGCCAAGAATGGGGGAAAACATTAACTCCTCCTTGGTAGCCTGACAATGAAGGTTGAACCATCTTAAATTGGACAATTGCTACTCGAGGATCTATATCTATATCTGATGAATTGTTATCTCTTCCTAGGCTCCAGGCATCATGAGGGCATGTTAACCATTGTCTTCCAAGTTTGTAATTAACAGAGGGGGAAATAACCACAAATTTTGACTTTTCACCAAGGGGCATCATCCTTTTTTACCAGGAATATATTCAAGAAAAAATTTTATTTATTATTATTATTATTATTATACTTTGACATTTACCCATTTTGATCAAAGATGACAGCATTATGTCAGCTATAAATCCAGTAAAGAGATTTAGAAGAAAAAAGTATGAGGGGCATATTGGAAGGAGAATTAATATCCCTTGGAGACCTAGGATTGCTATAAGATGAGGCAGGCAATGTAAGGTCTTAGGAGGTTTATATGACTGAATGGTTCCTTTACAGATTCATAGGGGAAAGGGACATAGATCAAAAGGGACAGTCCCCTTTGATTAAACATCCCTTACAAATAAGAGACCAAAAGGGAAAAAGTAAACAATAAAAATCTTGTCCATTTTTTCCTTTTTCTGGAGACATCTGATGTCTTTCTGTATCTCTAGGAGTCTAGTCTATTAATGACCAGGCAGTTCCACATATTTCAGGTAGATATGACTGGTATATATATATATATATATATATATATATATATATATATATATATATATATATATATATATACATATATATATATTCCTTTCTAGGAAAGAAATCTCAAGACAAAATGTTGTCAAGTCAGAACATGATACTGGAACCTCTTCACTTTAGCAGTTATCACCCAGTGACCACAGTTATGAGTAGGAAAATTAAGAATCAAACCAGGTTTATTAAATACAGTTTTAAAAGACTCAGTTTAATACTTGGCATTATCATTTCTCCCATCTGAAATAGGCTATTCTACTAACTTCCATAATGATAATGTACAATTTTTGGCTCAGTGTGTGTCTAATAGGAGTATATTTTTTGATCCTGATCACTTGACAGGAATTTACCATAAGGACCAAGGATATAAGAAAGGGAAACCATTTTTTTATTTAGATGTTAGTATGCAGGTGAAGCTATATGGATTACCAATTGCTTTGAACCAGAGTTTGCACTTGCCCTGTGAGACATTTCCAAATGTCATTTTTGAGAAACCAAGTTAGAAAAGTCCAATCTCTGAAGTTATTGAACAATTAGTTTCCCAAACTTCCCCAATGAGCATGTCACACATACTATCCATGTCTAAATCCCATATTGTTGTCATCTTCATAGGCGCTGATCCACCCTGTTTCAAGCCTGGGTAAATTAAGATAGAAGGCTAATTTTCAATCTCATGAGGTCTTTAATAGCAATTTCTTATAATCAGACAGATTTAGTTCTAAGCTTTTTAGTATAAAGGATCAAAATATGCCAGATAGTAACTATAATCTTACAGGGGTCACAATAATATATTATCACAGAGAACCTCACAACCCATTCTATTGTTGTACAAAAGAATTATGCTTGAAAAAGAAACATAAGTTTGGGATTAAAATTATCCAAGTTGCCTCTTGAATCAGGCTTTATAAAAAGTTTTTATAATAAAACATGTTTAGGTATTAACCATGTTTAAATATAGACATAAATACTAATCATTCCTTTCATAGTCCTTTTACAGAAATAGAACATCTCAGGTGACTTTAAAAGTTTCACCAGGTGTTAATAACTTCTAATGTAACAAAACTGTCATAAGGACATTAAGATTTCCAAGTAGGGTAACATATGAATTATTACATTTCAGTAAACACAATGTAATTTGTGTTTGGTAATTCACTAAACTCAAATGTAAATTCTTAGAACAACAATCAAAATAGCATGGAGGTTTTCTTTACTTTAACATAATAAACATAAGGACTTTGCATATTTTGTTTTATTAATTTATTTACATCTACCCAGTTTATACTCATCATTTTGAAAAAAAACTGATGAGATTCTTTGGGAATTTGATTATATAGCAGTGATAAAATTCGAGAATCTCAAGGGAATTAATGAAAAAATGCAAAGGAAGGCAGCTTTGCCATACCAAATCTCAAATTATATTATTAAGCATAAGTCATCAAAACTGTATGTTACTGGCTAAGAAACAGATTGGATAAGTGTAATAGCTTAGTTGCAAAAGAGAGAGCAGTAAATGACAAAAATAATCTAATGTTTGATAAATCCAAAGATTCTAGTTTCTGGTATAAAAGCTCACTCTTCCATAAAGGGCAAATTGGAAGATAGTATGAAAGAACCTAGGCATAGACCAACATCTCACACCTTACACCAAGAGAAGGTCAAAATGGGTGCAGAATTTATGCACAAAAGGTAATATTATAAGCCAATTAGGGAACAAATAAAAGTTTAGCAGTCAGATCTAGGGAAAGGGGAACAGTTTATGACCAAAGAAGAGATAAAGAATATTATAAAAACCAAACTGGATAATTTTGATTACATTAAATTAAAAAAGATTTTGTTCAAAAGACGACCTTTAGAAGTAAGATTATAAGGAATGTAGCAAATTGGAAAACAATGTTTCCAATTACTGTTACTAAAAAAAGACTCATTTCTAAAATATATTGAGAAGTGAGTCAAATTTATAAAAGAAAAACTCATGTCATTCCCAAATTGAGAAATGGTCAAAGGATATAAAAAGACAAATCTCAGACAAAGAAATCAAAGCTATCTATAGCTACATATCTATATCTATGTCTATGTCTATGTCTATGTCTATATCTATATCTATATCTGTAGATATCTATATCTATATCTATCTATAATATAACTTATAATATAATAAAAATTGTTCCAAATAATTATTGATTATAGAAATGCAAATTAATAAACCTCTGAGGTACCAACTAATAGTCTTTCAGATTGGCTAAGATAACAAAATGGAAATGATTAATGTTGGAGATTGATGTGGGAAAACTGGGACACTAATGCATTCTTGATGAAGCTGTGAACTGATCAAACTGTTATGGAGATTCTGGAGAAAGCAAAGATCAATAAAACTGGGCATATCCATGATTCAGCAATATTACTAATAGGTCTATATTCCAAAGAGATCCTAAAAAAGGGGAGAAAGAATCATATGTACAAAAATATTTATAGGAGCTCTTTTTATATTGGCAAAGAATGGGAAATTTCCTTTCAGAGGAATGACTGTACCAACTATGGTATATGTATGTTATGGAACACTACTGTTCTATAAAAAAATCATGAAAGATGGGATTTCAGAAAAGCCTGGAAAGACTTGCATGAATTGAGGTTGAGTGAAATGAGCAGAACCAGAAGACCCTTATTCAAACTAAGAACCATATAGGCTATTCATTTCAGCAGTACATTAATAAAAGACAATATTAAAAGACTTGTGATGGAAAATACCATCCATATCCAGTAAAAGAGCTATGGTATTTAAATGTAGACCAAAGCTTATTATCTTTAAGTTTTCGAATTTGTCATTTATTATGTAAGTTTTTCTCTCCAATGTATTCTTTCTTCCATTTGGATCTGATTCCTCTCAAGTAACATGATTAATATGTGTCTATGTTTACCATGGTTATAAATGTAGAGACAAATTGCTTTCTGTCAGGGGAAGGGGAGGGAAGGAAGGGAAGGAAGAATATGTAAAACAACTTGCAAAAATGTGATTGATATAAACTACTATTGCATGTAGTTGGAAAAACAAATAAAAAATGTAAAAATATCTTAAAAATTTCAACAGGTGTTATTAACTTATAATGTAACAAAATGATAATTAGAACAGATTTTCAGGTAGGTTAACACATGAATTATTACATTTCACTAAATACAATATTTTCATACTCAAATCTCTTTCCTTAGAACAACAGTCTGAAAGCATACAAATTTTCTTAGCTTTAATCCTAGGAACATAATGACTTTAAATATTTTATTTTAGAAGTTTATTGTTGAGAGATCCACCCACCCGTGGCAGAGTGAGGAAAGAGTCCTGATTGAAGACTGTCTAATAAACAAAGAGACAGGATTCCAGAGTGATGGAAAAGAGAGTCTGATTTATTGTGCTGTGAACAAGCTTATATATTGCTAAAACCACATGGTCCCTTCTTTATCTAATGCCCTACATCCCTTGTAAACAGGCCAAATTTTATGTTCTGGCATATCAAATTCATCATAACTGCATAATCACTTATCATCAAGAAACATTATATGCTTAGAAAGTAACCACTTAAGCTTCTTGGGAGGTAGGGAACCACTCCAGGCATAAAGAGCAGCCTCCTTCCACTGAGGGGGTTTATTTAATCATCATGGTCAGAGTTCTAATTGTGGCTCTCAGCAATTCATTTCTACCCAAATATATTCATCATTATCAAGAAAATCCTGCAAGATAAATGTGATTCCTCAAAAATTTGCATTATATACTGCTGATAAATTCACCCCATTAAGATATTTGATCCCTGTGCCTTGAAAATGGCAACAAATGCAGATCAAAAACTGTTAACTCAGTTCTACTTACAATAATTGAAATGCTTTCATCTAAAGACAAAATGTTTCACAAATAATAAATTTCCACTTTTATTATTTTGAAAATAGAAACATTTTAATCAGATGGATAGAATCTAGGGTATTCAAAGCAGAAACATTTCAAGTTTTCATCAAAAGGAAATTCAAAATTGTTTTGAGTCAAGTTCAGCAAGAGCAGAAAAATTATTAACAATTAACTTCAGCTGAGTCATAACAAAATCTGCACCAAAACAGCATCTCTGAAAAAATAAAGGGTACTCTGTTAATCAAAGTAAGATGAACACAACTGTTACCATCAATATCAGATTACTATTGCAATGAATTAACTTACAGATGAAAATTTTTCACAGACAGGGACTTTAATACACTTTAATCCCAAAGTCTCTAAGAATAATTTTCCCTTGGTCAAATTAAGAAGATTAAGATTTTAGAGTCACTCAGTTTTCTAAGTCAGAGAGAGGAGGAAAAAACTAATGAAAGCATTCCTATTATCACAAAATTTTACCTTACCTGTAAAATCTTCTTAATGTATTTTCATATTTAGTTGTGGCTAGAAATAATTCTACAGAGAAAGTTCATTTAAATAGCACTGACTAATTTACTGTATATATTCTGCCTTAACTTATATAATATCAAAATTAGATGAAACTGATTTCCATCTACAAATATAATTTTTTTGGTAAGCACAAACTTATGAAGTACACCCCAATTTTGTACAAAGTTTTAACACAGAATGTTTTCAATGACTATTTACACCTAGATGTTTCTTAAAATCCTTTAATAACAATATTTTCGTTGTACATCAGTTGATAATATTAAGAACTTTAAGAAGTTTAACTCAAATAGCCTTAAATAAACGCCCTTTTGAATAGAAATATAGATGAGAGAATACTTCCAGATAGTTTCCTCCTTTTAGGAAGGAAAAATGGCTCACATTTCAACTGAGGAGAAAACTGGGACCTGATTATTGTACATATAGTAAGATAAACTCATTTATAAACCCCACATGCAAAATGTTACTAATAACAAGTAAGGGTCAGACACTTTTATTATTTTAGTTACAACAAAATTATAGTAAGCAGTAATACCTAAGTAGTTCATAATAATAATACTTAAGTAGTTTACATAAATTTTCTTTATTCATTAATTATAAACAGTGAAATTCTAAATTTCTAAATGTTTAGTTTACAAGAGAATCTGTGCTTACTAATAAACCTAGCTATAACAACTATTTGTCAAATATTCTTAATATTATATAGCAAAGGATATGGAAAGGAAATTTGCAGGTGAAGAAATCAAAGCTACCTATAGTCATATTAATAATTGCTCTAAATCACTAATTAGTAGAGAAATGAATATTAAAGCATCTCTGAGGTACCACCTCACACCTCTCATTCTGGCCAAAATGAACAGAAAGGATGAGGATCGATGTTGGAAGAGATGTGGGAAATCTGGGACACTAATACATTGTTGGTGGCACTGTGAACTCATCCAGCCTTTATGGAGAGTAGTCTGGAATTATGCTCAAAATGCATACCCTTTGATCCAGCAATACCACTACTGGGTCTATACCCTGAAGAGATGATGAAAAAGGGTAAAAACATCACTTGTGCAAAAATATTCATAGCAGCTTTGTTTGTGGTGGCAAAGACTTGGAAATTAAATGAATGCTTTTCAATTGGGGAATGGCTTGGCAAACTGTGGTATATGCATGTCATGGATCATTATTGTTCTGTTAGAAACCAGGAGGGATGGGAATTCAGGGAAGCCTGGAGGGATTTGCGTGAACTGATGCTGAGTGAGATGAACAGAACCAGAAGAACATTGTACACCCTAAAAGCAACATGGGGATGATGATCAACCTTGATGGACTTGGTCATTACATCAGTGCAAAAACCAGGGACAATTTGGGACTATCTGAGATCTAGAATACCATCTGTACCCAGAGGAAGAATTGAGGAGTTTAAACAAAGACCAAAGACTATTACCTTTAATTTTTTTTAAAAAAAAAGTTGTCTTCTGTGCTACGTAATTTTTTTTCTTTTTTTTAATTTATTTTTTTATTCTTATTTTGTACAAATGGTTTTTTTTTACATTAACAAAATATATTTGATTACATGTAAACAAAATACCCCTCCCCCCATGAATATAGATAGACTTGCTTGGGCAAAAAGTAAAGGGGAGAGAAAAAAAATTAAAATTAAAAAAACTAATAGTAATAATTTAAGGTATGGCCAGGAGGCACAATGCACGAAGCACCAGCTCTGGAGCCACAAGCACCCGAGTCCATATCCAGCCTCGTAAACCCAACAATCACCCAGCCATGTGACATGCAAGCCACCAGATCCCCACTGCCCTGCAAAAACCAAAAAGAAGGGGAAAAAAGACACAAAATAAAATAAAATAGTAATAATAGTAGGGGTGGCAGACAGAGCATTGGCCCTTGAGCCAGGAGCACCTGGGTCTGAATCCGGCCCCAGATACCCAAAGATCACTCTGCTATGTGGCCCCAGGCAGGCCACCCAGCCCCACTTGCCCTGCACCATCCCCCAAATAATAATAACAAAAAATGTGCTTCAGTCTTTGTTCCAAAACCATCAACTCTGTCATGGGTGGATCACATTCTTTATGATACGTCCATCACAAAAGTTACTTCCATATTTTCTAAGCTCTTTTTCCTTCCAGTATGTTGTATTCCAAGCCCTACGAGCTTCCAATGTAGTTGCTCCTAAGTCCTGTGTGATCCTGACTGCAGCTCCACGATATTTGAACTGTGTCCTAATGGCTGCTCGTAATATTTTCTCTTTGACTTGGGAGTTCTGGAACTTGGCTATAATATTCCTGGTGGGTTGGTTTTTGGGGATCTCTTTCTCGGATGGATCGGTGGATTCTCTCCATTTCTATTTTGCCCTATGCTTCTAGAATATCAGAGCAATTTTCCTGTAGTAATTCTTTGAAAATGATGTCAAGGCTCTTTCCCTGATCATGACTTTCAGGTATTCCAATAATTTTCAAATTATCTTTCCTAAGTCTGTTTTCCATATCAGTTGTTTTTTCAATGAGATATTTCACTTTTTCTTCTAATTTTTCATTTTTTTTTAAAGTATTGATTCCTGATTTCTGGTAAATTCATCAATCTCCCTGAATTCTATTCTTTGTTTGAAGGATTTGTTCTCCTCAGAGAGTTTTCTCATCTCTTTTTCCATCTGGCCAATTTTCCTTTTTAAAGCATTCTTCTCCTCCATAACTTTTTGAACTGTTTTATCTATTTGACCTAAGCTGGTTTTTAGCATGCTATTTTCTTCAGCATTTTTTTGGATTTCCTTGACTAAGCTGCTGACTTCATTTTCATGTTTTTTCCTGCATCTCTCTCCTTTCTTTTCCCAGTTTTTCTTCCAACTCCCTCATTTGATTTTCAAAGTCTTTTTTGAGCTCTATCATAGCCTGAGCCCAATTTCTGTTTTTCTTGGAGTCTTTAGATGCAGGAGCTTGTGCTTCCTCATCCTCAGACTGAGTATTTTGATCCTTCTTGGGCTCATTTGCAAAATATTTCTCAATGGTCTTCCTCTTGTTTCTTTGCTTGTTCATTTTCCCAGCCTAAGCCTGTTTTTGGGGATGCTTCCTGAGCTTTTGGGACAGTCCCACAAGGGTCTCAGTGTGTGAGGCTCTGTCCCCCTTCCTGGTCTGTGAATGACCATAAGCACCCCCCTCTGCCCTGGGGCCGAGGTGGGGGGGGCCCTGTTTTTCTATTGGGGGGCCTAGACTGCGATCAGGATCTGAATGTGGTCAGAGCACCAGAGTCCTCTTCCAGGGGCAGAGGGCAGAGCTCTGCAGCCTATCTCTCTTCACTCCCCTGCCTCAGCTCAATGGACTCATTCCCTGGGGGCTCCTGCTTACTGGCTCTGCCTGCTTCTGTTTCGTGTGCCCTGAGGGCTGGGCTCCACGTACTTGTTCTGGCAGAGGTCCCCCTCTGTTCCCCCACTTTGTGCCCAGTGCTCCCCAGGGTGCAGCTCAGGAGACTCCCCCGCTGCTGTGAGCCGTGGCTCCCAGTTCCCTGGGGCTGCCTCCAGGAGGCTGAAGTTCTTTCGCTCTGGCGGGGCACCCCTCTGTTGGGCCGCCCCTCCGACCCCAGGGAGCAGAGCCTTTCTGCTCTTTTCCAGGTTACCTTGAGTAGGAGAACTGCCTCACTGGGTCCCTTTGTGGGTTCTGTCTCTCAAAAGTTTAGTTAGAGTCCTTAGTTTATGAGTTTTTATCAGAGAGCTCCTAAGACTTGATCCCTTCATGTCGCCATCTTGGCTCCGCCCCAGCAGTCTACTGTGCTATATAATTTCGCTGTATCTCTAATATTTTATTTCTTCAACAAGGATATGTTTTTTTCTCTCAACACATCCTATCTTGATCAAGGCATCGCATGGAAACAGTGCAAAGGTTACCAGACTGTGTTTTGTGGGGGTGGGGGAAATTTGTAAAATTCAAAACCTTACAAAAATAATAGGTAGAAACTACTATTGTACATAATTGGAAAACAAAACATTTATATAATGAAAAACTTTGAATTTCAAAGAAAAGAAAATTTTAGACACTTAAAGTAACATGGACTTTAAAACTTAGAGATATCTTAATTTGATATGATGCAAAATTTAAAATTTCCTTGCATGGAAAATCAGCTCATAAAATATAGTTATCCAATAAAAAGAGTTCATATAGTCTAAAGTTCAAAAATCTCATTTTAAGTAGTCCTTTCCCTTTTCCCTTAGGACTAACAATTTTTCTTTCTGAAATTAAACCAAATCTAGCTTGATAGCACATGGTGAACTAGGAAGCTGCTTTTCTGCTAAAGCAAGGTGTGGCTAGCTTCAAAAGGCTTCCTATAGATATTTATTTTCAAATGTTTCTCCTTTTTTTAAACCTGATTTACTGATTGATTTCTTTTTTTTTTTTTTGTAAGGCAAATGGGGTTAAGTGGCTTGCCCAAGGCCACACAGCTAGGAAATTATTAAGTGTCTGAGAACGGATTTGAACCCAGGTACTCCTGACTCCAAGGCCAGTGCTTTATCCACTGCACCACCTAGCTGCCCCTCACTGATTGATTTCTAAAGGCCAAGATGATCTTTGTGCAGTTGCTCAATTGCCCATGGATCTTATTTTCCCAAAATGTTTTCAAATATACTTTTAGATTAATAATTAATCGTTATAAGTTATACACATGTATATATAAACATATATGTATATGCATTTTTATTTGTGTGTATATCTTTATTTGAAACAGTTAACCTCTGTATAGGCTTTTTTCAGCTTCTATGCTTTATTTGGTTAAAAAAATAACTTGATTTCTCCCTGAGAGTCTGCCAAAGCAGCACTGTGCTCACTTTCATGATGCTAGGATTCAATCAAATCCAATCATGAGCACATCCTAAATGATTTGAAATCTGAGTTCCACACTCCCAGAAAGATTTCATGACTTATATTTTGATTTATAGTTGTAATAGGCACATAGAGACACACATATGTCCATATATACATATTTAAGTATGCACACACAACATATATACTCATGAAATTGCCTTATGAATCAAAGTATAAGCACTTGCAGAATCTAGTCAGATTTTAGTTAAATTCTCCAAAAATTATTCTAGAATTATTTTCACATTACATCCTGTCTTGTATGAAAAGGAATAAAACATTTCTTTTAAAATTAAAAATTAAGATATTTTATACTGATTTAATTTCCAACATGACATTCAGTCAAATTCTAAATGTCCATATTATACTTTTCTAATCAACAGAACATTTTATGTCAAATTATCCTTCATTTTTTACTGGAAGAGTCTTTCCTTTTTTACTTTGAATCCCAATTTCTCAAAAGAAAATTTTCTTTATAGAGAAACCACAGCTGTAGAGAGGGGGCAATGAAGACCGACTCCAAATGAATGAGAAACTGCTCAACATCATGATTACCAGAGAAAAAAAATGAAAAAAATGAATGACCTTTTCTACCCAAGGTAGGAATAAAATTAAAAAAAAAGACACTATCTATTTAAAACCCCAGTTTCTAGATTAAAATAATCCATGATTCCTAATAAGCAGAAATTCTAATTTTTCCCTCATTTTACAGATAAAAAAAATATATAGTCAAAATGACAGATGGCTAGATGCCCCTTAATAGCAGAGAAGGAAAAATGAAAGCCAAAACAGATTTGTCCAAATTAGAAGAGGGAAAATAAAAAACACAATTGCCACAACCAATCAGGGCACAGGAAAAAACACAGAATCAAACCAGGTATTTAGAAGAGCAACAAATAAACACAGATAGCTGAAGAGATATACACATAAACAAAAGGGAATATTACCCAAACAAAGTTTTGTATATTGAGGCGCCAGAGACACAACTCCCCCAAAAGACACAGACAACACAAGGGAACTCCTGATTTGCTTTTACCCTGGAAGGCCCCAAAGACACACAGAGTGAACTCCTGAATAAATTTTCTCTTTAGAGGCATGCCTGAGGCCCTGTGAGGACCCTAAGGCCAAAATCAAGAAAATTCCTACCTCTAAAAAGAATCCAAGAATTCCCATTAAACTCCAAGTTGAATTCCAGAAAATAGTTCAATTTCAAACAAAGCAGTTGAGTGGAGAACTTGGCAGATCAACATTACTTCAAGGCCAGCTTTGGTTAGGCTCAAAATCTCTCAAGCTTATTTTAGGGATATAATATACAGTGCTGCTGGAAGGGATTCTACTCCCTTTACAAGTCAAAATTGTCTAATCCTATATTTATCAAATAAATCATGGGTTTGGAAGAGAGCAGGAATTTGAAGAGTTACAGACCTCTTTCCTTCCAAGGAGTGTGTCTGGGTGGAGACTGTGGACTTGTCCTCCTCAACCTTCCTGTCCATATCCCCATGTCAGGGCACAAAAACTGTGAACTCTAGAACTGTAAACTTTAAAAATATAGCGTTAAAATGTAATGACAGAAAATATATTAGACATGAAGTTTTTTTTTCCTCTGGGATTTACCACTGACCTACAGGTGGAGGCTATCTGTCCAAGATAACCACTGTGAATTGAGAGAGGGGGGAATATTTACCTAAAAGCAAAGGCTGGGGTAAAATCATTAATCAGGCTTTGGTGCCCTGACAATCAATGTTGCACACTCTTAAGTTGCTCACTTACTACTCAGAGACAATAGTATCTGATGAATTGTTTTCTCTGCCTGAAATTTAAGCTTCATGAGGGCAGAACAAGTCTTCTAGCATCCTGACGATTGTTGTCTTGAGTTTGTAGCTAACATAGGGGGAAATACCCACAGGTCTTGTCTCTACACTTAATGGCAAAGGTGACTGAGACCTAAAGGTTGAGTACTGTTAAAAGAAAACAACCTTTATCACAGCCATATAGTTGTGAAAAACTTTTTAAATTTTTTTTTATTATTATTACACTTGAACAATGAGAATGTTTGTCACTAAGTGGAATGTGTCAGTTTTCTTTCCAAATAAGATTGAAAATCGGATTGAAAATAAGTGCAGTATGAAATAAGAGGAACATGGTCAGATTCCTCTCTAGATAGGAAGAGGTGGCATATTTTTTTTTTTTGGCAAGCCAAAAGGGGTTAAGTAGCTTGCCCAAGGCCACATAGCTAGGTAATTATTAAGTGTCTGAGGCCAAATTTGAACCCAGGTACTCCTGACTCCAAGGCCAGTGCTCTATCCACTATGCCACCTAGCTGCCCCAAGGTGGCATATTGTTTCAGTTATGAAGGAAAGGAAAAATGTTAGAGGGGTAAAGGGGAAGAGAAAATTCTTTTTAGGCATGGATGGCTGTATTTGCAAATGAACATAGATGGGAAACAAATTAAGGAAGAGAAGAAAAAAATTTTGGACCATAAAGAAAGTGAAAAGGAATTTTATACTATGATGGAAAGCTACCAAGGAAAAATGCAGTTGGATTATAAATGTTTTTCAGTCACAAACAAGCTCCATGTGTGCTGGTATAGCTGTTGGGAGTTATCAGATTTGGTTGAACATGGGATAACATGAATAGATGTGGGGGCTGAAAAACTCTATGGATGTGAGATGAGTAGAGAGACATCATGCAATTAGACTGGGCAGAAGGTCATTGCAATTGTCCAAGTGAGAAAAATGAGATTACATAAATCAGTTTAAGAAACAAGTGCCTTTCCAAGACACAGGACACCCATTAGGGATGCAAAGAGGATCCTTTTCTGTACCTTTTCTGCAAGAACAGGTGACCTGAAAATAGACACACCATATAAACATGAAAGCAAAACCTTTTATTTCCTGTCTTGAAATGCAAGTCTCTCCCCTGGTTGCCGATAGGCTAGATACTATAGAGAGGTTACAGCCTGTTCATAGGACCTAATTTCCCCAAGAGGGTCTCCAGCCTTACATCTTCCCACAATTAGGAGTATGATTGCCCCCTTTACTTGCCTACACAGTTGTGAAAATCTGTATCTAAGCAGAGAACTCGTTTCTGCCAGTTTGTCTGCTTACTAGTCAATAGGCTATTTCTACATTATCTGTAGGCTTTCTTCTGTTCCCTATCAATTTAAACCTTAGGTAACATTTCTTGGGTGGCATGTGATTATTGTGGAAACAGAAACTAGCCACTTCTTACATCAGTGAGTCAATTTAACACTTACTTAACATGTTCCATATGTCAGTCTCTCTGATAAGTAATAAGAATGCAAATACAAATCAAAATAATGACATCTTCTGCCCCAAGGAGTTGATTTACAATGAGAAAAGAAGATGCAGAAAAAGCCAAAAAGTTCTTGGGAGTTGGGGTTCCAGGGTAGAAAAATCTAGCAGGTCACTAGGAGAAGAATGATTAGGTTTGGTCAGGACCATGGGCTGAAGTCCTCCAGTCAGGTGCTTCCAAAGTGTGAATTCAAGACCCAAAGTGCTGAGTTTCTGGATGCAAAGCAGGAACCACGTATATGCATGAGTGTGGAGTGCTAAGAAGTGCAGACAGGTATGCTATGAGAATTACGATCTAGTAAAGGCAAAATTTGAAAACTACCAAGATGTGTGGAGACAAAGCCAGTGAGGCCCATTAAGTCAATTCATATCCACATTTAATAAGTTCCTATTTTTGGAAATTTTATTTATTTTTTTTTAGGTTTTTGCAAGGCAAATGGGGCTAAGTAGCTTGCCCAAGGTAAGTGTCTGAGACCAGATTTGAACCCAGGCACTCCTGACTCCAGGGCCAATGCTCTATCCTCTGCTCCACCTAGCTGCCCTGGAAGGTTTATTTTTTGAAGTGTTTAGAATAGTAATATGAAAAGAAAAGAAAAGAGCACTATGGAAAGCTGTTCTTGTCCCTAAATAACTTGCAATTTAATTAGAGAAGAAGACACAGAAAAGGAAGTTGAAGTGAGGGTCAGTTACATGATACAGGAACTTAAACAAAAAGGCAGACATATTGAAACTAGTACAGTACATAGATGAATGCTATTTCTGTCCTTAGCCATCTCCTGACATGGAGGTTTTGAAGTTTATAAGCCAGCTCCGTAATCAATGTGGAAAGAAGGAAGTAATGAAGCATGAGTACTTTCAGTATCATTCATAGATAGATGGATAGACATTTAAGATTTACTGAGCACCTTCTTAGAGCCAAATACTCTTCTAATAGATGATTCTAAAAATAAGATAAAGTGGACAAATCTCTCCCCTCAAAAAGTTCAGAATATAATAAAGGAAATGCTCACTTGAATGGGTCTAGGAAGTGGCAGAGATGGGCATGGTATAGAGTTGGGAGATCTTTCCATATATAAAATAATAAAAAGTTGAATAAAATATTCTGAGTTTGGTCTGGAAAATGCTAAAATAACTGTAGATTTAGCTACAAAGCTGTCCTGAAAAAAAAGAACGGTTTTAATAATTATAAATACTTTCAGTGTTTAAGCTTAGATGATACCAATAAGACAAAAATATCATTGGTTACCCGAGTAATTTACCAAGTGAGCCCAGTAATAATGACATAATAAAATAGATGCTTTGTACTAGAAACTGAAAAATAACAAAGCATTTGGAGGAGAAAGACCTGGGATATCAAAAACTGATTCCTTGAAATTTAAGTATAAAAGGAGTTCATCACATCTTCGGAATTGAGAGTGCATTATAAAATATTCAGAAAAATTGAAATTGTATTAAAAAGTAGAGAAACAGATCACTGGAACAAACTAAATAGGCCATACAAGTGCAGTGGAATCTTATATTCCATGTTTGCTAAATCTGAAAGTATAAATGGCCCAGGCATAAATCCCTTACTTAGTAATAACAATTGGAATAATGAGTAAACAATCAGGGAGAAATTAAAGTTAGACCAACAATATATATCATATTGAACACTAAATTTTAAATAGATTCATGACCTTATTAGAAATATCACAAATAGTTAGAAAAATAGAATATTTAAATTATTCAGTTATAGGGAAAAGATTTATGCCTAAATATTCTTCTCATTTCAAGACATTATTTTTCCTGCCATACAATTCATAGCATAACCAGGTTCTCTTCAAGGCATGGATAATTAGATTCAGAGTTAAATTTAAAACAAATTAAATTAAATTAAATTAAAACCTATTTTAGAGTTAGATTGAAAATCTAAGGGGATAAGCTTTCCTGAATCTAATCCAAATGAGTGAATAATAGCCATTCATGACATAGATAAGGGATAGAACAGATAGGACAGATGATTTTACAATTAGATCACTGCATTACATTTATAGTCACATCTTGTAAGCCAACCAACCTTTTACAGTGCCAAGTAAATTGTTCTTTGTGGCACTCTACTGTATGCACTTGTGAGATCCAACCATCTAAGGGCATCATCTAAGTAAAAAAGATAGGAAGAAAGCACCATCCATAGTAACTATGCCACATATTTGGGAGATACTTATATTTGTGTGAAGTTTTTAAAAATTATTGGGAAAATGTCTCCTTGCATTATATTTTTCCATAACAGACAACCAATGCATTCTGCTCCACAACCTGTATTATTGAAATTTAATTACTGAAAAGGAAGGACAGGGAAAAGGAAGAAGTAAGAATGGATAAAAGGAAAGAAAGAAGCAAGGAAAGTAGAAGAACAGAAGAAAGTAAAGAAGGAAGGAAGAATTAAAGGAAGGAGTATAGAAAGTTAAGATAATCTGATCTCTGATTCTACTGTTCATTATCTGAAGCTGGGTACCATGGTACATCATGATTCCTCTTGAAACATAATTGGGATTGTTTTGAGGACAGGTTTGATGTCTTCTAACATTGAGGGTGCAACTATGAAGGACTGGACACATTGTTCGACTGCCAGACATACGCATGCCAAGAGAACTCTTCTATAAAGAACTTGCACAAGGCAAGCGCTCATAAAGGAATCAGAAGAAGCAATACTGAGACACCCTGAATGTCTCATTGAAGAACTTTAGGACTGACTGTACTGCATGGGAGACCCTGGCCCTTGATCTCCCAGAAGACTGTGTCTTCATCAGTGAGGGGGCTTCCTCTATGAGGAAGGCAGAATTGAAGCAGCTCAAAAGAAATGTGACATATACAAGTTTATAGCACCTAACCAGGTGTTCACATGGACTGTTTGTGCCCAACCTGTGATAGAGTATTTCCAGTTCTAATTAGTCTGATCAGCCACAGTTGGTTACACAGTTAATTTGTCTCAAACATAGTGATGTCATTTTGGTCTTCTTCAATAATGAAGGCCAAGAACCTACCAACCAAGCAACCAACCAACCAATCTTTAAAATACAGTATTGCTGTTATTGTATAGTGTTTCTCTGGTTCTTTCACCTTCATATTCAATTAGTTCATGGAAGTTTTTCCAAGGTTTTCTGAAACCATTCTCTTGGTCATTTCTGACTTCACAAGAGGGCTTTATATTCCTATATCATAACTTTTTCAGTTATTATTCCTCAGTTGACAGGCATCTCTACAGTTTCTAGTTCATTGTCACCCCAAAATGAGCATCGATGAGTATTTATATAAAGCTCCTCTTCCTTCTTCTTTGAATTATTGGGAGAATGCAATTAGAAGTCATATCACTAAGTATAAGAATATCGTTTCAAATCACTTTCTGGAATGTTTGGATCAATGACACAATGACAGCTCTACCATGTTTTCTGGATTTTTTTTTAAAAATAAGAAATCATATGTATGGCTGTATATATATATATATGTGTGTGTGTGTGTGTGTGTGTGTGTGTATGTGTGCGTGTGTGAAATTACATGTAATCTTCTTGAGAAGGGAAGGGGAACGTAGAAAGCATCCAATTGATAAAAGCAAAAATGGAAAATTTTCAGCACAGTATAGTATTTATTACATAGGCTCTCTTGAAATGAAAATTTATTGCATTACGTTTAGAATCCTCTCCTACAATCTACTGTCCACATGCCTAGTGCTTTTTTATTTTAAAGTTTAAAATGAAATACAAAGGAACTTTAAAAAATTAAAAAGTAGAGCTGGCTAGGTGGTACAGTGAATAGAGCACCAGCCCTGGAGTCAGGAGGACCTGGGTTCAAATTCAACCTCAAACACTTGATGATTACCTAGCTGTGTTACCTTGGGCAAATAACTTAAACAAATTGACATGCAAAAATCAAAAAAAATTTAAAAACAAATCAAAGGAAGAACAAGGGGGTTTTGTAACTTATGAAAAGTCTTTCCTGCATTTTTGATAAAATATGATGTTTGTCATTCTTATTACTTAGGTGGATATCTATTTTTCTGATTTTTCTGATATTGAACCATTAAAGTCAAATGTTGGACGGAATTTGGAAAATTAAGAGACTAATGACCTGTTGGTGGAGTTGTGAATTGATAACCATAATATGGAGAAATTTGTATTATATAGCCAAAAAGGGTTATAAAATCATGCATATTCTTTGATCCAGGAAGATCACCACTGGGTCCAATTTGTGCAAAAATATGAGAGCAACACTTTTCTTATGGCAAAATCTTTGAGATTGAGGCAATGCCCATCAACTGGGGAAAAGTTGAACAAACTAGGTTATGTGGTTACAATTTAGCAATAGAAAGGACAGAGAGCAAAGTTAGGTATAAAATAGATAATTTCAATTACATTAAATTGTAAAGGTTTTGTAAAAATCAAAGAAATGTAATCAAGATTATAGGGAAAGCTGAAAATTGCGAAAAACTTTTTCTAGAAAATCTATTAGATAAAGACCTTACATCTAACACATATGAAGAACTTTCTCAAATCTTTTAATGAGTCATTAACCAACTGATATGCGCTCAAAGGATATGAATAGGCAGTTTTTAAAGAAATTGAAGCAATTTGTAGAAAGGTGAAAAATGATCTATATTTTTATTGATTAGAAAACTGCAAATAAAAACCTTGAAGTATCAGTTTAAAGATCTTTGAGAATTTATAAAATGATAGAAGGGGAATAGGACAAACATAATAGGGGATGTGGAAAAACTGGCACAATTAATTCAGTGTTGGTGAAATTGTGAACAGAGCCAACAATTGTTGAAAGCAATTTGAAATTACTCCCAAAGAGTTAGAAAATTACCCTATGATTCATAAACATCACTATTTGGCCTACTTCTGTAGATAATTCTTGACAAAGGATAAGAAATTGTATATAGTCTGGGTCAGCTAGGTTGCACAGTGGATAGAGCACTGACCCTGGATTCAGGAGTACCTGAGTTCACATCCGACCTCAGACACTTAGTAATTACCTAGCTGTGTGGCCTTGGGCAAGCCACTTAACCCCATTGCCTTGCAAAACTAAAAAAAAAATAGTATATGTTCTATAATATTCAAAATAGCTCTCTGTGGTGGCAAGGAACTGGGAAACTGCAGGGATACTCATTACTTGGGGAATGACTGGCCAAGTTGTTGTATAAATAAAATGTGGAAAGCCACACAAAATAAGGAAGCATGAAATGAACAGAACCAAGAGAACATTGTAAACAGTAATAGAAATACTGTTTTTAAGAATGATCTTTAATTAATATTATTTTGATTACTATGAATGTCCAAAGAAAGACTTTCTGCATCCAGGGAAAGAACTAATAAATAGGCATATGTATAGAAAATTTTACATATATATATATATATATATATGTCAATTTTGTTGTGTATTTGAAAGGAATAGCAAGCTGTTCATTGTAAAATTGCAGTTTAAAGGGCAATCATATTTATTTATTGTATTGAGTTATAAAAATACTTGTTTCAATCCATAAATTGAAAATGAAATTTGACAATGAAAAAATTGTTAAAATATGCCAAGGTTTGATAGGAGGGAAGTGATAAATAATTATCATTAACTGTAATCATTACAATGGAAAGATTTCTTGTTTAGATCCTTATAATTTATCATTTAAATTTACATTTGTATTTTTCTCTTTGTTCAATTCTTTGTATTTCAAAGTGTCTATTTAACTCTGGCCTTCCCATCAGAAATTTTGAGAAGTCTTCTTTTTCTTCCAACTCTGAAAACCCTTATATATTTAAACATAGTTTTGCTAGGCAAGTTTCTTGTTTGCACATTTTCCCTCCTGAGTTGTCACACTCCACACTCTCCATTCTTTTTGTCTGTTTTTTATTTCGTTTGTTTTTGCAAGGCAATGGGATTGAGTGACTTGTCCAAGATCACACAGCTAAGTAATTATTAAGTGTCTGAGGCCGGATTTGAACTCATGTCCTTCTGACTCTAGGTCTGATGCTTTATCCATTGTGCCACCTAGCTGCCCCTCTCCATTCTTTTCTTATAGTGGCAGGTAAGTTTTTTCCTAATATGGACTGTCTCCTTGGAATTTTCTTTCTTTCTGCCAGTTTGTGATATTTTGTATTTGAGTTGGAAGATTTGAATTTATGGAAAAATGTACCTGAGATGGTGGTTTTGAAGTTTCATTCAGAAGATGATTGATAGATTATTTTTATTTCTACTTTGCAACCAGATTTTATGGTTTCTGATCAGCTATAAGGTTTGTAGAAATGCTTGACTCTGTTATTGGTCATGGTTTGTTTCTAGTTTTTTTATTCTTCTATTATCTCTCTTTGAGCTGTTTTACAGGTCAGGTCAGTAATTTTAGCTGTGAGATACCATATATTTTCATGTGCTTTCAAAACATATTGCTTTTATTATAACATTCCTAGTTTATGTGTGGAACTGTTATCTTCTTATTAACTACTAGGGAAGCATTCCTAAGTTGCAGGGGAAAGAGTTGACCTTAAATCTGGTCTCATACACTTAATAATTGTGAAACCCTCGGCAAGTCATTTAAGCCAATTTAGCTCAGTTTCCTAATCTGTAAAACAAACTGAAAACAGAACTAGCTAACCATTGCAGTATCATAAAATGACCGAGAAAATTATTTTCCCAGGATATCATCTACAGATATGAATCTGATTTCTACCTTTCCTCTAGATGAAAATGACACAAGAGAACTAGAATTCTTTGGGAAGATATTTATATTTTGGTGAAGTTTTCAAAAATTGTTGTGAATATATCTTCTTGCACTATATTTTTCCCATATCCAGCACCCAATGCCGTCTGCTACAGAAGCTGTATTATTGCAAGGCAATTATCTCAAGGTAAGGAAGGCGAATAAGAAAAATGGTATAAAGGATTAAGAAAAGAGGGAAAATAGAAGGAAGGTAGGAAAGAAAGAATATAGAATGAAAATGTGAAGATTACTAGATCTTCATTCAGGATCCATCAGTTTATTATCTGAAACTGAGTACCATGCGAAATCATGAGTTCTATGGAACTGAAGCTGTTTATTGTGTTGATAATAGGTTCGAAGTCTTACAAAATTGGTTATCTTTAAAATACAGTCCTGCTGTTATTCTATATAGTGTTTTTATGAATCTTATTTGGTTTTGCATCAGTTCTTACAATTCTTTCCAATTGTTTTTGTTTCAACTGTTCAGTTATTCTTCAGCTGATGGACATCTCCTCAGTTTCTTATTCTTTGCCAGCACAAATTGAGCACTTATAAGTATGATTATGTGAAAAAGTTCTCTTCATCCTTCTTTGAACTATTGGGAAAATGAAACTAGTAGAGATATCACTCAATGGAATATTCTTTGGGCATATTTCCAAATTTCTTTCCAAAACATTTGGACCAATGACAGCCCTGTCTTTCTTTCTAAATGACTTTTTTAGATTTTTAAATCAGAACAAATTTGGTTATATATAGGTGGTACATGTGTATGTATACATAACCTGCATGGGAGTGAGAAGGGAAAAATAGTGTAGAACAGAGTAAAACATAGAACAAAGGAAAATTTTGAAGACATGCTGAATCCAAAGACTAAGATGGAGACCAAAATCTGATAAATTTGGAGATCTTTCATTTCCTGTGGACTACATAGGGATGAAGAGTACCCAAATCAGACAGTCCCTGAGTTTTCATGGAATAAGGTTTTGATAGTGTTTTTCGGGGGGGGGGCGTACTGAGAGCAAGCAGGATACAGAAGCAAAGACAGCACTTAGATATTTTTTGTCATACTACTACAAACATATGTAAACCTATGGTTCAGTATAGATAGGGGACTAGACAGAATGGGAAAGGGTCAGGATCTTTGTGTTATTTCTAAACATGTTTCCTTGGATGGAAGGAGTCACATATTCACTGACTTCTCACAGGTTTGAGGGAGTGAAATTTACTGTCTTATGGTTCCAGTCACATCTGGGGAAGGGAAGGCAGTCCTGGGAGGAAGCAGGAATTTTACAGTTACAGCAAGATAATTAGGCTAACAAGGCTGCTTTGTGAATCTTGGACAAATTCATGGAATATCTGTGATCCTAGAGTCAAGCATTTGGGTCCAGTTGGATTATTTTCAGACCCAAAGGATCCCAGCCAAGGTTATATTTTTGAGGAGTTTCTCAGGGCCCAGAAAGGTGTTAAGGACCCCTTCTATACAGGGATTATACAAATACTGATATTGTACTTCATATGTGTATGTATACATATCTTTCATGGGAGTGAGAAGTAAAAATCGAAAGTATAGAACAGAGAAAAGCAAAGAAAAATGTAAAATTTTGAAGACATTGTGCTATATTTATTATACAGGCTTTCATGAAATAAAAATTAATTGCTTATATTTTGAATCTTTTGCTATGTTCTGCAGTATTTGTGGCAATATTTTTCTTTTATTTTCATATCTTGAAATTAAGTTTGGGAGATACCATACTCAAAGATGACCATGACTTCAGGGAGGTGATTAAAACAAGAAATTTTTTTTAAATTAAAAAAATAAATAAAATTGAGAACTTATGAAAAGACTTTTCTCTACTGAGAAAATGTGATTATATTTGTTATTCTTATGTGGATAATGATTTTCAAGACTTCTAATTTTCAACTATTACTGACAAATGTTGGAGGGGATGTTGGAAAATTGAGACACCAATGCCTCATTAGTAGAGTTGTGAACTGATTTAACCATTAAGTAGAGTAATTTGGAGCTATGTCCAAAGAATTAAAAAAAAAAAAAAAACATGCATTCCTTTTAGCCTAGCAATCTTACTACCAGGTCTTTATCTGAAAAGAGATTTAAAAAACAAAAAAGGAAAAAAAAAGTTTATATGTGCTAAAATATTTATAGCAATTCCTTTGTACTGGCAAGAATTGGACATTGAAGGAATGCCCTTCACCTGGTGAAAGACTGAACAAACTGTTGTTTATGATTGAGAGAGAATGCTATTTTACAACAAGAAATGATGATCAAGAATCTCACTAAAAAACCTGGAAAGACTTTTATGAACTAAAGCAAAGTGAAATGAGTAGGGTCAGATAGGTTGCACAGTGCATAGAACACCAGACTTGGAATCAGGAGTACCTGAGTTCAAATCCGGATACAGACCCTTAATAATTATATAGCTGTGTGACCTTGGGCAAGCCACTTAACCCCATTGCCTTGCAAAAACCTAAAAAATGTGAAATGAGTAGAACCAAGAGAATACCGTACATAGCCACAACAATATTGTATGATGATCAGCTGTGAATGACTTAGTTTTTCTCAGCAATACATTGATCCAAGAGAACTCTGAAAGACTAAGATGCAAAATGTTATCCATACCGAGAGAAGAATAAAAATTGAAGCATACTTTTTAAAACTTTTTCTCCTTCCTTCCTTCCTTCCTTCCTTCCTTCCTTCCTTCCTTCCTTCCTTCCTCCCTCTTTTCCTCCCTCTTTCCTTCCTTCCTTCCTTTCATTCTGCATTCATTTATTATTTTTCTTGGATATTTTTTATTCTAGATTGTCCTTGACAATATGACTCCTATGGAAATGTTTTGCCTGACTACACATGTATATCTTTTTTATAGGTTTTTGCAAGGCAATGGGGTTATGTGGATTGCCCAAGGCCACACAGCTAGGCAATTATTAAGTGTCTGAGGTCGAATTTTTACTCAGGTACTCATGACTCCAGGGCCAGTGCCCCATCCCTACACATGTATATCTTATACCAGACTGACTGCCCTCTAAATGGGAGAATGGGGAGAGTGGAAGAGAATTTGGAATTCAAAATTTGTAGTTTGGTAAATATAAAAGACTAAATTACCATTTGTTTTTCAAAAGGAAGAGACCTCACAGTAGAGCAAGTACAGCCCAATTGCTCAAAAATATTATTCTCAGGATGATACCTGAGAAGTTATCCCCCAACTCTGCTTTTATTTTGAGGCAAAAACAAGCATTTATTTAATCAATTAGATAATAAAAAATAAACTTATGCATTAAACTAAAATATTAGTCAAAAAATTTCCTTTATTTCACACAAAAAAGACTTCCTTGGCATCCTTGAAATGGGATAGCCAAAGCATTTATAAATTTTTTAGCAACACATGAAAACTTTTCAAAAATTGACCATGTATCTGTGCACAAAGATATTGCATACAAATGACACAAGGTTTTTTGAAGTAAAATAATAGGAAACACGTGATAATTATGCAAAAGAAAATGATAATGATAATGAAATGATACACGAGAATTTCTGAAATAAGGCTAATTTTGCCCTAAGAAAAGGATTCATATTTCTACAGACAGCCATTAACAAAATAGAGAAAGAGAAACTCACAGAACAAAATATACAAGCAAAATATGAAAAATTCAATATAGAAATAAAGCTGTGATAAGTTTAAGGAAATAGACTGAATAGATAGATAAATTAGAAAAATAGATAAATTAGGAAAAAATTAAGCAAAAATGAAACAAAGCTTTTCTTGGAAAAGACAGATAAATTTTATAAAGGATTAACAAATCTAATGTTTTAAAGTACACAGAAATTCAAATTAAATAAATGCAAATGCACAACTTGAAATCACAACAGAACTAGAAGACAAAAAAAGAATAATTAATATATATATACAGTTTCATGATAGCGCAACTGAGAACCAAAAAAAAGAAATACAGGAATCATTATAAGAATATGAAATACCCAAATTATCAGAAGGTATAGTTGAGATGATAAATAACTCAAACAAAATGTATCTAGCTATAAAGGAACTTTCAAAGAAAAATAGTCCAGGTACTGATGAATTTATAAAACATTCCTACCAAAGTTTTTAAAGAACAATTAGTGCCAAAGCTTCACAAACAAGTCTGCAAAAACAAGTAAGACCATTCATTACCAGAATACTTTTGTGAGATAAATATCTTCCTAATGGTGAAACTTTTGAAAGATAAAGAAACAAAATTATTGCCCAGTAGATTTAATAAATATGAACTCAAAATATTTAAACAATATACTGCAAAAAAACTGCAGCAATTTTTTTTTAATTTATTTTTCCAACTACAAGAAAAGATAGCTTCCAGCAATCAGTTTTTGCAAGGTTTTCAGTTACATATTTTTCTTCCTCCCTCCCCTTAACTCTTAACTTCCTCCTTCCCTTGACAGAAAGCAATCAAATGAAAGTCATATATATATAAATATATATGTATATATATGTATATATAAATAACTATACAAAATATGAATCTATGTAACAATATTCAATATTGTGAAAGAAGAATCAAATCAAAACAGCAAAAAACAGTAGAGATAAAAACATTATAAGATCTTTAAAAAATGAGGATTGTTAGCTTTGTTCTGCATTTCAATTTCATAGTTCCTTCTCTGCTTTTACATTCTATTTTCAATCACCAGGATTTTAGAATTTTCTTTATTTCTGCTAAATTGAATAAGTCCACCATAGTTGATCATCACGCAATGTTGCTATTGGTATTTTCAATGCTATTTTGATTCTGCTCCCTTCACTCAGCATTAGTTCATGCAAGTTGTTATAGGCTATTGTGAAGTCAAGTCCCTTTTTATTTCTTATGAAATAATAGTGTTCCATCGCAATCATATACAAAGGTTTGTTCAGTCATTCCCACAATTTTCAATTCTTTGCCATTATGAAAAAAACCTGATAAACTTTTATAGAAGTGGATTATTTACTCTTTTGTGATCTCTTTGGATTAGTTACACAATAGTAGTAGCATTGCTAGAACAAAGGATACACAAAATTTTATTGCCCTTTGGGCATAGTCCCAAATTGCTCTCTATAAAGATTAAATAAGTTCACAACTCCACCAAATGTGCATTGATGTCCCAGTTTTCCCACATTACCAATATTGATGATTTTTATTTTTAGTCATATTGGCTAATCTAATAGGTGTGAAGCATTATCTGAAAGTTGTTTTAATTTGCATTTATCTAATCAACAATGATTTAAAAAATTTTTCATAGGACTATAGACAGTTTTCATTTCTTCATCTGAGAATTGTCTTTTAATTGGGAAATGACATATTTTCTTATAAATTGGTCTCAGCTCTCTCTGTATTTCAGAAATTAGCTTTTTGTCAGAAATGCTAGCTGTAAAATTGTTTCCCAACATATTACCTTCGTCTTAATCTTGGTACCATTGTTTGTATTGGTGTAAAAACGCTAACAATTAATATTATCAAAATTATTCATTTTGAATTTTATATTGCTTTTTTACAATAAAAACAAGGGAAATGGAAAGAGCAATTGTAAAAAACATTGAAATGAATTTGTATAAATAACAATATCAGCCACGAATCTGAAATGATGTATGAAGACACCTTTAGAATTTCAGTTTATGAAGGTATGAGATTCACAGTTGTTATATGTTATACAAGTATTTAAAAGTTTATAAGTGTCAATTTGTTGATACTTTGTGATTTGCTATAGAAATTGTGATTTTGTACAGAAATACAAATTGATATAGGAGAGAGATATCTAGGTGAAGAAGGTGATGGATACTGAGGATAAGTATAAAAATGTATAGAACAAAAGACACCAATAAACACTTATTTTAAAATTTCTAAAAATCAGTTCCAGAATCTGAATAGATCTTATGAGAGGCTTTGACTGCTCATGTGCAGAAGGATCAGAGCAGAACTAAGCATCAATTCATGCAAGTGGAGGCTTTTCAAAAAACCCATCCCCTTGATTTTTTTATAGATAAATAGTGTTCCCACCCATACATATAACACAATATGTTCAGTCATTACCCAAATGGTGGACATCTTCTCGATTTTCACTATAAAAAGAGCTGCTATGACTATTTTTGCACATGTGAAGTTTTTGACCTTTTCCATGATCTCTTTAGGACATAGACCCAGTAGTGACATTGCTCACTTTATCAATTCTTAATGATCGATAGTATAGCAATACATGGATATAACTTACATTGTTTAGTCATTACAAATTTAAGAGTAACCCATCAGATTCCAAGTCATTGCCAACATTAAGAAACTTGAAATATTTTGTACTTATCTGACTTTTCCCTCTTTCCTTGGTTCTTTGGACAAGAGACCTAGGCATTTTGGAGTCATATTCTTCCCCAATAGAGAATTTAGATAGATGTACACAAAGGAGTTCTGGGGGCTTCTGTTGCATTAGGCCATTTCTTCTTTATTTACTAGAAGACTGCTTCTTTGTAGAATAAAATGTGCCAACAGGCAGAAGAATGCATTCTTACATAAGTCATCAATGAGTCAACAAAAATTTCTTTTTTTTATTCTAGTTTATTTATTTTCTATTATTACAATAATCTTGCTGTGAGAGTAATCATAAACCCCGCTCCTCCCTCCAAGAAGATGAGAAACCTCAGGAATCAGACAGAAAGGGAAAAAGTGTGTTCATATTCCAATGGCTCTGGGATGAGTTGCCTTTCTCATCCTAGCCATCAGAGAAGTTGCTTCAATATTTTTCCCACAGTTGCTCTCACTGGCTGTATTTCCATCTACTCTATTCCTCCCCACTCTCATCTATTTCATTCTCTCTCTCCTTTCATTCTGTCCCTGTTCAGAAATGTATTGTATCTTAAGTACCCTCTTCCATGATCTTCCCTCTCTTCTATCAACTTCTTTGCCATTCCTTCCCCCGTACCCTTTTCCCCCTAATCCCATCCTTTTCCCCTTTTTTGTTTTTCTCTAGAGTAAGATAGTTTTCTATATCCTATTAAATGTATTTGTTATTTCCTCTCTGAGCCATTTCTGATAAGAATGAAAGCTCACTCATTCCTCCTCTCTTTCCCCAATTCCACTCCATTGTCAAAGCTTTTTCTTGACTCTTATGTGAAACATCTTAGCCCCTTCTCTTTTCTCTTCCTTCTAGTACTTTCCTTTATCACCCATTGACTCCAAATTTTACTATATTATATCATTATATTCAGCTCCTTCCTGTGCCTTGTCTATATATGCTCCTTCTAACCACTCTTATGAATGAGAAAGTTCATTTGAGCTATCAGCATCTTCTTCCCATACAGGAATGCAAACAGATCAACATCATTAATTCATCATTATTTGTTCTTAAACCCGAGTCCTGTACTTGGAAATCAATGTTGGAAGGGATGCAGGAAATCTGGGACACTAATGCATTGGTGGTGGTGCTGTGAACTCATCCAATCTTTCTGGGGAACAGTTTGGAATTACACCCAAGGGCAATAAAAATGTGCTTATCCTTTGATCCATCAATACCATTACTGAGTCTATACCCTGAAGAGATCATGTAAAAGGGAAAAAACATCACTTGCACAAAGATGTTCATAGCAGCTCTGTTTGTGCTGGCAAAGAATTGGAAACTGAGTGAAAGTCAATCAATTGGGGAATGACTGAACAAATTGTGGTATATGTATGTAACAGAGCACTATTTTTCTATTAGAAACCAGGAGGTATAGGAATTCAGAGAAGCTTTTAAGGGTTTTCATGAACTGATGCTGAGCCAGATGAGCAGAAGCAGAAGAACATTGTACACCATAACAACAACATGGAGTTGATGATCAATCTCAATGGACTTGCTCATTTCATCAATGCAAAAATCAGGGACAATATTCGGGTATCTGCAATCGAGAATATCATCTGTATCCAAAGAAAGATTTGTCGAATTTAAACAAAGACCAAACAATATTGCCTTTAATTTAAAAAAGTTATCTCATTATGTAATTTTGCCATCACTTTTATATTATTTTTTCCTTAAGCATATGATTTCTCTCTCAACATGTTCAGTTTTGATCGTGTAAAGCATAGAAACAAGTAAGGCTATTAGACTGCCTTCTGTGGGGGATGGGGTAGGGAAGCAAGATTAGGGGAAAAATGCAAAATTTAAAAAAAATAAAAAATATTTACCCAGCAATACTTTCATCCAGCAATACCACTCCTGGGCCTATAACCAGAAGAGATGATGAAAAGGGGTAAAAAACATCAGTTGTACAAAAATATTCATAGCAGCCCTGTTTGTGGTGGCAAAGAATTGGAAATCCAGTAAATGTCCTTCAATTGGGGAATGGCTTAGCAAACTGTGTTATATGTATGTCATGGAACACTATTGTTCTATTAGAAACCAGGAAGGATGGGATTTCAGGGAAACCTGATGCTGAGTGAGATAAGCAGAACCAGAAAAACACTGTACACCCTAACAGCTACATGGGAGTGATGTTCAACCTTGAAGGACTTGCTCATTCCATCAGTGCAACAATCGGGTACAATTTTGGGCTGTCTGAAAAGGAAAGTACCATCTGTATCCAGATAAGGAGCTGTGGAGATTGAACAAAGTGCAAGTACTATTCCCTTTAATTTAAAAAAAAAACAGATATCTTATTGTCTGATCTTGTTACCTCTGAGAATTCTCTTCTCTTTAAGGATATGATTTCTCTCTCGTCACACCCAATTTGGATCAAGGTACAATATGGAAACAAAGTAAAGACTGACAGAGTGATATCTGTGGGGGGGGAGCAATATGGGGGAAAATTGTAAAACTCAAATAATATCTTTAATAAAAATAAATTTAAAAGATGAAAAATATTAAAAAAAATAAACTCTTGAAGAAAAAGTCTCCAGGTCCAGATGGATTTACAAGTGAATTCTACCAAACATCTAAGGAAAAATTAATTCCTATTATACATTTTTTAAAAAGAGTAAAGGAAGGAATTCTGTGAAACTCTTTTAAGGACACCAATAAGGTGCTGATACCAAAACTAGAAAGAACCAAAACAGAGAAAGAAAATTATAGACCAATCTCCCTATTGATGCAAAAATGTTAAATGAAATATTACCTATGAGACTATAGCTTATTATTACCAGCATAATATGCCATGATCAGTTTGGATTTATAGCAAGCAGGCAGGGAACATTAGGAAAAAAACCTCAATATAATTAAACATTTCAATAGGAAAATCAACAGGAATGATATGATTATCTCAATAGATGTTGAAAAAGCCTTTGATAAAATACAACATCATTTCTGTTAAAAACACTAGAAAGTATGGGAATATGGGAGGTCTCATAATACCATGTCACTGTTTCATTTAAATATTAACATTGAGACGGCTGGAATACTGTGTTTCTTATCCCTCATCAAAATATTAATTATAAGCAAACCTTAACATACAATATCACTGGAATCTCATTTCCATATTAATATTCAGGAGGCCTCACTAAAGTGCCACAAATGCCTCAAATATTAATATTGAAGAGGCCTCACAAAACAGTGTCACTGGACCATCATTTCAATATTAATAACAAAGAGTTCTCACTACAGTGTCACTGAACCCTGATCCAAATATTAATATTTAATGGGCCTCCCTACTCTGTTATTTATCCCTCAGGTAAATTTTAATACTGAGCAGATATCTCAATGCAGTGTCACTGGTCCCTCATGTAAATATCAATATTAAGCAGGCCTCACACTACAGTGTCACTGGTCTACCATTTCAATATTACTAGTGAACGAAATTCAAAGTACAGTGATGCTGGGCCCTCATTTAACTTTACTTTTGAAGAGGTGTCACTACAGTGTCACTGGTGCCTCATTTCATTAGAAATATTGAGCAGAAATCATAAGACAGTGTCACTGTTCCCTCATCTAAATATCATTACTGAGGAGGTCTCACACAACATTATCACTGGTTCATGTAAATAATAATATTGAGCAGGCTTCAACGCTATGTTTCTTGTTCTTCATCAAAATATAAATTTGAACAACTCTTACACTGCAGTGTCACTGGTCCCTAATCTAAGTATCAATACTGAAGAGGCCTAACAAAACAGTGTCATTGAATCCCCATTAAAATATTAATAATGAGCAGGACTCACAATACAGTGTCACTGGTCCAGCATTTCAAAAACCAAATTGGAAAGGACTCACTACAATTTCACTGTGCCCTCATCTAAATATTAATGTTGAGCAGTGTGCAACTGATTACTCATCTCAATACTAGTATTGAGCAGGCCTGACACTGCCATGCCACTGGTGCCCCATTTCAACATTACTATTGAGCAGTCCTCACACAACAGTGTCACTGGACCAAAACCTAAATGTTCATATTGAACGCGACTCACACAACACTGTCAATGGTCTTACAACTCAATATTCATATTGACCTGGCCTCACACTACAGTGGCACTTGTCCCTCATTTCTACATTTCCACTGAATGAAATTCAAACACTACTGTCACTGGTTCCTACTTTTGAGGAAGTCTCACTACAGTGTCACTGGTCCCTCATACAAAAATAAATATTGCACAATCCTCACAAAGCAGTGTCACTATACCCTCATTTCAATATTACTATTGAGAAGACCCTAAACTACAGTGTGACTAGTGTCTCATATCATTAGAAATATTGAGCAGAAGTCACTAACAGAGTCACTGTTCCCTCATATAAATATTATTATGGTTGCCATTAAGAGAAAAGGGAGCCCTTGTGGATTTGGGTTAGAAGAAGAAAGATAGGGTTAGAGGCAATCGAGAGACAGTAACAAGGGAGCCACAAAGAAAGGGTCACTCCCATGGCAAGTGCAGAGAATGTGGGTTTCACAGGGTTGGATCTCTTAGTGGACTGTACATGGCAGTCAGGGTTACTTGGGTTCAAATCCTACCTCAGCCACATTCTTATCAACTCTTTGATACTGGGCAGGTCACTTAAATTATCCAACCCTCCCTTTCCTTTGCTCTACAGTACTGGGCCTGGATTCCATAACCAAGAAAGATGTCTTCCAGGTTCTAATGTCTGATAAAGTTGGAGATAAAGGGTCTGTGAAAAGATCATAATTAATAATAGTAAGATAACAGTGTTGTAGGACGGTAGAAAGGTATCGAAATTGATTTTTTTCCTAGAGAAAGAAAAGAGGAAAATGAAGTGAGAACAGAAATTCTATGAAATAATAGAAATGTATGCTGCTAGAGTCAGAGGAAAGAGTGATCAGTAAACTAGAGAGATAAAGAGAAAAAATACAGAATAAGCAAGAAAGGGTCTCTGGGTAATTGGCAGGGGAGTGTGCCAGAATATGAGGAGGAGAAAGGGAAAGGCAGAAGGGGAATGGAGAGGGAGAGAGAGAGGGATGGACAACTCCAGTTGTGCAGATTGGGAGAGAGACAGCTCAGGGACAAAATGTGGAGAATTTGTCAGTTATTAAAAAGCTTTAATTGAGATTGTCATATGTAGCACACAGCATCCTATGTCCTGGGAAGACAAAGAGAAGGAAACAAAAATAGAATCACAGCCCTCAGGGAAGAACATTCTAGGAGTGGAAGCCAACATAGTACAGGAAGCTGAAAAGTGATTGTTGCTCTGGAGAGGTGGGTACATAAGTCTGGAGACAAGATGAATCTGTTCTGAGTGTATCTTGGTTAGAAATGGAGAACTGGGTGGTATGGGTGCCCTCCATAAAGAGAGGTTCTGGGAGGAGCCATCCACTGAAAGAGAGATGCCCAGGAGTCTGATGATTCTTCTAAGGAGAACATTTCAGGCCATAAGTGATCTTCTAGGAAGAAGATGCTCCTGAAGGAGAAGTCCATAGGGAAGTATTATGAGAAATGAAGATGTCTGCAGTGTAAAGTCTTATGTACCAGATTTTAATATCTGCCTCAGCTATATTACCTAGGAAAGGTGTTTAATCTCTTCCAGAAAGGGTTTCCTCCTATGAAGAATCATACCTTTCAGTTGGATGGCCTGTATGGACCAGACCAATGGACCTGTGAAAGATGAAGGGATTGTGGAAAGATTAGAGGGCAAGACGATGAAGGAGAAGTGAGGCCAGAGCCTCGAGTAGGAAGGAGGAGATAGTGCTCCGAGAAAATTAGAGAGACAGCAAATGAGACAGAGAAAGACAGAAAGAAGATAAAGGGAAAAAGAGAACCAGATGGCAATGGGCAAAGTAAAGAGGGAAGAGATCACTGTGGAGAACAGTGAGCAATTGCGGAAGGAGATCTTAGATGAAGAAGGGACACCTTTCAATTGTAGCATGATCCAGCTAAGACTCATAGAGGATGGTGCATTGTATTTGCAGTGGACTGGGATGAAATTCTACATCAACTGCTGACAAGTGTTGTCAGTCTGGAGAAGTCACTAAAATATCGTACACTCACTTTTCTGTTTAGTAAAGTGGTGGTCCTGGCTTTGATGGTGTCTCATCATGCCAAAGTTCTATGATTTTATAGGTGCAAGGGATAATAGAGAAAGCCCTTGTGCATATGCAGTGGGACAGAAAATTGCAATTAGAGGGAGTGGGACATAACAGAGAATAGAGACCCAATGAAAGGATACCTGGGAGGGGGGTTGGCAAAGATGAGGATGCCACACAACTATGGTCCTCATGGTCTTATCTTGGAACCTGAATTAGTATTTTAGTTCACATTTTATATGATTGAATCTGGATAAGTCACTTAGAGTGTTCAAGCTTCTGTTATTTCTGATGTTTAAATGGACATGGACCTAAGGGTCCTCAAAATTCCTTCCTGCTCCCAATCTATTGCCCGCGATAGTTCTGGTGTGTGTCCAAACATTGGATGAGAGTCAGGTCAAATAGAGGTGTGCATGTAAGGTCGTGATACAACCTTTATTGTTGGGGGCGGGGGGAAGAGGCTTGGCGGTCGCTTAGCGGGGGAAACATAATCACCTTATAAGGGAATGTTACAGAACTCGGCCCCTCATTGAGTAAGAGTTCATGGGAGGGAGGACAGAGGGGATAAAAGTGTCTGCTGAGAGGTTGGGCGGGAGCGGGATGTGATCACAGAAGAATAAAGACTCATTATCCACCTCAGGCGCTCTGTCTGGTTCTTCCCCCATCAAAGAGTGGGGGCCGGAGGTACCCCGAAGACTCATCATGCGTTGGACTGGTGAGTAAGAGGACGGACTAGCATAAAGAAGCCGGTGTTGTAAATAAAAACCCGGCAAGTGGCACCCGGAACAGGGACCTGATTTTGCTAGGGAACGTCTGAATCCGCTGGTCGGATTCTCCAGACAGCCTCGGTCGTTTCCGACCGGGAGGAAGGAGAGGGCGTTTACTCTCAGATATTGCCTGAAGGACATACCCCTATTGTGTTGACTATGCTTCCTTTCTCTTCCCTTTCTCCTTCTGCTCTAATCACGCTCCTTGCCGTGCTGGCCTGTCTGATTGTGCCCTGCTGCCTCCTTCTCTTTTGCCGAACGGGAACTTTCCAGTTCTGCCACCTGTTAGGATTGCAGCCTCGGCTAGTAGACAGCATGGGGGGCCGGAATAGTATTCCCGCCTTTGAGCCGGAGGAAAAAAGGGTCGTTGCAGCGCAGCTTTATAAACTCTGCGCTAAGCATGGCTGTAAATTACCTATCAAGACGTGCCGTGCTTTTGTTGAGAATATCTGGAACATCTGCCCTTGGGTGCAACATAGTGGGATCCAACCAGATAAATGGAAGGTGGTAGGGCAGCAGATGGCCTCCTATGATGACACCTGCCCGGGAAAACTGACCCCTGAGGATTTTACAGTGTATAAGATAGTGGATGCAGCCCTGCATCCCCAGAAGGTGACTTTGGCACGACCAATCAGCACTCAGGTGGGTAGCTCGTTGGCGGGATCGGATTCAGAGAGCTCAGAGGAAGAGGGAAGGCCACCCCCTCCCCTGTATCCATGGGAGGAACTTAGAAGAAACAATGGGGGAACAAGAGGCCCCCAGGGAGAAGAAAATGCCGCATGCCCCTCCTTACCGAGACAGAATGAAAAGGGGGAGGGCGATGAATGTGGCACACTTAGAGATTCAGGGCCGGAAGTTTCCGAGCGCGGGAAGGGAGGGGTGCAAACAGTCCTCAGGGGTGGCAGGAAGAGGAGCGTGAGTAGGTGGGACCGGGAGGCTGCTGACGAGGAGGGAGAAGTCCGCGCTGATTGGACAGCTGCCGCGCCCCAGACTTGGCGGCCCAGCCAGGAAACAGAGGCAAAAAATCCCCCGTGTTCCTTGTCCGCCCTTCAGAGATCCCCTCAAGGGCTCTGCCCATCCGGCCTACTTGCCGCGAGTGCCTCCATAGCAATAGAGAAAGGGGAGGAGGTGGACTGGGATGACTGGGGCCTCTACCCGGTATTTACGGACCCCCTTACCGGAGCCCGAGACTACCGCCCTGTCCCTTTTAAGATGCTTAAGGAACTTAAGGAGGCCGTGACTAAATACGGCCCAAGCTCCCCTTATGTAAAAAGACTGATGCAAATCCTCTTTGCTACGCACCCTTGGACCCCTGCTGACTTTGACGAAATTGCAGCCGCGTGCCTGGATGCCTCCTTATATTTAGCTTTTAAGGCTCAGGCCCGCAGAGAGGCCTCTAAGCTGGCAAAATCCCGGGGTTATACTCCCCTGGATTTAGCCATTGACCTCCTGTGTGGAACTGGAGCCTATACTGACCCTGCTGTTCAGGCCCGGTATGGCCAGTTTGAGCTAGAGACTGTTAAAGAAACACATGTTGCAGCTTGGGATAAGATTGGAGCCGTGAAAGGGGGGAGAGCCACACAGAAGTTGGTTGGGCTGAAGCAGAGAGCAGATCAGACACCCCTCTCATTTGTGAACGAGGTTAAAGAGACAGTGACTCGTATAATGGGAGACACCCCGGGATCTGATCTACTTATGAGACAATTGATTAAAGAGGGTCTTCGCCCCAAAGGGATCGCAGCCATTAGCAGCCTTCCCCCCGACGCTTCATTAGAAGAAATTGTTGACAAATTGCTGGACATGCCCAGCGAGGATTCAATTCAAGCCTTAGTGACTGCCATGGAGAACCGGGAGGATAGCCTCCTGACCGCCCTTCACGGTATGCAGGTGAGACCCACCTGTTTTGGGTGCGGAAAGCCAGGGCACCTCAAAGCACAGTGCAGGCAGCGGCCCCCCTCCACTTCAGTTCCGACCTGTTATTCCTGTGGAAAGCCAGGTCACATAGCCAGGTTCTGCCGATCCAAAGGGAAGTCGGGAAAAGGGAAAGGGAGGGGCCCGGCCGCGGGCCCCCCCCCCCCCCCCCCCCGTGCTCGAAGACAGCGGCCCCATTACTGTGACTATCCCCGTGAGGGTTGACTATAGAGAAGGGACACAGCAGAGAGAGATCGGGCCTTGGGAAACCTCGATGATTCCCATCGAGCTAAATATTTTCCCAGCGCTCATCACAGGGGCTGAGAGATGTGTGGACTTAGTCACCCATACCCAGGTCATTTTTGGTCCCGGAAGTCCCACATCCGTAAGGGTCACAAACCCCCACCCCTTTCCCACCTTGGTAAAACAGGGCCAAGAGGTGGGAAAGGCGCTGCCCTTGCGGGCCCCTCCCGCTCATGTGAACTGGGTCCACCCGGTCAGCTCTGGGCGACCACTGTTAACCGTCACGGTGGAAAATCAGAAGCTCGAAGGGATAATTGACACTGGAGCCGATTGCTCTGTCATAAATAGGGGACAGTGGAAGCGCGAGTGGCCACTCCTACAGAGCCCTCAAGCAGTGACGGGGGTGGGGGGCAATAGATCTGCCATGAAAGCAGCACACGCCCTACGGTGGTCAGCTTTGGAAGAATCTGGACTCTTCACCCCACTGTGCCTACCCGACCTCCCTTATGCATTATGGGGTAGAGATATCTTGAGCCAGCTTAACCTGACACTTGCCACCCCTGATAGCCTGCGGGGAAATTAATTGGGGCCACTCTAGAGATGAGCTTTTCCCCCAGAATAACATGGATTAATAAGAAACCTATTTGGGTTGAGCAGTGGCCCCTGACAAAAGAAAAGCTCATCGCCCTCACAGACATAGTAATGACCCTCCTGCGCGAGAACAAAGTGGAACCGTCCCTTAGCCCGTATAACTCCCCCGTCTTTGTCATAAAAAAGAAAGGGGGGAGTTGGAGAATGTTGATTGATCTTCGGGCAGTAAATGCCAACATGGTACCCATGGGGACCCTCCAACCTGGTCTCCCTATGCCCACTGCAGTCCCGCAAGGGTGGACTATTATAGTGATTGATGTTAAAGACTGCTTCTATAGCCTTCCCCTCCACCCGGAGGACAAAGAAAAATTTGCCTTTTCCCTCCCTGCGATCAATTTCCAAGCCCCCAGTAAACGTTATCAGTTCACCGTCCTACCTCAGGGAATGGCCAATAGCCCCACCCTGTGCCAGCTTTACATGGATACTCTGCTACATCCTATCAGAAAAGAATTCCCGAATTGCATGCTCATACATTACATGGATGATATCTTGATTGCAGCACCTTCTGTGACGGGGGCTCGGGCTTGCTTGCAACGCACCACCCATGTCCTCCGCAAGAAGGGGCTTCACATAGCCCCGGAAAAGGTACAGATGGATTTCCCCTATGATTACTTGGGGCATAGGATTTTTCCGGGAAAGATTAGTAGGGCACTTCCTCCGATCAACGTCGAGGGATACACTACTCTTAATGATTTTCAGAGGCTTGTTGGCGCCATACAGTGGCTGCGTCCCGCTATGCCCCTCCCATCCTCCTTAATGCAACCTCTATATGATGTCCTTAAAGGCGACTCCCATCTGTCATCCCCTAGAAGTTGGACCCCCCAGGCAAGACAGGCGCTCTCGGAAATTTTCCGCAGAACCTCTTCCTTCTTGGTTCAATACGACCCGGAGTCGCCTGTCCTCTTCCACACACTGGGGGACAGTTCCCTGGGCTGGGGATGTTTATTCCAGAGACATGGATGCCTTGAATGGCTATACCCCCGGACCACTAAGAGCATCATCCGGGACCGGTGGGAGGCCCTGGCCTTATTTTGCCTTCAGGCCTCAGAGCGATGCCAGCGTCTCTTTGGCCTCTTGCCTGTCCTCAACTTTACCCTCCCAGAGGAGGTGACCCACTCGCTAGTTGATAGATCTATCGCTTGGGCCACTGTCCTGACTACCCTCTCTCAGACCAGACTCACGCCACCTCCCGTGGTTAGAGTGTTCGCTGAACTGCACCTTTCCCGCCCGCGCCCTCTAGTGTCCCCAGAACCAGTGACCGGCCCTAATGTCTTCACTGACGCTACCAGGTTGGGCCGTGCTGTGGTCCATGACCCTGCTAGACCCGCCACCTGGATTTTTGATACCCCCTTTGACTCCACTCAGAAGAATGAACTATATGCTATACTTCAGGCTTTCCGTCTCTACAGAGACACCCCTTTTAATCTTATTACTGACAGTATGTATTGTGCCATGCTAATCCCTCGTTTAGAAGATGCCTTCATTTCCTCGACTTCTTCCATTAGCCCACTCCTTATACAGCTACAATCCTCCCTCCGTGATAGAAACCACCCCCTGTTTGTTCTTCACGTGCGCTCTCACGTTTCTTCCACCGGCCCCATATTCCAGGGCAATGCAGAGGCAGATAGGGCTCTCTTGTTAAACCTGTCCACACCTGCCCAGCTGGCACATGGTAAGTATCACTTGTCATCCAGGTCGCTCCGGCGCCTATACAGCATTCCCCGGAAGGAGGCTCGCCAAATTGTGCGCTCCTGCACTTCTTGTGCTCCCTTTAGACAAGCCCTCCCCGCAGAGGGGTCTAACCCACGTGGGGACGGCCCCAATGCTCTTTGGCAGATGGACATTACTCACCTGGGTCGTAAGTACATCCATGTCTTGGTGGACACCTTCTCCTCCTTCACCTTCGCCTCTCTACAGCCAGGAGAAGCGGTTAAACACGTTCTCTCACATCTATATGCCCAGATGGCTGTCTTAGGCGTCCCCTCGGCTATCAAAACCGATAATGGGCCTGCCTACACCTCGAGAGCCTTTGCTTCCTTTTGCAAAGAATTTTCCATTTCCCATTCCACCGGGATCCCTTACAATCCCACTGGCCAAGCTTTGGTAGAAAGAGCAAATCGCACACTCAAAACTATGCTTTTTAAACAGAAAGGGGGAGTTGGCAGGTCACTGACCCATTCAGACCTGTCTCAGGTACTATTTACCATGAATTTCCTACAAGTCAGGGATGACGGCACTACAGCCGCCCAGAGATTTTTCTCCCCAAAAGGACATGCTAAGAAAGAACCAACGCTCCTGCCCTCTCCCACCAAGGCCCTACCAGGCTCTAAAGTCATGTGGAGAGATGAAGAGGGAGGTTGGCATGGCCCTGTAACGGTAAAGAACAGAAGACAGGGCCACCTGTCATTTCATCCCGAGGATAAGATAGAAGAGCCAGAAAGATGGCTCCCTGTTTACAAGATAAGAGACCTTGATTAATGCCCAACCCTACGGGGTGAGAGGAATTTCTTCCTTTTTCAGGCCTTCTGATCGTCGTAGGGATCCTTGGAGGTGCTCCATCTGAAGGAAATCCGACATGGGGAATACTCCGAGTTATTCCCTCTCCCCTTCCGGTAGCACGGAACTCCCCGATCTACCCTCGCCTGCTAGTGACCAATACATCGATGGGGCTCCCTTCTGCATATATGGACCCCGCTGAAGCACCGGTCCAGAACTCCTTCTGCTGGGACCTGAACAACTCCCTATGTTTCGACATCGGGGAAGAAAATCGGTCCTGGAACTTCAACTCCACAGGGCAGAACGATTTTAACTATAGCACTGCCCCGACTGACCCCTGCGTCGGCCTTTTCCCGCAGACGACTGTCAGCCCAGCAGGGACAAAAAAGGGGACCCAGCTCCGAGGCCTTCTGGGTTGGCGACCCCTGGTGAATCAAACTCAACGGGACTTCACGATTCCTCAGTGGGGCCCCTCATGTGTGGCCACAGGGGAAGACATCGAGGATCCCATACCATGGAGGGATTGCCAGATGGCGGGAGGATACCCCCTTGAGGGTGAACAAGGACGCTGATTCTGGGAATCACCCTACTTGTTGTCTGTTTCTGCCGCCTAGCTAGGCGACAGAGGGGCTATATGCTTCTTACTCAGAAAGCCTTCATGGCCATGGAGACGGGGGAGGATCCCCAAGTCTGGCTAGCCGCCATGCATGACATGTGACACCTAGGGGTAAGACGAGGTAAACCCCAAGACGGGCAACCTCTCCTAACCCAGCCACCTAAGACAGGCCCTGAGGGTGTCGGGCGCCTAGGACGGGCAAGGTCCTGGGTTGAAGGAGATGACCTAAGACAGGGTTCCTCGCCCCCGGCTATCAGAGGCCAGTAGAAATGACACTGCTTAAGGCTAACCTCAGCACCGCTTAAGGTCACACCAAGTGATAACCTTGTAAAACAGAAAGGGGGAGATGTTGGGGGCGGGGGGAAGAGGCTTGGCGGTCGCTTAGTGGGGGAAACATAATCACCTTATAAGGGAATGTTACAGAACTCGGCCCCTCATTGAGTAAGAGTTCATGGGAGGGAGGACAGAGGGGATAAAAGTGTCTGCTGAGAGGTTGGGCGGGAGCGGGATGTGATCACAGAAGAATAAAGACTCATTATCCACCTCAGGCGCTCTGTCTGGTTCTTCCCCCATCAAAGAGTGGGGGCCGGAGGTACCCCGAAGACTCATCATGCGTTGGACTGGTGAGTAAGAGGACGGACTAGCATAAAGAAGCCGGTGTTGTAAATAAAAACCCGGCACTTTATTACCTTTATTCTTTGATATTCAGACTTTTATAGTAAAACTTATCTCAGATATGATAAGTTACATGAAACCCTGCTGCATCACTCCCTGGATATAATCTACAATTTTTATCCTTCAAAGTCTGTAGACTTCCTTATCAGAAAGTTTCCCACACAACTCTAGCACCATAGATGTTTAGGTCAGGGTTCACTGGTAAGCCAACAAATGCATTTAATGAGCAAGAAGAATATATACATATCTCTAGTGGCCAAGGTCACTAAAAATATGTGTAATTCACTCTCAGGAGCTGACCCTTGACAGAAATCACCTTCTTAGGCATGCTGAAGCTTGAGAGTGTGTTTTACGACATTTACATTTTCACCCAGAGAAAAAAGACCTTTGAGTCAAATAGGAATAATACACAATATCAATAAAAATGTGAATATAGCCAGAAGCATGCTCACTAATAGATTCATAAAATGAAAAGGATGAGCCTATTAAGAAAATTAAACAAATTATCAATATCTGAGTCCATTTCCATTCTAGGTGCCAATGCAATATCATTAACAATTTTATGCAATTGATTCACATCCTTAGTGATAGAATCATTATACCATATTCCATTCAAATATCTTTTTATATTATCCCATGGAATAAGTGAAGTATTATATTTTAAAGGAGTAACACAAATAGCAGAGAGTCTATAATGACATTGCATTTGTCCCCTATTTTCATTACAGTGGTTTGTAATGCATTAATCAAATGATAAAGATTTCATTAATTCTCTCCTGAGAGGGATTTGCATGAACTGATGCTGGGCAAGATGAGTAGAACCAGAAAAAACCTTGTACATTCTAACTGCAACATTGGAGTGATGATCAACCTTGATGGACTTGCTCATTCCATCAGTGCAGCAATCAGGGACAATTTGGGACTGTCTGCGATGGAGAATACCATCTGTATCCAGAGAAAGAACTGTGGAGTTTGAACAAAGACCAAAGACTATTACCTTTAATTTAGAAAAACCTGCTATCTTATTCTCTGATTTTGCTATCTCTTATACTTTATGTTTCTTCCTTAAGGATATGATTTTTCTTTCATCACATTCAATTTGGATCAATGTGTACCATGGAAACAATGGAAAGACTAGCAAATTGCTTTCTATAGGTGGTGGGGAGAGGGAAGTAAGATTAGGGGAAAAATTGTAAAAATCAAAATAAATAAATTCTTTAAAATAAAAAAAAAAATTCTCAGGGCAGCTAGTGGATAGACCAGCAGCCCTGGAGTCAGGAGTGCCTTGGTTCAAATCTGGCCTCAGACATATAATAATTACCTAGCTCTTTGTCCTTGGGCAAGATGATTAACCCCATTTGCCTTGTAAAAACCTAAAAAATCAAAAAATAAATAAACAAAATATTCTCTCCCGAGGCCGTAACGTTCTAGTAATATTTTCGATAATTTTTGAATATATTTTGCTTCTATTTTTTTCCTTTTTAATCACTTCTTTAACTACATATGCTTGAATAATGTAATTGTAACAGTTAACATTATACCACTGTCCGCTGTGGTCTGGGCAGGTTGCCATGGAGCTAGGGGTTCTAGGGGATTGTCCTGATGACAAGGGTTTAATAGAAGGACAAAAAACCCCTGGACTTTATGCAGGTTTTTGCTACACAGGTTTCAGGGTGAACCTCAACAAGTCCCATGACCTCTTTAAATGTGTTTCCTATAGCCTTCCAGCTTCGATATTCCCCTGGGCCTTGGAGGTGGAGGGCTAGACCAAGTCTGTTTCCTGCCCTCTGGAAGTTCACAGCCTAGGGGAGACAAGGATTAGGCAGAGATAAGTCCTATGGGAAAACTTACTGGTGAATGTAGACAGGTGCAAGAAAGCCTTTTTGGCATGGGCATCAGGGAAGTCTTCCTGGATGTGGGCAGCCTCTGATCTGGGAATTAACGGATTGCAAAGAGGGCAGGGACAGACACCAGAGAAGATCTGTGGTTTTTGAGAGTCCTCTGCTTAAGGGGTCCCTCTTGGGAGGATGTAGGGCTCCATGATTCAGCCTTGCTTTTTGCAACTGGACTCACAATCCCCTAATGCCCCATGTAGCTGTGACTATCAATTGGTTAATAGTTCCTTATTCAGCATCCATCCCAGTTTATATCTACATACATTTCCCTGAGTGAGAAAAATTGGGAAACAGGCCCTAAAATGGTCTCAGGTGTGGAGAATAACAGTAACAATGGAAATCTGATCAGGACAAAGCTTTATTATAGCTAATGTGGAAGAAGGGGAAGAGAGAGAGGAAAGGGGAAGTCAACACACAATTCAGGCATGCACAGTAAAATAGAGTTTAATCCATGGAAGAGCAGCCCTACTTGGGGAAGCAAAGAGAACAAGTGAATTCAGAAGAAAAGGGTGCTCCTGCTGGAGGTGATGGGGGCCTTCTACTATAGCGGAATATGTTCTCCAAAGGGCTCTTCTAAGAAAACAACTGGAAAATCATATGGTGGGAAATAGGTATAAACCAATATCTCTCTCCCTATTAAGATAATGTCTAAGTTTACATTATTTCAACGGTGATACCACAAGCCAATTAGGAGAACAAAGAATAGTTTATCTGTTATATCTATAGAGCGGGAAGAAGTTTATGACCAAACAAGAGATGGAAAACATTATAAAATGCAAAATGGATAATTCTGATTACACTAAATTTAAAAAATGTTGTTCCACTAAAAACAAATCAACCAAGAGCAGAAGTAATGCAAAAATCCTGGGAAACAATTCTTTCAGCCAGTGTTTCTGATAAAGGTCTCATTTCTAAAATATAGAAAGAAATGAATTGGATTTATAATAATACACATCATTCCCCAATTGATTAATAGTCAAAAAATATGAGCAAGACATTTCTTCAGATGAAGAAATTAAAGGTATCTCTCTAATCGAACAAAAAAATGCTCTAAATCACTAATGATCAGAGAAATACAAATGAAAAGAACTGATATAACACATCACACCTATAGACTGGCTGATATGACTATAAAGGAGAATGATTAAAGCAGGAGAGGATGTGGAGAAATGCTCTCTCGGTGGAGTTGTGAACTGATCCAACCATTCTGGAGAGAAATTTGGAACTCTGACTAAAGGCAAACCTGCCCCTTGATCCAGCAATGCCTCTACTAGGTCTGTATCCCACAGAGATCAGAAAAAAGGGGAAAAGACCCACATGCAGAGAAATATTTATAGCAGTTCTTTTTGTAATGGCAAAGAATTGGAAATTGAGAGCATGCCTATCAATGGGGAATGACTGAGCAGATATTGGTATATGATTCTGATGGTATAATATTGTTCTATTAGAATTGTAAGGAGGTAGATTTCAGAAAAACCTGGAAAGACTTACATGAGCTAATGCTGAGTGACATGAGCAGAATCAGGAGAACACTGTAAACATTAACAGGGGTGATCAACTATGATTGACCTAGTTCTCAGAAATTCAATGAGCAAAGACAATTCTAAAAGATTAGTGAAGCAAAATGCTATCCACATCCAGAGTTAAAACTATAGTTTGAATACAGCTCAAAGCATAGGAGTTTCACTTTTTAAAATTTGTTTTTACTTTGTCATATTATTTCCTTTTGTTCTGACTCTTTTTTCACAACATGATTAATATGGGAATTTGTCAGAGATGGTTGTTCATAAATGACCCATATTAGAATACTCACTCTCATGAAGGGGGAGGCAAGGAAGGGAGGCAGAAAAAATGTAGAACTCAAAATCTTACAAAACAATGAACAATGTTAAAAACTATATTTACAAGTAATTGGGGAAAAACCTAATTATAAAAAAATAGGCTAATTAAAAGAGATAAGGAAGGAAAACGACATCTTGCAAAAAGATACGATAGGTAATTAAGCAAAATCAATACTGTGTTTCTCATAAAGGAGTGATTTTTTTATATATAAAGAACCAAGCTGTATTTATAGGAATAAAAGTCATTTCAGAATTGATGAATGGTCAAAGGATATGAACAGGCAGTTTTCAGATGAAGAAATCTAAGCAATCTATAGGCATATGAAAAAGTGCTCTCAATTTTTACTGGAGAAATGCAAATTAAACAACTCTGATGGACATGACTAATTGGTTAATATGACAGAAAACAAAAATAATAAATGTTTCAGAGAATGTGGGAAAAATTGGGACCCTAATTCATTGTTGGTAGGAATGTGAATCGATTCAACTAATCTGTTGAGTCCTTTGGAACTCTGCCCAAAGGGCAACCAAATTGTCCATACTGTTTGGTCCAACAATAACACTACAAAGTCTGTATCCCAAAGAGATCATTAAAGGAGGATAAATATCCATGTGCAAAAATATCTATAACTGTCTTTTTCATAGTAGCAAAATCTTGGAAACTGATGATTACCTATGAATGATTCAGGTCTTCTCAGCAACATAATGACCCAAGACACGTACAAAGGACTATCTCATGGAGGAATATGCTATCTCTCTCCAGAAAAAAAAAAGAATAACAACTGATGGATTCTATTGATCGAAGCATATTTTTCCACTTCTTTCATGGTTGTGATTTTTTTGTTTGTTTGTTTTTGCTTTGATCTGTCTTCTTCCATAGCTGTGACAAATATGGAAATATATTTTATATGATAAAACTAAATCAAACTGCTACTACTGTCAAAAGAGGGAAGGGCAGGGAGGGAAGGGGAAAATGTGTAACTGAAAATCTTGCAAAAATGATTGCTATGAATAATATGAAACATTTTTAACACGATTGTACATGTGTAACCTATATCAGAACACTCTGATATGGGGAGGTGGAGGGAAGGGAGGGAGGTAGAAAAATGTGGAACTCAAAATCTTACAAAAAGAAATGTTTAATACTATCTTTGCATGCAATTAAAAGAAATAAAATTCAACAAATAAAAGAATGCTAAAATATATTAATATGTAATTGGGAAAATAAAATACTATCAAATTATAAAAGCCAGATGGGCAAGTCACTTAACTCCATTGCCTTGCAAACACCAAACAAAGGAAAAACAAGAAAAACAAGAACAATTTTTGTGGAAAGGATATTCAGGACAAAATCTCAGAAACTGTGTAATGAAAGCACATATTCAAAGAAACCTCAAAGAAAATTCAGAAATTCAACCACAATTTCACAAAGAGAAGAAGGAAGATGATATTAAAGGAGTGGAAATTAGGTCAAAAACTGATTGAGAGTGATAGGTGGGTTATATGCAGAAGTCAACATGTCCCCAGGGAAAAAAATCAAAAGATAATTGCCCACTTAGAACTAGAATTAGACAATTTTATTCAGTGTGGAAAATTCTGACAATATTAGAATGTACCAAAAATAATGAAATTCTGGCTCCAAGAAACAAGAAGATACTTTAAAAAAAATCAAAAGAGTGCACAATTAGAGAAATATATGATGTTTCAAATTAATAAACCTGTAACAAATTGATGACAGAACATTAAAGCATTTTTTGAATATCTGAAAAAATTAAAATAGAATAACTATAGACAATATAAAATACTTGGGATTGTGCCTGCCAAGGCAACCTTGGGAACTACAAGAACAGAGTTACCTGATAAACTTCACACAAATCAAGTCAGATCTAAATAATTGGAAAAATATCAATTGCTCAAGGATAGGTTGAACTAAAAAAAAGGACAATACAACCTAAATTAATTTACATATTTAATGATATACTAAGCTATCATTATTACTGTACAGAACTAGAAATCATCAAAAGCAAATTCATATCAGAAAACAAAAAATCAGTCATACTAGTAACATATTGTAAAGAAGCTAGAACCTCTCCCAACGTAAGTATAAAATTTAGGAAGGTGCATCTCATATCTCTCAAATAATGATGTAATTATATAAGAATTATAAGGTAGGGGCAACTAGGTGGATAGACCACCGGCCCTGAAGTCAAATTCTAATCCTGACTCAGGCATTTAATAATTACCTAGCAATGTGACCTTGGACAAGTCACTTTTGCCTTTCCTTTTCCTGTGGTAATGTCATATAATCTTTAATATTTTTATAAAAGGAATATTTTATTTATTTTGAATTTTACAATTTTTCCCCTAATCTTGTTTCCCTCCCACCACAGAAGGCAGTCTGTTAGTCTTTACATTGCTTCTGTGGTATACATTGATCTAAGTTGAATGTGATGAGAGAGAAATCATACTTTAAGGAATAAAAACAAAGTATAAGTGATAGCAAAATTACATAATTGGTTAAGAAGTAGAGTTAAGAAACAGAGGGTTTTTATTTTAAATCAAAGGTCTTTGGTCTTTGCTCAAACTCCACAATTTTTCTCTGCATACAGATGCTATTCTCCATCACAGAAACTCCAAAATTGTGCCTGATTGTTGTACTGATGGAAGAACAAGTACATTAACCTTAATCATCACTCCCATGAGGCTGTTAGGATATACAATGTTCTTTTTGCTTCCACTCATCTTACTCAGTATCAGTTCATGCAAATCCTTCCCAGGCTTCTGAGAATTCCCATCCCTCCTAGTTTCTAACAGAACAATAGTGTTCCATGACATACATATACCAGTTTGTTAAACCATTCCCCAACTGAAGGACATTCACTCAATTTCCAATTTTTTGCAACCACAAACAAGGCTGCTATGAATATTTTTGCACAAGGGATATTTTTACCCTTTTTTCATAATCTCTTCAGGGTATAGACCCAGTAGTGGTATTGCTGGATCAAAGGGTATGAACATTTTTTTGCCCTTTAGGGGTAATTCCAAATTGCTCTCCAGAAAGGTTGGATGAGTTCACAGCTCCACCAACAAAGTATTAGAGTGCCCGACTTCCCACATCCCTTCCAACACTGATCATTGTCCTTTCTGGTCATATGGACCAGTCTGAGAAGTGTCAGGTGGTACTTAAGAGATGCTTTAATTTGCTTTTTTCTAATAAGTGATTTAGGGAAATTTTTCATATGCAGATGGATCATTTTGATTTGCTTATTTGTAAATTGCCTTTGCATATCATTTGACCATTTGTCAATTGGGGAATGGCTTTTTTTTAATTGACTCAGTGCTCTGTATATTTTATAAATGGGTCCTTTGTCAGAAATACTAGTTGCAAAAACTGTTTCCCAGTTTAATTCATCTCTTTTGATCTTGGCTACAGTTGTTTGGTCTGTGCAAAAACATTTTAATTTAATGTAATTAAAATTGTCTATTTTGTTTTTAATGATGTCCTCCATCTCTTCCTTGGTCATAAACTGCTTCCTTTTTCATAGATCTGATGGGTAAAATAAACCTTTATCTCCTAGTTTAAGTATAATATTATTTGTTATGTCTAGATTCTGTATCCATTTTGATCATATCTTGGGATAGGGTATGAGGTACTGATACAGTCCAGATTTCTGCCATACTAACTTCGAATTCTTCCAACAGTTTTTGTCGAAGAGAGAGTTTTTATCCCAATAGCTGTACTCTTTGAGTTTATGAAACAGCAGATAACTGTAATGATTTCCTGCTGTTGCACCTAGTCTATTCCATAGATTCACCACTCTATTTCTTAACTGATACCAGGCAGTTTTGGTGATTGATGCTTTACGATATAATTTTAGATCTGGTAGGGCAAACACACTGAAGGTGGTGGTATTCAGAAACAAAATATTGGAAAATATGGATAAAGTGAAATAAGGGGGAAAATACAAACTGAGGGAAGATAGCATGGAGAACAATGAAGAGATACCAATTATAACTTTGAATGTGAATGGAATGAACTCTTCCTTAAAGCATAAGCAAAAAGCAGAGGGGATTAAAAACCAGAATCCTACAATTTGCTCCTTACAAGAAACTCATTTGAAGCACAGAGATACATATAGAGTAAAGGTACAAGGTTGGAGCAAAATATATTTTGCTGCAGCTGAAGTGAGAAAAGCAAGGGTAGCAATCCTTATCTCAGACAAAGCAGCTGTAAAAATAGATAGATAGCATTAAAAGAGATAAGGAAGGAAATTACATACTCCTAAAAGGTACCTTAGACAATAAACTAATTTCCAGACTAAAAATGAATGCATCCAATGGTACTAATATGAGAACTCAACCTCCCACTCTCAGATTTAGATAAATCTAACCATAAAATCAACAAGAAGGAAGATAAGGAGTTAAAAAGATTGTTGCAAAACCTAGACATGATAGACTTGTGGAGAAAACTGAATAGGGATACAAAGGAATATACTTTTTATTTCTGCAGTACATGGCACTTACTAAAAAATCGATCATATTCTAGGGAATAAAAACCTAATAATCAACTGCTCAAAGACCAAAAGAGTGAATACACCTTTTTCAGATCATAATGCAATAAAAATCACATTTCAATATTGTGCCAGGGAGATTAGACCCCAAACTTATTGGAAACTAAATAAGCTCACTTTAAAGAATGAATGGACCACCTAGAAAATGACGATAATGAAACAACATACCAAAACAATAACAAACTTATCAGAAATCATATGATTATATCAATAGATGCTGAAAAAGCTTATGACAAAATACAGCACCCATTCCTACTAAAAACAGGAGAGAGCATAGAAATAAATGGATTGTTCCTTAGAATAATAAGCAATATCTATCTGAAACCATCAACAAGCATCATATGCAATGGGGATAGATCAGAGGCATTCCCAATAAGATCAGGGGTGAAACAAGGATGTCTGTTATCACCACTACTATTCAATATTGTCTTAGAAATGCTAGCTTCAAGGGGTGGCTAGGTGGCGTAGTGAATAAAGCACTGGCACTGGAGTCAGGAGTACCTGGGTTCAAATCCAGCCTCAGACACTTAATAATTACCTAGCTGTGTGGCCTTGGGCAAGCCACTTAAACCCATTTGCCTTGCAAAAAAAAAAACCTAAAAAAAAAGAAATGCTAGCTTCTTCAATCAGACAAGAAAAAGAAATTGAAGGAATTTGAATTGGGTAGGAAGAGACAAAACTCTCACTCTTTGCAGATGACATGATGGTATACCTAGAGAATCAAAAAAAAAAAATCATCTAAAAACCCTATTGCCTTTCAAAAACCAAAAGAATAAAGAAATAAAAAAAAGTTTTAGTAGGTAGAAAAGACATATTTTAGAACCAACTTTTCACTATGTGAGAAACAAACTTTATGGTATACATGTAAAACTGCAGAATGCAGCATTTGTGCTGCTTGACTTACTTGTATAATATCCAACCAGCTTATCATTTTCAGTGGTGACTGCTCCCTTTTCTAGAACTTAAAACTCCTATTGGCAGACTGTATTCAAAAGTTCCCCAGAAAGGACCAGGTGTACTTCCCCTTCCATTCTCCTTTCTACAGAGGAGATGAAGGGAGGAGTTTTAAAACTATAATATATTTGTTTAGATATTTTTTCTCATATATGTACATATGGTGAAATTCATCTCTAATAACTCGAATATATAAAAATGTTTCTATATGAATTTCAGCCCAAATTGTAACAGGTAAACAAAATAATTATATACTGCCTTAATATGTGATCAATGAAGTTTTGCTATTTGAGGCAGAATTTGTGGCAGTTTAATTTGATCTACTTCTTACTTTGATCCTTTAAGCGGTATGCAGAGTTCAGCAATTGTCTCTTGGCATATGAAGAACACTGTTGACCATGGACCCCTCGGAACTGTCTTGGATCACTGTCTTCATCAGAATAACTAAGTCTTTCACAGGTGGTGATTTTGCAGTATTGCTCCTGCAATGAACAACATTCTCCAGGTTTGTCATTTCACTTTGCACAAGTCCACATAAATCTTTCCAGAGTTTTGCAAACGTTCCTGCTTGTCCTTCATTGTAGTACAATTGTATTCCAATTCAACCATGCAAGCCAACTTGTTCATGGGTATCCCTCACTTTCCAAACCTTTCTCATCACAAATAGAACTTCCATTCATATATTTGTACAAATAGTTTTTTCCCCTTTGCTCTCTGGGATACAGGCATGGTAAAAGTATTTCTAGGTTGAACAGACTTCTAGGTCAATTTTTGTGAACCTGCTGAAAAATACAGATGAGAAAATGTATCCACGTAGATCTCACTTTACACAGGGGACTATTTGGCAGAACCTTGTAAACAGAAATGTTAATGTAATGTCAATTTAACCATGGATGGGGAAAAGAGCAGGAGAGAGGAGGAGGCGATTTTTGCCCCTGTGGTAGAGAGAACAGCATATGATTCAATTTCCTCTGTGGAGTGGACACAGAGAAGCCAGAACATGAGGAGGAACAGATGCTTGTTGGGGCCAGACTCATGAGGCTCTGCCTGGAGATGAAAGGAAGAACATTCCAGCAGGTACACAGCTGGAGCCCAGACACAGAAACATTCAGGAGAGGATGTGTGACAGGGACTGAACCCTGGACAGATACAAGACCAGAATGTAGGGACCATATTCTCTAGCCAGTGGGTGGACTGAAATCAAGGTCTCCTCTCTCAGCATGGAGGTCTCAAGGCAAGCCCCGATCCATCAGTGGGGGGGTCATCTCTCTGCAGGTCTGTTTTTCTGCTTTCACTTGGAGGATTTTTTAAAAGGATTTTTCTGGAATGTGTTGTGCTGGTCAGAGGCCACAGAGCATGAATCTGAGGGGCAGGAGCAGTAAGATATCCCAGGACTCTATGGCCAAGGTTACAGAGGGGCTTTTGGTAATACAGAATTCTTTCAGAGTACCTTACATGAAGTCCAATTTGCATGATATAAGTTTATATAAACCAAGCTCTGTCTGTATTCCTTTTTATTGCAATTCAGTTTTCTTCAGAGGCCTCTCAGATCTAAAGTTCTAAGGATCTATTCATTTTATTAATGAAAGATTTTATTTATTTTGAGTTTTGCTATTTTCCCCCTATTCTTGTGTCCCTCCCTCCACAGCCCATAGAAGGCAGTCTGTTAAGGACTCTATTCATCTTAGTGAATTCTTTCTTATTTATTTTATGGTTAGATTTAACTAGCTCTGAGAAGGAAATGTTGAGGTCATCTACCACTATTGTTCTACGATCTATTTTCTCCTGTAACTCATTTAACAGCCCCTTTAACAATCTGAATGCTAGGTCTTTTCCTACACAAATGTTTACTGTTGATATTACTTCATTTTCTATGGCTGATTTGAACAAGGAAGTTGTAGTTTCCTTGTTTGCCCCTTTTAACCAAGGTTCTTTGTGCTTTGGTCTTGTAGGAGATCATCATTGCTACCCATGAATTTTTTACTTCAGAAGAGGTAACAATTTCTCCTTCAGCCCCTTTATTTTGACTGTGTTTATCTCTTTGTCTTAAATATATTTTTTGAAAGGACAAAACAAAACATTATCATAGGAGTCTGGTTTCTAATCCATTTTGCTAACCATTTCCATTTATCAGTGAACTGATCCTATTCACACTTATGATTACTAGTTATTTTCTTCCCTCCATTCTATTGTATTTTCCTTCTCTCTCTCTCTCTCTCTCTCTCTCTCTCTCTCTCTCTCTCTCTCTGTCTGTCTCTTTCTCTGTCTCTGTCTCTTTGTCTTTTCACCGCTTTTCACTTTAATTTTGTATTATCCTCTACTACTTACCTATATAGGACCAAATGAGTCAGTATATATTTTCCCTTTTTGAACCAATTTAACCATAGTCCTCCTCTCCCATTTTCCACTCCCCTATGAAAGTTCTTACTACCTCATCTATTTTATGTGAGATCAATTTGCCATTCTTTTGCTTCCTTCTCCTAAACCATCCATATTTCATAGCTATCCATTTATTTTACATCATCCATAAATTTGTGGCTCATTCCCAAACTGTCTTTCTATGTAAAACTGTTCTATACCCTGTAATAATGATACAATCCTTGGAAAATATGTGATTCATTTTCCCTTATAGGAAAGTATACAGTTTAATCTTACTGAGTTGCTGGGGATTTCTTTCATATTTACTTTTCAATGCTTCTTTTGGAGCTTGCATCTGAAAGTCACATTTTCCGCTCTTTTCTTTTCACCAGGAATACTTCAAAGGCCTCAATTTCATAGAATATCTCTTTTTTCTGTCTTGATGTCTTTCTGTAGAGAGCAGGATGGTAATATTTGGAATGTTCTTCAAGCATGTGGTTGCAGCCACAAATATCTTCTCTGTTCAGGGTTGGGAGGCTAGATGTATCTTCACACAGGGCAAACCTGTGGTAGGTGGTGTAGGAAAGAACCTGAGAAACCTTTCTGGACAAAGAAACCAACCTTTATTAAGAGAGGCAAAGGGGTGGTCTCAGAATGCACTGGACAGCCTAGAGGCTCCCTCTTTGTATCTCTCAAAGCTTGGTTTCTTTCCCTGGAAGGCTTCCCAGGTTCCTTCTTACACCAGAATGTTCTCAGAGAGTGTTTTCCACCACAATGTTTTTCCTCTGAGTATTCAGAGAGTAGGGCTGTTTTGCAAGAGAGTAATCCTAAAGGAATGAGACTTTTCTTAGAACGATTATTTTTATCCACAAGTGTTTTCCCTCCATGTTCAGAGACAAGAAGCTGCTTCAAGAGAAGGTGATTCTGCAGGAAGTAAAGGATTCTTTGAGATACTATCAGTATCCACAATGTCTTTTCCTCTGAGTGTTCTGAGATTAGATGTGCTTCCACAGAGAGTAAGCTGGTAGTAACTGGAATGTTTGAGAAAGAGATTCTCCCCCCAACAAATATCATTTCCTCTGTGTATTATACAGCAGAGTTGACTTTCTCTCCCTCCTAAAATAAAAAATACAATTTGGCACAAGGCATGGCTCTCAGGGAGAATTAGAGGAAGAGGAAGGGATACATGGAGTACCATGAAAATGTTTAAATTTGGTCAGGAATATGAAGGGTATTAATGGAGGTGGAAAGGAGAAAAGAAAGCTGCTTAGAATGTGCAGAGTGATTCCTTCCATGTCTGCAGATGCAGGATGGGGACTTGGGTTGAGACCTCCAGCACTGAGAGAGGAGATTTTTGGCTTTTCTACTCATTAAACATGTCTGACATCCACATGTCTGTCTTCTGTCCATCCATGATTAGATACCCTGTGTCTTTTTTCATTCCACTTGTGTCCTTTCCTCTCTTGGCTGTGGCCATGTCCATTCTATATGTGACTGCCCCCCATATGTTCTTGTTGATTCTGGTCAGGGCATCATGAGGCCAGCCAAAACACACACCAAATCTTCGTCCTGCTCTTTCCTCTCTGTCCTCAGACCCTATGTGTCTTTAAGTCCCCCGCCCCCTTCACAAGCATTTGATCCATGTCCTGCCTCCCTTCTTCCCTTGAAGATGGGTCTGTGGAAAATTTCACATTATGGTAAAGATTGCTGTCCTCAGAGGTTTGCCCAATGGTGCCTTTTCAAAAAGCAAAACCTGGAGAGGATAAATAACAGATGGCATATTTGGAAAGGAGTTTGGCAGAAGGTAGGAGACCCATGCCTCAAATCACTTATCAAGTTAAACTTTAAATGGATAAATCAATTAGATTTGATAAATAAAATATTAAAGTGAGAACTGATGACAATGGTCAAAGAGACAAAAATAAAAGATAAAATTATAGTCATTATAGGTCATTCTAACATGGACCTTTCAGCTCATTAAATCATTCATCAATAGCTATTGATTAGATTCCTCCTAGATGCTGTGCACATAGGAAGACATGTGACTAAATGCAGCAATCCACACGTATTTCTTAAATAACTCCTGCATACCTGGACCTGTGCAAGATTCTGGAGATGGAAACACTATTAGCAACAACAGCTACTTACCACCAGAAATTTTCTTCTGATGAGACAGGAAATACATGAAAGTATACAGAGAATAAAAATTCTCTGGCAGAGAGAAGGCAAAGTACAAGTGAGGCCACTACCAGTGGGGAACAGGAGAGGCTCATGGAACAGGGGATGCTTGGACTGTGACTGGATAGAAGAGAGGGATTATCTGAGAAGTAAGGACAGAGGGCCAGCTTCAGAGTCAGGAAGGCTCAGAGTTCAAGTGCTACTTTGAACCACACCAGCTTCAAGCCAACAGTCAAGTTAATTAGCCTCTTAGTGCCCTAGACAGCTCTGAAATGTCATAAAGATATTGAGATGGGTTATCAGTCTTACTGAGGAGGCCAAAAGGTAAAAGAGTGCTTGAGAGGAAATATTTTGATTTACCCTGGCTCAAAGTCTCAATCTGAACTCAGATCTTCCTAACTGCAGGTCCCGCATTCTAACAACTGAACTACCTAGATGGAAAAATTTCCATTTCCCAAGAGACTGCAGCTAAGCCACTGTTCAGGAGGCTGCCCTGAGGACAGGTAAAAGTAGGAAAAGAGCTCATTCTCACTACATTGAAATTTTCCAAGCACTCAGTCCCCTATAAATTCACCACCCAGCCCAAGGAAAACTCTAGTTGTCCTACCATTATTAAAGTCATTTCAAATATTTTTATGGATGGTCAGTGCAAGGTTCTGAGAGTAGGACCTATAATCCCACAGAGAATGTATATTAACTTTTATGTAAACAGATAGAGAAGCTTGAAGTATCCCAATGGAAAAGTTGTATTTGACCAACATGCAACTAAAAATTAATGAATGATTTAATTAATCCCTCATTAAACAACAAATTAAAAATTCTGAAAGTCAAGGGGAATGAAAATATGGAAAATTAAGAAAACCACTGTACTAAGAAAGCAACCAACGAGCTGGTTTCTTGAAAAAAAATTAAAAAGGAAAACCACTTGTAAATGTGATTTTAAAAAGGAAAGAAAACATCAAAAGACTGGAGTCAAAAATGCAAAAAGGCCAATTCACCACCCATGAAGAGGAAAAGAAAGCAACAATTAGCAGCTATTTTGACCATATAAATGAGAAAGTCTACATTAAATGGATGAATATTTGGAAAAATGTAAAAGCCCAGATTATCAGAAGAGGAAATGGAATATTTCATTCCGTATTAGAAATGTAAATTGAACAAGCCTCCAATGAACTTTCTAAGAAAAAAATCCCCAGGTCAAGAAGGATTCACAAGTGAATTTCTACCAAATATTTGAGGAAAAATTAATTCTGATACTATATAAACTATTTGAGATAATGGGGGAGGAAGGAATTCTGCCAAATTCCTTTTAGGACATAAATTTGGAGGTGAGACCTAAACTGATAAGAGTCAGATCAGAGAAATAAAACTATAGACCAATTTTTCTAATAGATACAGACATAAAATTATTAAATAAAATACTATTAAGGGAGATTATAACAATATATTTTACCAAGATGATATATTATGTCCAGGAGGAATTTGTGCCAGGTATTCAGGCATGGTTAAATATCAGGTAAACTAACAGATTCATAAATGATCATATCAATAATAAAAACAACAGAAATCAAATGATTACCTTAAGGGATACAGAAAGAACTTTTGTCAAAATGTAGCATGCATTCCTAGCAGAAGCACCAGAGCACAGAAAAAAGAGATTTCCTTAAAATCATAAGTAGTTCTCTCTAAAACCATCAACAAGAACAATAGATAATTAGAATAAAGTAGAAGCCTACCAATGAGGACAAGGGGTGAAACAAGAATGCCTACTATTACCACTGTTCTTAGAAATTGTCCTGGAATTTGTAACTCTAGCAATAAGAGATGAAAAATACAGTGGAAGTTATTGAAACAGAGAAAGGGAAAAAATACTGCCACTTTGTGATGATATATTTAGAGAATTCTAAAGAATCAACTAGGGGTGGCTAAGTGGAGCAGTGGATAGAGCACCGGCCCTGGAGTCAGGAGTACCTGAGTTCATTTCTGGCCTCAGACACATAAAAATAATTACCTAGCTGTGTGGCCTTGGGAAAGCCACTTAACCCCACTGCCTTGTAAAAAAAAATAAATAAAAAGAATCAACTAAAAAACTGGCTGAAATCATTAAGAACTTTAGCAGCTTTGACATTCACATTAACTTTAGCATTAACAACTTTGGTTGGTTTATAAAACAATACAACATAAAACCTCAGACTTCAATTTATTTTTTTTTTGTTTGACTGTAGGATTAAGCTTCCCAATTAATAATAAATATGTATAACTTATACATATGTGTGTGTGTGTGTTTGTGTGTGTGTATATGTGTGTGTGTGTGTGTGTGTGTGTGTGTGTCTCTGAATGAAATAACTGTAATACATAAAATTATTTTAAAGGCTACATTGCCCTTTCTGACATTTGGAAGAAAGGTATTGACAAAAGTTAAATTCCTTAGACTTCTTGAATAAGCTCCCTTAGCTAGAGGTTAAATTTAAGCTAGATGTTAAACTGAATAGTAGATTTTTCCATGGTTGGATTTCCTTTTCTGGCAACTAAAATCATAAGTTTGTATAGCAAACACAGGTCCTTTGTAAGGAAGATTTCTGGTTGCAAAATGCTTCACCTATGGCATAAGACCTTCTGGAGTAATCTCCCTTTGCCAGTTCAATGTTGACTACAGTGGGACTGGGTTCAGAAAGCCTGGGAGAAGCAAACCAGATGGATGACCAGCCTTGTCTAAGTGAATTATGTTCAAAAACAAAGTTTCCTAAGATTGCTGATATGCTTTTTGTTTGTTTGTTTTTTAGGTTTTTGCAAGGCAAATGGGGTTAAGTGGCTTGCCCAAGGCCATGCAGCTAGGTAATTATTAAGTGTTTGAGACTGGATTTGAACCCAGGTACTCCTGACTCCAGGGCCTGTGCCTTATCCACTGCACCACCTAGCTGCCCTGCTGATATGCTTTTAATCCTCTTTTCTGTCATAAAAATAAGCTCTGTGAATCCTCCTTTATCACTAATTACTGAGGAATTAGTTGGCCTGACTTAAGGGAAGCTCTCACCATTCTATTAAATCATTGTTTAGACCCTTGGAAACTTTGTACTTGAAAATTATTTCATTTTTCAGATAATTAATTTTCACTGACAGAAGCAGTTTCAACTTTGAGACCTCTCAAGCCAGAGACATTAAGGAGACGTAGTAGCTGGTTAGAAAGAGATTATTGGGGGCCCCACAAGAGTGGAAGGACTTTGGCCATTCCATTGCTTATAGAGACTTCTGGTTCAGAGTTCAAGGGCAGAGAAGAAAATTTTCTGGCAAAAGGAGGCAGACCCTGAAGAGCAGGTATCACTTCTGGTCACAAGGGATGAGGGACTCTGAGGAATAGCATCATTTAGGATCCCAAGGAACAGGGACCCTGAGGAACAATACCAATTGCAATCCTGAACAATCAGGGTTTCTTCCTAGTTAAGTAATAGAACACAGATCCGGAAAGCAGTGACCAACCGTCTCCCCAAATCACATCAATTTGGGACCACTAACAACTTTCAGATTCCCATATCTAGATCTGAATACAGTCATGTGAAAAAATATGAAGCTTCAGACAATCCCTTCCCTATGGAGCTTTGCTGAAGTATAAAAGGCAAGGGTAGCAATCATGATCACAAACAAAGCAAGAGCAATATCTGTAACAAATTTAATTTAGAGAGATAAGCAGGAAAACTATATCTTGATTGAATATACCATAGACAATAACGTAATATCAATAGTAAACAAATGTGCATCAAATGGCCAATCATCTAAATTCTTAAAGGAAAAAAAATATATGAGTTACAGACAAAAACAGTCAAATCATACTAAGGATGAACCCAAATTTCCCCTCTCAGAATTCGATAAATCTATGTATAAAATATGCACAAAAGAATTCAAGGAGACAAAAAGAATATTTTAAAAGTTTGACATGATAGATTTCCATTCTATCTTGGAAATCTATGGAATGGCAATAGAATGGAATGGAATGGAATGGAATAGAAAGAAATGCAATTCTTTCTCATGTGAGGATGGCACCTTTACAAAAATGAACAATTCTTAGGGCATAACATTTCATAATCAAAAAGAGAAAACACAAATACTAAATGGAGACCTTTACTGAACTTTTATAGACCAAAATGTGAGATGAATTACCTAGTTGTGGAAACTTAGATTAAAAATTAATTGGTAAGTAAATAATGTAATTCTAAAGAATGAATGGATCAAAGAATAAATCAGACAGTGAAGTAATAATTTCATTTAAGAGAGATATAAAAATGAAACAAAATGACAAAATTTGTGGGATGCAACCAAGGCAATACTTAGGGGAAACGTCTATCTGTAAATGCTTATTCTTATAAAACAGAGAAAGAAAATGTGAAGCAATGGGGCATGAAATTTCAAAAAGTAGGAAAAAACAAATGAAAATATCCATTTATATAACAAAATGAAAATCCTGAAGTCAAAAATGAGATTAAGGAAATTTTTAAAAAGGAAACTAATAAATAAAAGTAAGTGTTGGTTTTATTAAAATATTAACAAAATAGAGAAAACTTTGTTTAATTGGATTAACAAAAGGAAAATAACAAATGACTGGTCTCAAAAATGAGAGGATAAATGTATAACAAATGAAGATGAAATTAAAGCAATATAAAGGAATTATTTGACTCAAGTAGATACCAACAAAACTGACCATCTCTATGAAACAGATGAATACTTACCAAAATATAAACTGTCCCTGTAACAGAAGATAACAAAGAAGATTCAGATAATGCTGTCTCAAAAAATCAAATTGATCAAGATATAAATGAGTTTCCTGAGAAAAAAATCTAGAGTATCCAATGGTTTTGAAAGTAAATCTTACCAAACATTTAGGAAGCACTTCATCAAAATTTCATATACACTATTTGAAAAAACTGTTTAGTGTGATCTACCATAGTCTGCTTATGATACAAATATAATTTTGATAGTTAAATAAAGGATGAGAATCTGCACATACTATTACCTTGTCAGTAGAGGTATGAAATGACAAAATGAAAAATAATTAGGAATTATACACAAAAAGTACCAAATATTTTGAAAGGTTTCAAAACAAAGACTTCATTAGACCCCAAGGAAGTCATCAATAATTTTAAAAAGTTCTGGTGCAGCTAGGTGGCACAATGGATAGAGCACTAGCCCTAGAGTCAGGAGGACCTGAGTTCAAATTCGACCTCAGACAATTAATAAGTACCTAGCTATGTGACCTTGGGCAAGTCACTTAACACCATTGCTTTGCAAAAAACAAAAAACACTAAAAGGTTCCATACACTACAAACTATTTACAGCAGCACTTTTTGGGACACCTGTGGATTGGAAGCAAAGTAGTTGTTCATCCACCATGCAATGGCTGAACAAGGCAAGGAGCATGAATGTCACAGAGGAGTATCACCATGCTGTAAGAAAGGATGTGTGTGGGCACCACATCATCAGGAAAACTGGTAGCTCAGCTGCTGGGCTATGAGGCAGACTTGTAGGGCATTGCTGGTCTGAGCTGGTCATTTTCCACCATGAGCTGAACACCTGGAGTTCCCAGGGCTGATTGTACCCCCAGCCCAGCCCAAGCAGCCCCAAGGCAAAGATGGTGGCACTGGCAGCCCCTTGGAGTGGAGGAGCAGGAGGTGGGAGCTCCAGCCCACCACAGCTCACAGGGACATCTACTGGCTGTGCTTCTTTGTGGCAGGATGTACCTCAGGATGTTGCATCAAAACCATCATCCCACCTTAGGAGAATACATGTTATTATCAGCACATAATCAGTGACCAGGACAAACATTTAGGACTGTTTTCTGCTTTGTATGCTGTGCCCAGAAACAAAGACTGTCTTGGTCTATAAAGACAGAATGGAGCAAAAGTGATAAGAATCGTTCCATATGACACAACTGAGTTTGTGTCCTTTCTCTATTAGAAAAAGTTAATTATGACAAAACTTGCAATTTCTGGATATAGTCATCTGATAGTGGCTGCATCCATGGAAGGTATGATGACAGCGGTCACTTGTACTTACAGAGTCGACATAGAGTTTGCCTGGTCTTGCATGGGGGAAAGAGAACAAACATACATTGGAGCTGTTCATATATACAAAACGATTGATGCAAAGGAAAGGACTTTTCAGAGGACTGATGGCTACTATCATTAGATTGCCTCCCTATGAAGGAATTTCCTTCGTAATTTTGGTACCTTAAAGACTGTTATTCTCTCCCATGCCCTTACCTTGCTTCAAAGGTCTTCAACAGAGTGCCCATTATCTTAGGTCTGAAAATGCAGATAAATTTACTTTGTATTGGTGTTACTGGAACAATAGCACAGACAGTATCTTGTCTACTTCATGTAAGCTCTCTTTAAATGCAAGTCAGAATTGTTCTCCCAGCTTCTTCAAAGTGCCTCATAATGTTGAAGACACTAAAGTATGAGGACAGACAGTGTGGAATATTCAGAGGACTCTATCAGGGTCTGTCTCTTAACTACATCCTCTGTGTTTGCTCTTAAGTTCACAACTTACCAGACATGAAGCAGTTTTACTATCTCAACTGGTGACATTGTTCTCTTATCTATCTATCTATCTATCTATCTATCTATCTATCTATCTATCTATCTATCTACCTTTCTATCTATCTTTCTGTCTATCTGTCTATGATAATTTTTTCCTATTGGCAACTGGTTGGAGGGCAGCAGTGTCTATAGCTTAAGTGAAGTTGAGGATTACAATCAATGGTATGGGACTATTTAATTTTGCTTTTGTTAGAAATTAGAAGTGATTTCTGATGTTTTCTTGACCAGTTCGGGAAGCTTACTTGCAGGTATTACACCTTATACTTGTTGGTATATCTGATACTATGGGATATTTTTGCATAATGGTTTTATTAAAGGCAAGCTATTCCTAAAAGTCAGTTTGAATGATTGTAAGTAAACTTAGTGATTTCAAAAAATAGACCAACCCTGACAGATTTAATTTATAGATCTGAATTGGATTATGATTTCTGTTGCATGTGTACAGGTAGATTGTCAGCATCCTCTTTATCGTCAATATATGGATTGCATATACAATTAAAATGATATATGCATTACTACATTACAGCATCACAAGGGCAGCTAGGTGCTTCAGTGGATAGAGCACTGGCCTTGGATTCAGAAAGATGGGAGTTCTAATCCTGCCTTAGACACTTGCCACTGATTAGCTGGGTGACTTTTGGCAAGTTACTTAACATTGATTGCCTTGCATCAAGGGCCTTCTCCAATCATCCTGATTCATATCTGGCCACTGGACTAAGATGGTGCTGGAGGAGAAGTGCAGCTGGTGACTTAGCACAAGCACCACCACCCGCCCCCCCCCAACATACTCAAATCCAATTCATGTGCTTGACATGGCATCACCTCCTTGATATCACGATCTCCTTCAAAAATGAAAGACAAACATATACTGCATCAAAATGTCCTCACATGAGAGTAATGGAAATTTATTTAATGGTGATAGAAAATAATTTTTAGTGACCTGCTGATTAAAACCAAACAATTTAAAAATGCCAGGATACATTCTTTGTAGATTTTAGCTTTATTATTACTTATTTTTGCAAATGTCTTTTTAAAGTTAATGATATGTAAATTCATCACCATTAGATGAGTTGGAAAATTAGTGGGCATCACTGTGTGCCTCCATGTTTGTTTTGGATTAAGACAAAGAACACTTCTGATATGGTCATTGTAAATTGATGAATTTTGAGGAAATAATTGGATGAATTTTATGGATTTTATTTTTTATTCTCATCAGATAAATGTTTGTTTCATCTATAAACGTACCAGTTGATGGGTCTGCATCTTTAGGTTTCCTCTTCTGGGTTATACTATTACCAATTATTGTTAAGGAACCTTGAGATCATTTAATTGGCTGAAACAAATTTCTTCCATGATCTCCTGAATGGAAACTGCAAGTATTTTACTGAAGAAAAAATTTGTTTTCTGTGCCTTTTAGAGATTACATTTTAAAATTTTCCAATTAAGAAACAAATGTTATAAAAAAGAAAGAAAGAAATGATGGGTATAAAAAATGCAGAGACATAAGGAAAGATCTTTAGGAACTGATTCAAAGTGAAATAAACAAAGTCAAGAAAACGGTATATGTCCATGGTGACTACATCAATTTAAATAGAACGGCATCAAAAAAATTTAAAAGCATCTGTAACAAAACATGAAAGAGCTTCATGGACCTGAAAAGGAAACATGGGAAGACAACATCACCTTACCTTGGCCAGGAAGTGAGAGATGCACAGGCGTTATACAAGTAACACTGTTTCCCAAATGCGTCCATTCCTCCCTAAAACCAAAAAAATAAAACCCAACTATTTGTCATATGGCAAGACTCTCAAGGAGGGACAGAGGAAGAGACCTATGGTATACCCTGGTGATGTAAGAAACAGAAAACATCAATAAAAATATTCAAAAAGAAGCCAACAATCTTGAGGGTAGTAATAGAGCAGGGGAAAGAGGAAAGTGGTTTTAGTCAGTGATTATCATTGTTATATTAACAATCTCAGCTAGAAATTAGTGAATATGATAACAATTGCTGTTTAGTCCTTTCTCACATTTCCTGACTCCATTTGGGTAAACATATTTCAGCACCAGTGGGACACTTAGCTGTCCAGAAAACAATTGCAGACTGTTAAAAAGTGAAAGCAAAGCAATGGATAATATTACGTTTACAGTACACAGAAGAAACAAATTAAAACAAAATCCTATGATCAACCTTAATGGACTTGCTCATTCCATTATTGCAACAATCAGGCACAATTTAGGGGTATCTGCTATGAAGAATACCATCTGTCTCCAGAGAAAGAATTATGGAGTTTGAATAAAGGCCAAAGACTATTACCTTTAATTTTTTTTAAAAAAAGTTATCTTATTATGTAATTTTGCTATCTTTTATACTTTATTTTTCTTCCTAAAGGATATGATTTCTCTCTCATCACATTCAACATATATCAATGTATAGCATGGAAACAATGTAAAGGTTAACAGACTGCCTTCTGTGGGGGGTAGGGGAAGAAAGATTGGGGGGAAAACTGTAAAACTCAAAATAAATAAAAGTTTTTTTTTTAAAAAATCACATTTAATAACTCCAAAGACAGCAGCTGGAGAGGGTTGAGGGAAATTAAAAGACACAATTTGATAAAGAAACAAACAGATCAGATAAAAAAGAAGTGACTTGCCAGATAGCTGATAGGATATCAACACCTCACAGCACTTACCAAATTAAATTACATATGTTCTCCACGTGTACCGTGATATAAGTGAGTTGATTCCATGACCTGAAAATGAATTGGATTTAAGTGAAAGAGAGTTGTGCAAAGTCATCAGGATCATTTTCTCCTCCAGAGTCCTCTGGGTCCAGTGACCAGATATAAATCAGGAGGACTGGAAATGACTATGGTTGCTGTGGATGACCTTGACTCTTATAAGTTAAAGTCTTTAATGTCTCAGTTTGACAGAGCCAATCCCTATTCAGTGATAGAGCCTAAAAAAAGACAAAAATGAAGCAAACAATGTCCTTTCTTACCTAGTCAAAAAGCAATCAATATGGGTGGGGATCCTGGTCAATACAGAAAAAAAAATGGCTCTTTTTATTTTGTCTGAGCCAATTTAAAGTGTAGAGAGGGAGTCAATAGCCAAATTACTCTTATAACAAAATTATTGTAATAATGTCAAATAAATCTAGAAAAAATAAAAATAAAAGGAAAAAGGAGGAAATTATTATTTACATCTATGGATGAGGAAGAGGTCAGGACAGAAGAAGAAAAAGTGAGAATCACAGAAAATAAAATGGGCAGTTCTGCTTCTGTAAATTTGAAGTATTTTTGTCTAAAGAGACAAATTGTCAGAATAAGATAGGTAGCAGATATGTGAGGAAAAACACCTTTGCACTAAATATCTCTCAGGCCTATTGCATATGGGAGACAAAGAAGGAAGTGCTTCTGTTTTCCAAGATTAAGAGTCTTTCTCCAGTAGGTCAAAGGAACAGGAAATTTTCAAAGGAAAAAAATGCAAGTCATCCATAGCCCTTTAACAACATGCTTCAAATCCTTCCAAATGAAAGAAGTGCCCATTCAAACAACCCTGATCTTTCAGGTTGAAAATAATAGAGATCCACAGGTTCAGAGATCATTTCCCCTTTCTGACCCACAATAAGATACACAGAATATCCCCCCCTTAAACAAAATAGATGATAAGGAAAGGGGCAAAGTTCCCACCCTGCCTTCTCTCTTCAGTCCTAAGACAAAGCCAAGGATGGAGAAAGGGAGGATGGGGAGGGAGGGAATGGCCCCAAAAGCTTTTCCCTTCTGGTCTACACCAATCCCATCCCACCCCAGCTCCTTGTCCTCCAAGCCCAAGACCCCCAAAGGCCTGGACAGACAGCAAGCTCCAGGCAGGTGCAGCCCCAGAGGACCAGCTATACCCAGGTTCACAACACATACACACACATACATCCCCACATACACTCACACACATATTAAGGGATGATTGGAACTATTTACACAAGACAAGCAAAAACAAAAATGTGAATATCTGCCACTCACCCTTATAGACATCCTCCTGAGGACTAAGAAAAACCAACTGAGGGGAAGACTTCATGAAAAGCTTAGAAGGGGGGAGAAAAGGAAGATAAGGATATTAAAGGGAGGGACTAGGGATGGCTAGGTGGTGCAGGGTATAAAGAACTGCCCCTGGAGTCAGGAGTACTTGGGTTCAAATCCTATCTCAGACACTTAATAATTACCAAGCTGTGTGGCCTTGAGCAAGCCACTTAGCCACATTTGCCTTGCAAAACCCTAAAAAAAAAGGGAGGGACAGATGCAAGACCAGAGAAGGGGGTACTTACCTCTCTCACAGTCCCTTGGGCATTTGCAGGACCCTCAGAGATGGTCAGTCTAGAAGATGGAGGGGAAAGAGGGTAAAGAAGGGGAGATTTGTAAGGGGGAGCAATGCAAGTGATGAGGGTTCCCAGATCTCTGGCAAAGAAGTATCCTCTCATTATAGGGTGGAAGGGGGCGAGTTCGGTGATGTCACTGCTGGGCAGGACTTGTCACTTCTCTGAGCAGAGCAGGGAGAGAGGAGGGGGCTCTGTGACCTGAGGCTCAGAATAATGGTAACCTCCCCCTAATTCTTTCTCTCAGTCCCCATCACCCAGCCTGGAGAGCAGAAGGGGCCCTGGCCTGAGCAGGGGCCTAGAGTTCTCAGGGCAGTCTGCTGGGGCTGGGGGTGGGGGACAGTAGCCAAGCTCAGCTTGGGGTGGGGTAGTGTGGGACCCTTTGTGGAAACTCAGAGAGGGAGGCCCAGGGAGGGGAGGGGGAGCTCTCCAGCTGGAAGAGCACAAAAATTGCAGCTGCAGCCTTTGAATAGCACTTGGACAGTGCACAGCCCCCAGGGCAGAGGAGGAGGGGGCTGATCCTGGGAAGGGGCCATGCCTCAGCCTCCTTTTTCAAGGCAGGAGGAGACAAAGATGCAGGGGAGGTGGGGAGAGACAGAGGGGAACCCAGGCACCAACCCAAAGTCTACCCCTCAGTTTATGTGTGAAGACCATTACCTGAATCCTATAGAAGGTAAAACTAAGAGGGAACTCCACCCTCCCTTCTGGTTCAGTCTCCTTTATAAAGTGACTTCATAAATATCTTTTTAAAACTATTTCAGATTGGTAGCTTTGTTTCCTCCAACACCAGTTGCCCTACCACTAGTGAACTGGCACAGATGATTCACAAATTGAATTGGACTCACAAGACTTGAACTGCAGTTCTGCTCACTCATTGTGGGAGTATGGGCAAGCCCCTTAAACTCCCTAAAACTCAATTTTTTGTATCTGTAAAATAGGAGTGATAATACCTATGCTATGAAAAGTATAGAGTCATTGTAGGATTCAAATGGAATGTTTGCAAATTGTTTTTCAAGCCATGACACACAATGAAGTGTTAATTATTATTAGAATTATTAATCACTTCTGTTGTTATTTTTGATGGAGTTTACATATTGTGCTTTTCAGATGAATGCACAGAATTAGTCTGTTGTAATGCAGTAAAAGTATGGCAATATTCACTCATCTGCTGCAAACCCCATGAATATATCTTTAGGATAATTCTAGCAAAATGGACTGGAAAGCTTTTCATCCCTCCAGTTTAGAGATTAGGATAACTTGGTATTCTATTAAAAATACTGTTTTTGAATTTGTATGAATGAATCTTATGACTAGGAGGTGGGGACAATAAATTTGTTCCATGACAATGTGAGGAATGTGGGGGTGTTTGGTTTCCAGGAGACTGTGAAGGGAGATTGTTAGTTTACATTTCAAAGACTAGGTTCTGTCTGTATTTGGTGCCTATGAGCAAGTATGTGAGTGTAAAACAAAAGATAGCCCCATCCTGATCAAAACCTGAGATTAGATCAGATGTGCCTCATCTAGTTCTTTTTTTAAGTAACTTTTTTCCTTTTATTTTTGTTTTTTTCTAGATTTATTTTATATTATTACAATAATTTTGTTCTAAATGTAAACATAACCCCCCACCCCAAGATGAGAAACCTCAGGAATAGAGAGAGAGAGAGGAAAAAAAAAAGGTACTTTAGTCTGTGTTCAGATTCAAATGGCTCTATCTCTGAGGTGAGTTGCTTTCTTTTCTTTTTTTTAGGTTTTTGCAAGGCAAATTGGGTTAAGTGGCTTGCCTAAGGCCAAACAGTTAAGTAATTATTAAGTGTCTGAGGCCTGATTTGAACTCAGGTACTCCTGACTCCAAGGCCCATGATCTATCCACTATGTCACCTAGGGGCCCCACAAAAGCATCAGGCAGAAATAGAAATGTCATTTAAAGTAATCATAGGCAATATAAAAAACTTGAGAATCTACCTACCTTAACAAAGCCAGAAAACATATTACCACAATTTCAGAACATTTTTCACACAAATAAAGTCAGAGCTAAACAACCGGAAAAAATGTCAGCAGCCCATGGTTAGGCAGGGTTAAAATAATATAAATTAAAATTCTTAATGAAATGATTACTTATTCTTTGCCACATTAGTCAAACTATCAAGAAACTATTTTGCCCAAATAGAAAAATTAGTAACTGAATTCATCTGTTGCAACAAAACATCTAGAATAACGAAAGAATTAGTGACAAAAGCCAACAATATTGGCCTGGTTGCACCAAATCTAACACTGCATTGCAAAATGGCAGTCAACAAAACTTCCTGCTACTAGCTAAGAAATAGGGTGATGGATCAGTGGCATAGATTAGATACAAAATGAAGAGTAAAAAATGAGGATGGTAATCTACTTTTTGATAAAGCCAAAGACTATCTATCTTCTGGGATAAGAATTCACTATATGACAAAACTACTGGTGAAAACAGAAAATATTATGGCATAAACTGGGCATAGAACAACAGCTCATAGTCTGTACCAAAATAAGATCGAAATGGCTACAGGTTTTAGACATAAAGAATGAAACCAAAAGTCAATGTGAAGAAGAAGAAATATGTGTTGGATCACTGGAGAGGGGAGGACTTCTGACCAAAGAAGAGATAGAGATCATTCTAAACTGCAAAATGGATGATTTTTAACTACATTAAATTATATAGGGTATGCACCAACAAAACCAATGCTGTCAGAATAGAAGGAATGCAGAAAGCTAAGAAACAAAATTGACAACCAGTGACTAATTTCTAAAATATAAAGAAAACTGAGTCCAGTTCCTAAGAATACAAAACATTCCCCATATGATAAATGGTCAATAGATGTGAACAGGCAGTTTTCAGATGGATAAATTAAATATATTTACAGTCATATGAAAAAATGTTCCAAATAATTTTTGATCAGAGAAAAGCAAATGAAAACAACTTTGAGACATCACCTTATACCCTATCAGATTAACTAAGAACACTAAAAAGTAAATCATTAATTTTGGAGAGGATGTGGGAAAACTTGGGACACTAACAAACTCTTGATGGAGCTGTGACCTCATCAAACCAGAGTTTCTGGAAAGCAATTTGGAATTATTCCCTTAGCAATATAAAACTATGTGTAACCATAATCCAGCAATGTCACTAAGTAGGTAGATATCCCAAAAAGATAAAACCTAACAAAGCTAAAACATAATCCACATCTACAAAAATATTTATAGGAATTCATTTGGGGGGGGCAAAGAATTGGAAAATGAAGGAATTCCCATCAGTTGGGGAATGGCTGAACAAGTTATCATATGTGAATTTTCTGGAGTACTATTCTATAAGAAATCAAGAGGGACCAGATGTCCCCAAAGCCTGGAAAGACTTTGCATAAACTGATACTGAGTGAAATAAACAGAATCAGCAGATCTTTGCATGTATTAAAAGCAACATTGTGAGATGGATCAACTATGATGGATGCAGCTCCTCTCAGCAATTCAGTGATCAAAGACATCCAGGAGGGGCCTAATATGAAAAATGACATCCACATTCATTAATGGAAAAAACGCAGAACCAAAAACAACAACAAAAACTCCAATGAAACTGTGGAGTCTGAATACAAAAAATGCATACAATGGTTCACTTTGTAAAATTTCTTTTACATCTTTTCTTTCTTATTCATGTTTTCTGCATTAGTTCTAATTCCTATTTCACAAAATGACTAATACAGAAATATGATAAACAGGAGAGTACATGACCCACTTTTACCATATTCATTCTCTGGTATGGCGAAGGTACAGAGAAGGAAGGTGATAGAAAAATGTGGAAATCACAAACTTTCTTTTATCATACAAATTTAATTTATTTTGAGCTTTACAATTTTTTTCCCTAATCTTGCTTCTCTCCCACCAACCCCCACAGAAGGCAATTTGCCAATCTTTACATTGTTTCCTTGTTATACATTGATCCAAATGGAAAGTAATGAGAGAGAAATAAAATCCTTAAGGAAGAAACATTAAATATAAGATAGCAAGATCAGACAATAAGTTATCAGGGTTTTTTTTTTCCTAAATTAATGGTAGTAATCCTTGCTCTTTGGTCCAACTCCACAGTTCTTTCTCTGGAAACAGATGTTAATCTTCATCGCACAGAGCTCATAATTGTCGGTGATTGTTGCACTGATGGAATGAGCAAGTCCATCAAAAATGATCATTGTCCCCATTTGGTGTTAAGGTGTACAATGTTTTTCTAGTTCTGCTCATCTCACTCAGCATCAGTTCATGCAAATCGCTCCAGGCTTTCCTGAATTCACATCCCTCCTGGTTTTTAAAAGAACAATTGTGTTCCATGACAGACATATAACACAGTTTGCTAAGCCATTCTCCTGTTGAAGGACATTCACTTGATTTCCAATTCTTTGCCACCACAAACAGCACTGCTAAGTATATTTTTGTACAAGTGATGCTTTTACCCTTTTTTCATCATCTCTTCAGGGTATAGACCCAGAAGTAGTATTGCTGGATCAAAGGGTATGCACATTTTTGTTGCAGTTGGGCAGAGATCCAAATTGCTCTCCAGAAATGTTGGATGAGTTCACAGCTCCACCAACAATGAAACAATGTCCCAGATTTTCCACAACCCTTCCAACAATGATCATGGTCCTTTCTGGTCACATTGGCTAGTCTGAGGGGTGTTAGGTGGTTACCTCAGAGAAACTTTCATTTGCATTTCTCTAATAAGTATCGATTTAGAGCAATTTTTCATATGACTATGAATTACTTTGATCTCCTCATCTGTAAATTGCCTTTGCATATCCTTTGATTATTGGCCCACTGGGGAATGGCTTTTTTTTTTAAAAAATGACTCAGTTCTCTGTATATTTAAGAAATGAGGGGTGGCTAGGTGGCATAGTGGATAGAGCACCGGCCCTGGAGTCAGGAGTACCTGGGTTCAAATCCGGTCTCAGACATTTATTAATTACCTAGCTGTGTGGCCTTGGGCAAGCCACTTAACCCCGTTTGCCTTACAAAAAAAAAAACCTAAAATAAAAGAGATGAGTCCTTTGTCAGAAACATTAGTTGGAAAGATTGTTTCCTAGTTTGCTGCATTTCTTTTGAACTTTGTTACAATGGTTTTGTCTGTGTAAAAGCTTTTTAATTTAATGTAATCAAAATCATCTGGTTTCTTTTTAGTCATGTTCTCCATCTTTCCCTTAGTCATAAACTGCTTCCCTTTCCATAGATATGACAGGTAAACTACATCTTGATATTTTGGTTTGCTTATAATATTGTTTTTTTATTTCTAAATCCTGTGCCCATTTTGATCTTCTCTTAGTATAGGGTGTGAGGTGTTCATCTAATCTAAATTTCTTCCATACTAACTTCCAATTTTCTGACTTGTTTTTATCATTGAGTTTTTATTCCAATAGCTGGACTGGGTTTATGAAACAGCAGTTTACCATAATCATTTCCTGCTTTTGCACCTAGTCTATTCCACTGGTCCACCACTCTATTTCTTAGCCAATAACAGACAGGTTAGTTGACTGATGCTTTATAATATAATTTTAGATCAACTAGGGCTAAGCCACTTTCTTTTGCACTTCTTTTTCACTGAATCCCTGGAAATTCTTGACTTTTTATTTCGCCAAATGTATTTACTTACAACTTTTTCTAACTCATTTAAATAATTTTGGGGAATTTGATTGGTAGGTCCCTAAACAAGTAAGCATTTTTATTATATTAGTTCCACCTATCCATGAATAGTTCATGTTTGCCCAGTCATTTAATTCTGATTTAATTTGTGTGAGAAGTGTTTTGTAATTGTTTTGAAAAAGGTTCTGAGTCTTCTTTGGCAAATAGACTCCCAGGTATTTTATATTGTCTGAAATTACTTTGAATGGGATTTCTCTTTCTAGCTCTTCCTGCTGTTTCTTGCTAGAAAAATATAGAAAAGTTGAGGATTCTTGAGGGTTTACTTTATATCCTGCAACTTTGTTAAAGTTGTTAATTGTTTCAGCTGATTTTTTGGATGATTTCTTGGGATTATCTTGGTATACCACCATGTCATCTGCAAAGAGTGAGAATTTTGTCTCTTCCTTCCCAACTCTAATTCCTTGCATTTATTTTTCTTTTCTAATTGCTAAAGTTAACATTTCTAATATGGCACTGAATAGTAGTGGTGGTAATGGGCATTCTTGTTTTACCACTGATCTTATTGGGAATTCCTCTAGTCACTCCCCAATGAATATAATACCTGTCGATGGTTTCAGAAAAATACTGCTTATCATTCTAAGGAACAGTCCATTTATTCCTACACTCTCTAATGTTTTTAGTAGGAATGGGTGCTGTATTTTGTCAAAAATTTTTTCAGCATCTATTGATATAATCATACAATTTCTGATAGGTTTATTGTTGACATAAGTAATGATACTAACAGTTTTCCTAATATTGAACCAAACCTGCATTCCTGGGAAAAATCCTACTTGGTCAAAATGTATTATCCTAGTGATAACTTGTTGTTGTCATTTTGTTAACTTACTATTTATGGTTTTGGATCTGAATTCATCAGGGAGATAGGTTTATAATTTCCATTCTCTGTTTTGCCTCTTCCTGCTTTAGTTATCAGCACCATATTGGTATCATAGAAAGAATTAGGCAGAGTTCAGTTTGCCCCTATTTTTCCAAAGAATTTATATGGAATTGGAAACTATTGTTCCTTAAATGTTAGATAGAATTTACTTGTGAATGCATCAGTTCCAGTAGATTTTTTTCTTAAGGAATTCAATGATAGCTTGTTGATTTTTTTTTTCTGAGTTAGGGTCATTTAAGTATTTAATCTCTTCTTCAGTTAACCTGGGCAGCTAATATTTTTGTAAATATTCATCCATTTCACTTAGATTGTCAAATTTATTGGCATACAGCTGAGCAAAAAAATTCCAAATTGCTCCTTTAATTTTCTCCTCATTGGTGCTGAGTTCAACTTTTTCATTTATGATACTAGCAATTTGGATTTCTTCTTTCTTTGTTTAATTAAATTGGCCAGAGGTTTATCAATTTTATTGTTTTATTTATCAAACCAACTCTTGGTTTTCTTTATTAATTCAATAGCTTTTTTCTTTTGATTTTACTAATTTCTCCTTTAATTTTTAGAATTTTTAATTTGGTATTTAATTGGAAGGGGTTCTGATTTGTTCTTTCTCTAATTTTTATAGTTCCATATTTAGTTCATTGATTTCTTCTTTCTCTAATTTATTCATGTAAGCATTTAAAAATATAATATATTCTCTAACAGCTGTTTCAAGTGAATCCCATAGGTTTTGGTATGTTGTTTCAATATTGTCATTTTCTAGAATAAAATAATTTATTCCTACTGTAATTTGTTGTTTGATGCACTCATTCTTCAAAATGAGGTTATTCAGTTTCTGATTAGTTCTGGGTCTATATCTTCCTGGACCAATATTGCATTTGATTTTTATTACATTGTGATCTGAGAAAGACATTATCATCATCATCATCATTATTATTATTAAGTTTTTATTCCCTAGTACATGGTCAATTTTTGTATAAGTTCCAAGTATAGCAGAGAAAAAGGTATATTCCTTTCTATCCCCATTCAGTTTCCTCCATAATTCTATCATATCTAAGTTTTCTCACAATCTATTTACTTCTTTAACTTCTTTCTTGTTTATTTTATGATTCAATTTATCTAAATCTGAAAGTGACAGGTTGAGGTCTCCCACTAGTAGAGTTTTGCTGTCTATGTCTTCCTGTAGCTCTTTCAACTTCTCCTCTAAGAAGTTAGATGTTGTACCATTTGGTGCATACATTTTTAGTATTGCAATTACATTGTTGTCTATGATACATTTTAGGAGGATATAATTTCCTTCCTTATGTCTTTTAACGTGATCTATTTTTGCACCTGCTTTATCTGAGAGAAGGATTGCTACCCCTGCTTTTTTCACTTCAGCTGAAGCATAACATATTTTTCTCCAACCTTTTACCTTTACTCTATATGTATCTCTCTGCTTCAAATGAGTTTCTTGGAAGCAGCATATTGTAGGATTCCAGTTTTTAATTCACTCTGCAATCTGCTTAAGTTTTAAGGGAAAGTTCATCCCATTCACATTCAAAGTTAAAATTACTAACTCTTTATTGCCCTCCATGCTGAAATGAGATTTACCCCATTCAATCTCCTCCATGCCTCTTCTCCTTACTGCCACCCTTTATAAAGAGGCTTTGCTTTTTAAGTCAATTCATATGAGTCACAGAAATGTAATGAGTGTCCATCACTTCTGGCTATGTATATTTTCTCTAATAGAGTTGCAATTCTCAAGAGTTATGAGACTCTTACTCCCAAGTGGGTATATAGCCAGTATTGTCTTATTGGATAGCAGTTTTTTTTAACTTTCTCATGTGTCTCTTGAGCCTCCTGTTTGATGTCTAGATTTTCTATTTTGCTCTGGTCTTTGCTTCTGAATAAGAAAATGAAGTTTTCTTATAAGTAAGTTCTCTCAAGCCTGTATGAGGATGTGCCTTCCTCAGGAATTTACCTCCCCCCCCCCACATGCCATAGGTGATTTGGCTGCATTCCAAAGATTCCAAGAGCCAGCCATGCCTTGGAATACAGATAGTACTGGGGAGAACTGGCTATTCTCACAGTATTGACTTTATTCAAAGTTAAACCTTCAGGTCCACTATGGCATTCCTTTGAAGTCTTTAAACTGGTAGACTTGTAGACTTTTCTCATATTTCTGTTAAAGGAACTCAGGAATCCCTCCCAACTAAATTAGCAATTAGCCTTCTTTGTTCTCCTCTGATAAATACTCTGAGGCTCCAAGCATTGGAAGTAATCTAACCCATGGCAAATATTTTCTGCCTGGGACTTTCTTTCTTTCTTTCTTTCTTTCTTTCTTTCTTTCTTTCTTTCTCTCTTTCTTTCTCTCTTTCTTTCTTTCTCTCTTTCTTTCTCTCTTTCTTTCTTTCTCTCTTTCTTTCTTTCTTTTTCTTTCTTTCTCTCTCTCTCTTTCTTTCTCTCTCTCTCTCTCTCTCTCTCTCTCTCTCTCTCTTTGTTTGTTTCTTTCTTTCTCTCCCAGTCAGGACTCAAAGAGGCTGAAAAGAGCAAGGGATTTCCCCAGCCAAGGACTGTTCAGAGTTGGTGCTGCCCTGAATTGCTGATGTTTTCTTTATCGTTTTCTTCTACTTTGATCATAGTATTACTAACCCTTTGTCTTTAATGTATTATCTCCTGTATTGGATGTTATTGTAATCAATCTATTCCTTGTTTTGTGTAATTAAAATACTTTCATTCTCAAGAGTGTCAGTGAGAGTGTTATTTTCAGGAATGAATCCGAACCTCATTTAAAATCACAATACAGCTTCATGAAATCTTAAAAATCTCCCATGTCATAAAATGTCCATCTTTTCACCTGGAAGAGAAGGCTCAGTTTGCCGGGTCCTAGATTCTTGGCTACATTCCAAGATCCCTTGCTCTTCAGAATATCTCATTCCAGGCTCTTTGATTCCTTAATGTTGATGTAGCCAGGTCCTGTGTAATCCTTACTGTGGCTCTGTGGTACTTAAATTGTTTCTTTCTGTCTGCTTGCAGGATTTTCTCTTTTAACTGATAGTTCTGAAATTTAGTCACAGCATTCCTTGGTGTTTTCATTTTAGGATCTCTTTCTAGAGGGGATCAATGTTTTCTTTCAATTACTATTTTGCCCTCTGGTTCCATGATATGAGGGCAGTTTTCCATCACCTCTTTTTGCTCGATTCTCGATGTCAGTGTTTTTGCTGATGGGATATTTTATATTTTCTTCTATTTTTTTTTGATATTTTGGTTTTGTTTAACACAATCTTGTTGTCTCATGAAGTCATTAGTTTCCATGGATTCCATTCATTTTTTTTGGAGAAGATTTTTCTTCATTTATCTTTTGCAACTCCTTTGGTCACTTCTATTTCTGAAGGAGTTTCACATTTGGCAAAGAGTAGTTTTAAGAGAATCAATTTCTTTTTGCATTTGCCAATTTGAAGATCTGAGAGAGTTAGCCTCATTTTGTATTTGTCCAATAGTATTTTCCAAGAATTTGTTTTCTTGTTGTCAGATATTAATTTTCTCTTGCAATGTGTTAACTTTCTCTCATGTTTCTTTTTTGTTTAATGTTTTTACAAGGGAAATGGTGTTAAAGTGGCTTGCCCAAGGCCACACAGCTAGGTAATTATTAAGTGTCTGAGACCAGATTTGAACCCAGGTACTCCTGACTCCAGGGTTGGTGCTTTATCCACTTTATCCACTTTATACGCCACCTAGCCACCCCTTTTCTTGAGTTTCTTTTCCCAAATTTTCCAGTAGATTTTTAAACTCCTTCCTGATTTCTTCAAGGAAGTCTTTCTTGACTGGAGACCAATTCATATTCTCCTCAGCAGTGCTAGATCTCTCTGGGTTAGAATCTATTCCTTCTAATTATTTCTCCATTTCCCCCTTTTCTATGTCCTTTTTTTCATTTTTCTAGGTTCTTGTGTTGTGGGGCAGGGAGCTCGCTCTCAGACTTTTGCTTATGAAGATCCTAGAGGCTTTGTTCACTTGGCTTAGTAATTCCAAGGCCCAGTCAATACAGGAGCTTGTTGCTTTCTCTGGAGTGTCTGAGGTACACAGCAGCAGGGTCTGAGTTGACCTTCAGCACTGGACTGGGTCCTCTGGGAGGGAGTTAATCTCTTTACCTTGAGTGAACTCTGTTGTCCTGAGAGTGTAGGGGATTTGTTTATTGTTTGTTCTGGGCAAAGGGCTCTGCTGAAAGTATGGAGTTCAGGTCACTGGCCCAGCAGGCAGCTCTCCAGGTGTGTTCTGAGACTCCATGCAGGAACTCATCCTCCCGTAGCTCCTCTACCCCTGGCCAAAAACTCCCCAGCTAAAGTTGAATCTTGCACTCACCAATCACTGGAGTCTCCACAGCTGAAGCTGGTCCTCTGGCCTCCCCAAGCTGCTGTCTCTGTGCTAATCCTCTGCTCTCATCTCTCAGTTCTCCCATGGTCCTCTGAGACAGATCTTCTTGGTAGGTCTTTTTCTACTAGTTTCTCTTTCTGGGTTTGGTTGACCAAATTTCTGCAACAAGTTTTCTCTCATGTGGTTTTTGAGGGGAAAGAAGAGTACTTATCACACTTCATGTCTTTTCTCCACCATCTTGGTCAGAAGTCCAATTTCGTTTTTCTTTAATGGATTTACATAGGTTTGTGATTTTCCATTTGGTTAATGAGTGCAACACACACACACACACACACACACACACACACACACACATACTCATTTGTAGATATACAGTCATTTCACTTAGATTGTCAATGTTTTTGGTATACAGTAGGGCAAAATAGATCTGAATGGCTATTTCATTTTTGTTACTGGTGATTTGGGCTTCTTTCTTTGTTTATTCATTCTTGTATTAATTTTATATTTTCCCAGTTACATGCAAAAACACATTTCAACATTCACTTTAAAACCTTGAGTTCCATATCCTCTCCCTCCCATTCCAAACTCCCAACTGAGAAAGCTAATTTTTGATATAGGTTAGAAATATAAATTCATGAAAGACATCACCACTGTATTCATGCTTTCAAAATAGCCATAAACCTTAATGTAGAAGCTGCTAAATCTTGTGCTATTCTTACTGTGACTCCAAAATAATTAAATTCTTTCTGCCTTTTTGCAATCTTTTCTCATTGATTTGGGTGCTCTGAATTTGGCTATAATATACCTGAAAGTTTTCATTTGGGGAGCTCTTTCAGGAGGTGATTGGTATATTCTTTCAATTTCTATTTTGCCCTCTGCTTCTAGACTATCAGGACTGATTTCCTGGATACTTTCTTGAAAAATTCTGTCTAAGCTCTTGTGCTCATAGCTTTCAGGTAGTCCAAAACCTTTAAAATTGTCTCTCCAGGACCTTTCTTCCAGGTCAACCATTTTTTCCAATGAGATATTTCATCTTTTATTATAGTTTTGATTATTGTTTTATGATTTCTCACAAAGGCATCAGTTTTCCTTTGCTCTACTCTATTTATTAAGGAATCTCACTGATTTTCTTCAGGGAGATTTTGTATCTTTCTTTCCATTTATACAATTCTGTTCTTTAAGGCCTTGTTTACCTCATTGGCTTTTTTGGATCTCTTTTTCCATTTGACCCAATTTGGATTTTAAGATGTTATGTTCTTCATTATTTTTCATATCTCCTTCCCCAAGCTGCTGCCTCAGTTGTCATGATTTTTCCCATAAAGCTCTCATTTCTCTTCCCAATTTTTCCTCTGCCTCCCTTACTTCATTCCCAAAGTCTTTTTGAGTTCTTCTATACCCTGAGACTAATACCTATTCTTTCTTGGAATCTTTAGATTTAGAAATGTTGACTTTGTTATGATTGTAGTGTGGTTTTTTGATCCTCCATAGGAGCAATGTAAGTATCTATGGTGAGATTTTTTTCTTCTGTTGTTTGGTTATTTCCCAAGTCTATGACTTGATTTTAACTTGTTGTTAAGGTGGGTGTCTCTCTCCAGGGGAGAGGATGCACTGCTCCAAGTTTTACTAATTTTCTGTAGTTATTTTCAGGGACATCACGCATCCCGGGACCTTCAAGTTCTAAATTTCTCCAAGATCTTATGAGAAGCTATGTCTGCTATCCTATCCTGTGCTCTGATCTTTGGATGACCTCAAAGACTCCTTTCAGCCCTAGAAATGTTACGAGGGTCCCTGCTTGGTTGCAGGCCATAAGCTCACTTGTTCTTCTGTTCCTTTTCCTAAGACTATGACCCCAGAATGAGACCTGGATCTGAGGATGAGTGAAGCCACAGAGTACAAACAAAGAGATAGCAAGGAGACCCCCAGAATTTCCCTGGACCTCCTTCCTTTCCATGGGCTGAGTGCTGTGAAAACATTTTCTGGGTCACCCCACCAGACCTGCTCCGGGTACTGGGTCTGCACTGAGGCTGTGTTGGTTTGGCCTCCACTGTCACTCTGGGGTTGCAGAGCTTTCCTGTTGGCCTTCAAAGTTGTCCTTGATAATCTCTAGGCTGAGAAGTCTGGACAATGCCTCAGCTACTATGGACCCAGCTGACCCAAAGGATTCTGGCACCCCCTGGTCTGCTCCTGGATGACTGGATTCCATTTTCTGTGGTGACACCCACTCTGTGCTGAGGGTCCTTTCTGACCCTTGTGTAACAGACCCTTCCCACAGATCATTCAAGTTGTCTTGGGCTGAAAAATTGTTTTACACAGTCTGTGAATTCTGTCACTCTAGAATTTGAGTAGGGTCATTACTGAAAGCCATTTGGAGTGGTTTCTTGTAGAATTTGTGGAAGTCCTTGCCTTTTCTCCATTATCTTGGCTCTTTCTTCAGTAAACATACTAACTGAGACTATTAATAGTCAGTAAAATTTAAGACTATAAAATAAAACTTCAAAAATCTTTTGCAATTCAGTATTATGACAATAACAATAAAAAGAAACAAGAAGAGAAAGGGAAACACTGTCAGAAATAAGTATAAAATGCATAAAATTGCAGACCTTCAACCTCCCAAGACCCACACAAAAAATGACTTCCATAGAGTCTATTATAATGAACACTCTAAATCCCAAGGCCAGGTCATGCCATTGTTATAAAATGACAATACTGGAAGAAAGTGAAAGGAGAGGAAGAAGGGGCCAAGATAAACCTTTTTCAATGGACTCAAACGAGGGAAGGCAAAAGGGAAAGAGTGAGCCTTCATTCTCATCAGAAATGGTTCAGAGAGGAAATAACACACACTTAATAGGGTACAGGAATCTAATTTATCCTAGAGAAAAATGAGAAGAAAGAGATGGGATAAGGGGAAATGGGGGGAAGGAAGGTGGGAGTAGGTGATAGAAGAGAGGAAAGACTGTGGGAGAGGGTGCTGAGACACAAGACACTTTTGAACAGGGACTCTGAAATGAGAGAGAGAATATAATAAATGAGAGTGGGAAGGAGTAGAGTGGAGGGAAATACAGCTAGTCATAGCAACCGAGGGAAAATTATTGAAGCAACTTCTATGGTAGACTTATGATAAAGAAGGCAATTCATCCTAGAAACAAAGCCACTGGTATCTGAACACAGACAAAAGTACATATTTTTCTGTCTCATTATTCTTTTTTTAAAATTTATTTTTTAAAGATATTATTTCAGTTTTACAATTTCCCCCCCAATCTTACTTCCCTCCCCACCAATGAGAGCAATCTGCCAGTCTTTACTTTGTTTCCATGTTGTACTTTGATCCAAAATGAGTGTGATGCTCTCTCATTCTTGAGGTTTCTCATTGTTTTTGGAGGGGAAGAGGTTTATGTTTACTCTCCAAACAAGATTATTGTAATAATATAAAATAAACCAAATAAAGGAAAATTCTTTGTAAAGCATGATTAAATAACAAAACTGGTGAAAGTTAAATACCTAAAACATTAAGGGGAACAATTAAAATAAATGAAGACAATGGTGTTAAAGTATTTGCAGGTGTCAAATCATGCTTTAAATAGGTTGTCATTCAATTCTCCCTATGTTGAACTATGTATTCGTGGCCATAGCAATCAAATAACTAAAAACGATTTTATGGAATTAGAAAAAAGGGTAAAATAATTCATCTGGAGGAATAAAAGTTCAAGAATATCAAGAGACTCAATGAAACAATCTCAAGAGATGGTGACTTAGCCATAAAAGATTTAGATTTATATTACAAAGCAGCAGTTATAAAAATTATTTTATACTGCCTAATAAATAGAATGGTGAATTAATGGAAAGGAATAAATTCAAAAGAAATAGTAAATGAATATACTATCTATGATTTGATAATGTCAAAGACTCTAGCTTCTGGGATCAAAACAGCTATTGGATAAGGGAATACTATAAAATAGTATGGCAGAAACTAGGCATAAGTCAACAACCCACACCTCATGCCAAAATAAGGTTGAATTGGGTGCAAGATTATGACATAAAGGGTGATAAAACAAGCCAATGAGGAGTTCAAACAATAGTTTATCTGTCACATCTTTGGAGAAGGGAAGACTGTATGACCAAATAAGGGACAGAAAGCATCATAAAATGCAATATTAATTATTTTGATTGCATCAGGGTAAAAAGGGTTTGCCCCCAAAAAGGGCTTGTTTGGGCGATAACTATGCATTTATGTCAGAATCTCAAATAAACATACCTAGGATTAACAATTATTATAATATATCATGCATGAATTTTACTGTAACAGAATGTGTAGGTAAAAAAGCCAAAGGAACAATATTCATACTCACGAGACCAAGATATGTTATGATACCTGTAAAAGGCCAGGGTTGGTATCAAAATAGGGCTGATCAAATATTTTCAGAAATAGAAGAAAGAGTATCTCACTATCCTGTGGCCATTAGAGAGAAAAGGTGTATTTCATGTGTTATCTTAGGAATATCTGTATAAATATCTCTTATTACTTCATCAATTTCCTTAGCAATGTCTGTAAGTCCTGTAAGAAACAAAATAGTACAGACTCAGTTTTTGGAAGAATTAGCTAAGAATGTCTCTTTGGGGTTTAAAGAACAGCAAATTATAGATGAAGAATTTTGTAAGGCTATCAAAGCACTAAGGGATACTATTGAAAATGTCGGGGATAAAGTAGATATGATAGAATAAAAGGCTAGTTTAGCTTGTGATTATTGATAATCCTCTTTTTATTTGATGAAATTACAATATAATGAGTCACATCATTCATGGGACAGGATGATGAATCACCTCAATGGGAATATAGATAATGGTAATATTTCTATGCAAAGTGAAGATTTATATAACTTAGCTCAACAAATTAATGATGCTTCTAAAAGCGATCTTTTGCCTGATAAGACAGCTCAGAAAAATCATTGATGATTTTAGTTATTTATCCTTTTCTTCTTGGGGACAGCATGCTCTGTACATGATCAGAACAACTATCGGAGCCACTATTTTGATTATCTTGTCATTTCTTGCTCAATTTCTATTTCTGTTATACTCTCCAACACTGATCATATGAAGTCTCATATTTGGCAAAGCAAAAAAGAGGAAATGTTAGTGATCCTTGAGGACCACAGCTGTGAGAAAACAAGGACAAAGGTCTCCAAGACCCTCTTGCCCCTCTGTTGTTTTCCAATACTGCTGACTCAATCTCCCGGGACGTCTTCATTCTCCTACTTTTGTGTTTGCCCAAGAAGCGGATCATCCTGAGATAACAGGATATATACCATAACTATAAAGATAAGGAAGTATGCCAAGAATTTGGACAAACAACTTTATGATCTCTTTGTATGGTTGGCTCCTGCTGATTAACTCACAAGATATGTTTGTACTGTCCACCAGCATTGGTAAGTTATATAGAGGTTAAGGATACTCAAGGATACTTGAGGATACTTTTGTTCCTACAAAATGGGGCTCCTCTCTCTCATCCTTTCACTGTACCTGAGACCAAGTTCTTTGCTGATCAAAGAACTCAAGGTAGTTTGTTCAGTTTTATTTCATATATATATATATATATATATGTCCCCTATATCAGATTGCGTACTATCATCAGGAAGAGGGAGAGAGGCAGAAATATGTGAAACAAAAAATCTTATATAAATGATTATTGATAACTACCCTTACACATAGTTTTTAAAAATTAAAATTGTAAAAATATAAAGCAAAAAAGATATTGCAGGAGTTTGTGGGAGAACTCAGGATTCACATCTTTATTTCACCACATTGTTTCCACCTCTTTTTGCTATTTTTAAAATTAGTACTATGCTTGCAATTATATCTAATTATCCAAAATATTTAAAAATGTGAGATTCCTATCTACCTTCCTGTACTGCTATTTAAATAATGAAATTATGAAATGGGCATAGAATGTCTAATTTTCTGGTTACTCAATAGGAGAAATTTTCATTGATGATGGGAAAGAAGGTGACCATCACATTTTAATAAGGCTCAGAGACAAGAAGGAAAAGTGGACAAGATACAGACAATTTAATGGGGAAGACAATAGGGAGGAAGAGAGGCAGAAAATATCAACTATGAAATTTCAGCACCATCATCCTGGGTTCAGGTGGTCTGCGGAGATGATGACAGGAAAGAAACTAGAGTCATCTTTCCAACACTTTTCAGGAAAACAGTCAAACTACTATTTGTGTCACCTTGGCATCAGATCATCAATGTATCCAAATCAACTAAATTTTTTCAGTAAAAATTAAAAATCATCATTCTAAAGTTATCAGTTTCACTTTGCTTTCTCCTGCCGGACAGAAACCACTGTGGTCTGTATTTTCCCAGGAATTTATATATCATAGAACCAAAAAAATGACAAGGAATGTCTAGCTTATTTCTTCTGATGCAAAATGTATCACCACTCTGTTAATTTTACTTTATATTTAATATAGTGAACACTTTGAATATTATGTTTCTTTAGTGTTCTGGATGATTTGCATGTGATTTCTAGGATCACTTTTGCAAATTTATTTCCAGGAAAGACCTCCTTCATATACTGAGTAGAAGTACAGTGGTGGTAGGATATCAGAAAAAGGCAGAATTTTAACACATGTATTTTTTCTCTATTCCTGGCAATTTTTTTGCCCTTGAGGAAAGTTGCTGTTATTCTTATTCTGAAAATATATTTCTCTCTTCTATAATCTATAGAGGATCTATCTCTCCTAGGTCCTAACTATCCTTCAGCTCCCATATCAAACAGGTGCTCAGTTTTATTAGAACTACATGTAAATCTGCATGTATAGGTATCTTCCTCTTTATCCCATTAACAATGAAATTGTCATCAAATGTTTATTAAGCACCTATTAGATATATGGCCTTTTTCTCACTACTATGGATACAAACAGAGGAATCCAAAAACCCTTGCCTTTCAGTTATTTAAATCCTCTTGATGGAAAGAGGATGTCTGTGTGCGCATATTTACATACTTAGAGATAAGAGTAAATTTGTACACATATACACAGAAACATAATAGAATGTGAGTTAAGGGTTATGGAGATGAGAGACTCTGACAGAATTGATGCCCTCTGTTTAAATTTGGTTTTGAATATTTCTGGAATCTAGAAATCTGAAAGGAACCATTTGACTCCTATCTGGCACCATGCTGAAGGAGGTGCCACTGATAGGTTTGAGTCAACCCCTGATTTCTATATGCTGGTATTCCTGTACTCTCAGATTCAAGTACAATGAAGTAGGAGGAGGATAGATATCAGAAATGATGGGATATGTGCTTATGAACTTACTGTGTTTTCTGGAAGTTTATGGAAGAAATAGAGATAAAGAACAGATATGTGAGCACCCATTTATAGCAAGTAGTCCTTGCTCACTGGGATCATTTTCTTTGCAATGAAGATCTTACCCTTTTTCCCTTGCAGTATCTCGTGATCTTTATCTGGTTCTGAATAACCTATAGCAATGAGTTATGCCTTATGCAATGCAGGAGTCCATCAAGATATGAAGAGCACTTCTGTTCCTTGTATGGAAAAACAGGGAACAACCCTGTTGAAGCAAGGACTGAAGCACAAATGGACTGAGAGGAAAGGAAATAGATGTGGATCTAATTTGGAACAAGCACATGTGAGAAATACGAACTAATAACAATAATCCTGTGAGTATATCCAGTCTTCAAAAAAGAAGCATCAACTAATCAGCACAGTGGATCAGGCAAAGGATTAAAGGAAAGGTGAAGTTTAGTCCTTCCGTAGTTTCTCCTCATTGTTACGACCCTGAGAAATTCCCTAATTATTTTTAACTCAATTTCTTGATGCTTGATTGAGCACAATGAAAGCATTTGTATAAGAGGGTTGTTTGAAGGATCAAATAAAGTAACAGAAGAAAAGTGCTTTAAGGATCTTAAACACCATTTAAAAGAGAACTCTCATTATTGTCATTGGTGCTGCTCCTATGTGCTATTACTGCTTCTACTGCTGCTACTGCTGCTGTTACTGCTCATGTGCTAGGAGCTGTTATAAAAGTAAGTTCTTCACTCCAAGACAAACCTAGCTTAGACAAAACCCTCTACCTGATTCTGCCTTGAACTGTATCTGCCTCTGAGTCCATTTGGGAGGGTACTACAGGCTTTGTTCAACACCGGATTTCTCAAGTGTCAATGACCCCTCCCCTTTCATGCAAATGGAAGAGGCTGAAAAGTGGATAAATTGAAACCTACTATTTAAAGGAATGTTTCAGATTCAAAATGTTTACAGTAAAGAGTCACAAGAAAACATCATTCCCCTAAAATCCTTCTTTCTTCTAACTTGCCCATCACTGCCTGAGACTGCTCCACTCATTCAGCTACTAAGAGCCACTACTTTGAAGGCCTCATCTAATAAGGAAGTTTACAAATCACTTTGCCTATAATCAAGGCTTCTCATGATTTGCTTGTCTCCAAATCGAATCTATTCTCTCCTCTCCTCTTTTTAAGGTCCCGCAAGTTTGGTTCTCTAGCTACACCTCACTAGAATGGAAGCTCACATAGGACAGGACTGATGTTCCTTGCTCCTATTTTTAAACTCAGCACTGAGAACAGCATCTGACAGATAGCTAGCACTCAAATACATCACTTAAGAGCTAGCTGTTTGTGCAGGGTGAATGTTTACAAATCCATTCTCCAAAAAACCGAAAACACATTTTACTTTTAAGTTTAATTTATTTCATTAACATTTTCTCCATCACTTTCAGAAGTCTAATCCATAAAACAAATCAAGCCTAGATTTGCAACTCTTGCCAAATTCTAGGCAATAAATGCTCAGGCTGAAACTTTAACAACTGCCTCTTAGGTATTTATCTATGTTTCCATTTCTCCATCCATCTGTCATTAGATATGTCATTGCCATAGTACAGAATTTCTCTGACAACTAGTATCTAAAAGGGATATTGCAACACGGCAGGCATCCATCTATCATCTATCTATCGATCTATCGATCTATCTATCTATCTATCTATCTATCTATCTATCTATCCCATGCAGCCTCACACTCCCTCAGCACCCATATCCAATCACTTCCCAAATTTTGTGATAACCACATGAACAGTGTCTCAGACAGGCAATCTTATCTCTTCACTGGTGTAACCTCATTATTTATCGTTTTGTCTATTACAATAATCTCCTCAATGATCACCTGGCTTAGGCCTTTCCCTTCTCTGTTCCTTCTTCCAGTCAGCTGCTAGAGGAACATTGCTACTTCATGGTTCTGATTATGTCAATCTCACATCCAAATAATTGGATTGGTTGATGCATGAAATCCAAACAGAGTTTTTAAGCACTCTATCATTTCTTTTTTTTTCTTTTCTTAGGTTTTTGCAAGGCAAACGGGGTTAAGTGGCTTGCCCAAGGCCACACAGCTAGGTGATTATTAAGTGTCTGAGACCGGATTTGAACCCAGGAGGTCCTGACTCCAAGGCCGGTGCTTTATCCACTACGCCACCTAGCTGCCCTTACTCTGTCATTTCTTATCAGAACACTTTGCTATCTAATGTAATCATATATTATTCTATGCTGTGTTCAATAACACCTAGGCAAATATATGTCTTGTTGCTTTAATTCACATATGGCCTTACATTCCATTTCTCTTCTATAAGTTCTTATAAACCCTGTTAGCCCAGTGGGGAATTCATTCAGTCTTCCCCTTTGCCTCATTGAATCCTCTCATTTCCTTGGAAGTTCAGCTAATATGTCACATTGTCCTACTATTGGAATTCCCTAAGTGCTGCCCCAACACATCAAAAAGTAGACAGCTTTGTCCTTTCCCCCCAAAACTAGCAATTTCTTAATATTTCAACTTAATTGTTTGTGTACATGCTGTCTACTCTAAATTCAACAAGATTAAAGCTCCTAGAAGGCAGAAGTCATTATATATTGTCTTTAAACTCCCAGAAGCTAGTCTTTGGACTTAGAAAATGTAGGCGACTAATATTTAAAACTGATCACTTTAGAAGCAATAGGAAAATAGAACAGTCTTACCCTGACCTCTGCTGACCAGAAGGAATATTGCAGTAGATGAAAAAGCTGAGCACAGAAAATAATTAATGCAGGGAGAAAACTACAATCCATCTCTTAAACAAATCCTAATAGTACTTGCTGACCCATTCAAACGAAATTTTTATTAGATTTTAGGATGTGGCAACTCACTCACTATGAAAAGAGGCAGAAAAAGAGTTAATAGACAACTGTCTTTGTAACAGGAATTCAGACTTAAGCATCTATATTGACAGGACTTATTACACTCTTTTTTTTTAGGTGTGTTTTTTTATTTGCAAGGAATTGGGGTTAAGTGGCTTGATCAAAGTCACACAGCTAGGTAATTATTAAGTGTCTGAGGCCGGATCTGAACTCACGTGGTGGTGGTGCTCTATCCACTGGGGAACCCAGCTGCCCTACCTATTTCACTCTTAATCCTGTTATAGGAGAAGTGATACAGGTTAAGATAAAATTTAAGTAAGGAAAGAGTATTGTATACATTTTAGCCTACAGTGCATTTCATCTCAGGGTGAAGCATTAATGCTCCCCAAAACGATACTTTTGAGAAATTGATATTATAAACAGCTGATCTTTACTTTGGAGGAAGTTTCTGAAAACAATAACAAAAGTGAGACTGATATATTACGAGGATTAAATCAAGCAAAAGGTAAATGCTTTCATAATTGTACTGAGTGATACTTCAAACACCCTTAACACTGAAATGAGCAGAACCAGTCAGTGAATGAATCCTCTTCTCTAGGCATTGTTGAAAGTATTAGGACTTGGGGCTGAAATGTAATTCCTCTGCCATCAACTCCTGTCTTTGAAGCAGGTTTTCCATTTCTGCCCCACTGTGCCACTCCATTCTCAACAGAGTCATCCCTCTCTCCATTTAGTCACAATTGTCTCAAAGGCATGGTCTCCACCAGCTCTCTCAATGCCCTCCCTATTTGGCCAGTGAATAAAGCCCCTAAATAGACACAGAATCAAGATAAATATAAGGATCCAAGTGATCTCAGAGGTCATGCATTCAATATCAATCATTTTCAAGAAGAGAAAACTGAGGCCCAAGAAGGCAAAATGACTTGTGCTTATTTATTCTAAAGATCATGGATCTATACTGGCAGGGGCCTCCAAGTAATCTAGTTGAAGGTCTTACTTTAAATAGTAAGAAACTGAGAGCCCAGGGCATGAAAATTACTTGTCCATCATAGTAAAGATCTGAGCTGGAGGGAAGTCCCAGGTAATCTTGTCAAACCCATGCAATTGATAGAGAAAAAAAAAAAAAAGAAGAATACACTGCTAATGACTCTTGCCTGTGATCCCACAGCTGGCTGGATCTTATACTGGATTATATCTCAGTTACTGGACCTCTGCAGTTCAGCGATGTAGTTATGGCTGCCTTCTATGCACTTATTATTCTGGATGTTCTAAAACTGAAATGAAAGGGATGAGTGGTCCCTTAAATAGAACTGACTTTTCCCAAAACCTCAAGGTTCCTCTACTAAAATATTCCCAACATATCCCTTGGCCTGAATGGAATTCTTTGACTTCTTATCTACATAAAATCTATGAACAATAAGTAGATTCATGGACTCCAATATTGCATTTTGATGCAATTGAGTGACTTGTAAGAATTTTCATAAAAGTTTAGATGATAACATATGAATGCTTCTAAACATCACCAAGTCAGTCACAAAGCAGGAATTTTCTCATCAAAACTACTCACATCCTTTAAAACTCATACCAGCAACAGAACTGATCTAGTATGTCAAGGTAAGGTCACTGACCTACTATGCTCCAAAGAATTTTTGTCAGCCACTCTCGCCAAAACCTTAGAATCTGTCCCTGCACTAACAACATACGTCTATAGCCACATATATAGTAATGTTCCAAGTAACATGATTAAAAAGTAAATGTAAAGATTGTCTATAAAATTTGGATTGAAGTTCTATATACTTCCTGTGAAAGGAATATGATGCCTGTGCGACCTGATCATAATCACTAAAAGCATGAACTAAGGTACCTTTAGTTGTCATTTTTCTGTTATAAAAGTCTTCAAATCCATTGACAGACAATGTGCTATATTTAGAAAAGAGATAATGTGTTTTTCACCCTGGAATAACTTTCTCATGTTAATTTTAGGCTAAGACACTGGTGGAGAGACACTGCCAGAGAATATCTCATCCTGGCTGTTGGGACTGATAGCCACACATTCTAGCTTATGGCAATGTCAGAGAAAAGGACAAATCAAAAAGACTAATTCTTAGAACTTCCAGAGAGAAGCCTCACTGAGCATGAAAAGCACAAATTCTTGAGTGAAATCCTGCCTCAGGCACTGTTTTTGGCTTCAGTCTTTTCCTCCTTATATTTAGAGCTTTGGACATTATGGCCTTAAATGTTTTTTTTTCTAAGTATAGGTTCTTAAATATGTAATTGGACAAGTTATTCTCTTTTCCTTGGCTTGTTTCTCTTTCTGAGTAATAAGAGTAAAATGATCGGCAGGGGCAAGATGATCTCTGAGTTCTTTTCCAAGGCTGTGACCTGTATCATGTACTGAAAGTCACCACTTGGTGGAGAGGGAATTGAGAAACAGAGTAATCACCATATATTCAAAAACGTTGGAAGTAAAAAAATAGAAAGGGTAGGTTTTGTTCAGAATGGAGTGCCATGGGATGGCAGATACCCGGTAGAGGCTGAGACTATGGTTAAATGGCTGAAATACTGGAATAAATGCTTTTGTTTCCCCACAAGTGCTTGGAAAAACTTCTCTTGGTTCAGTAATCTTCCCCCTCCATCTTCCTATTTCTCTCCTGATCTGATTTTGGGGGCTAATTGCTTCAAGAAAGTTTATCTGTAATAAATGTCCTCGCTTCCTTTCCTTTTACTCTTATCCTAACTCTTAATAACCTTGCTATGACCATATCATTCAATGGAAAATGTCTCAGCCTCAGGTTCTTTCACCTAAGGGTTGGTATCAGGGTGAGAAATCTGAGGAGTAGATTGAAGGACATTCTACAGTTGAGGGCCCACAATCACAGTTTTACTGACCAAATAAGGACCCAGGCTATGGGGAGAAAGAACTAGTGCAGGGATGGTCATGTGGTAGCAGAAGGACAAGTACTCTGTGATTGTGGGGACCTATAAGAGAGCAGAGTCTCTGGTTTTAGTGCCAGAGTAGAGAGGAGATTTGAAGTATAAAGCCACTGAAAACACCACAGGGAGCAAAATTGTTTGTGGGACATTGTAGCTATGGGCACTCCCATGGCTGAGAGATGGAGTGGACTGGGCAAGGGTGGGTCTTAGGATAGGCATCAGAAAATAATATAGAAAAAGTTCTAAGACTTTGGAGATCATTCCTTACAAATTGAGACTAGAACCTGATTATTATAAGCTAATAAATCAAAATAAAATAAAATAAAAAATAAAATAAAACTGAGTATGCAAAGAGAAAACCACCCAACCATAGATAGCTACTATGGATCAGTGAAAATTTATGTTCATATTCAGAGGATAGTGGAGCTTCCTCACCCCCAAAATAATGATTTCTTTTTCTATATTATTTTATTAATGGCAAAGGACTTAAGATTAATTAGCCCAAGGTCACACATCTAGGAAATTATTAGATGTCTGACGGTGGATTTGAACTCAGTTTTTTCTGACTCCAGGGCCAGTGCTCTATACACTGCACCACCTAACTCAGCCAAGATGTTGGATTTATAAGAAAAGGTCTTTAACAGGTCTCCATCTTGAGTGAGGCAAAGCCCATTCTGAGATAAAGGCAGGGAAGGAGAAAGAAATGATGCTCACAATGGCATCTTTTGTATAGTCAAAAACGTCCATCTGGAAGGAGTAGGTCCTCATTGTCTCTGGCTAAATCAGAAACGGCTGCCAATTACACTACTCTGAGTCATTCAGGGATCAAACAATGACCAAGCAAGGTTGGCCTGGGAGTTTTTGTTTATAACTGTATGGTTTATCGATACGATTCCATATGTCTGTTTGTAAATATACATGCATTTAATTGTAGACTTCTCTAGGGTAGGGGAATGAGAGGAAACTGAAATAGAATTAAAAGTGCCCAGAAGAGAACAAAAGAAATCTTAGAAGGAAACACTGAATCCCTGAGTTGCTTTGAAAACACAGTGTATGTCTTATTTCAAAGATTTTTGGGAAATCCAAATTTATGGGTTTTACTGAATCATCTCATACTATGAACATAGAATTGTTCTTATTTTTCTTTCTTCATTTGATATTTAATTTCAAAATGAATCAAAACAAAAAATTAGTATTAAAACAGAATACATTAAAATATGTGTAAGGTCTTTATATAGCCCAATGCTTCTCCACTCAGTTCACTCTAATTTTCTAAACGGGCAGGTCTGATTATGTCACATCCATTCATTCTTTCTCACCATACATACCCTCGATAAAATTAACAAATTCTAGTATCAAAAATAAAATCCTTTAGACTTCAAAGATCTCAACAATCTGCCTCCTCTTTCTCTTCCCCAACTCCCAGCCTATTTGATTCATTATCATTGACTTCCTTGTTAATTCACAAATAAGAAACTTCTTCTCTCACCTCTGCCCATTTTCTCTGGTTGCCCTTCATGCCTGGTAATTACTATCTTCTTCATCTCTGCTTGCAAGCTTCCCTGGATTCCATCAAAGACCAACTAAACTATCACATTATATGGGAAACCTTTCCCATTCCTCCTTATTTCTATTGTTTTCCCACTAATGATTATTGCCATTCTTTACATATCTATTTGGTACAGATGTTTTGCTGTGCTTTTTTTTAATCATCACCTCCCCGATTAGACTGTGGATTAGATTGTATGGATATATTCATCTTTACATTTGGAAAGGTATGGATATATTCATCTTTATTTGTGTTTCCAGAGATTATTTTAGATTTTGACACACAGTAGGTATTTAATAAATAATGATGTTTGTCCTTCATTTTCAAAGGAGGCCATGATATCAGGGAGGTGATGCCATGATATTTATAGGAATTGAATTTGAGTCATCTGTCTCTCTTTCTCCTCTGGACCCATCTGGCTTTAATGGCCAGATATGAATCAGGACAACTGGAGATAGCTGTGCCTACAATAGGGGTGAAGAGACTTGCTCAGGATCACACAGCTAGTAAGTGTCTGAAATTAAATTTGAACTCAGATCCTCCTGACTTCAGGGACAGAGTTATACACACTTGTGTCATGAAGCTGCCCTTATTAATAAATATATATGGATTAACTTGCAGTAGAGGAGTCCTATTTTAAAACCCAATTCCATTACTCAGTAAAAGGAATTCAGCATTAGTTTTGATTCCATTTCAGATTTCTGTACCACAATAATATGGGTTTTTTAAAGTAACCTTTAGCATTGGTAAAATTATTTGACAACAATCTTTCTTTCTTAAAATAATGCACATATATACATACAAATATAGAAATTTATTAAACATTTTATTGAAATAATGGATTCTATTGCACAATTTGAAAACGATATTAACACTAATGGCATTACACCATTTGATGAATTGCTTATTGCTAATTGATTATCATAGAATAAGCCTTTAAAAATTTGACTAAAGTGGTGTACTCGGCTTCTGAGGGTGAAGTACTGCTTAAGGATTGATGTTTGGATGAGATTGGGAGAGGAGAGCTGGCAGCCTCACACCTGGCCAGGCCTTCATGCTGGGAGCTGTTTGGATGATGAGGAAACCTGATGCCTAGTCTTCAGAAGCTAGAGGGCTAAGCAGCCCTGTGTAGCCCAAGCAGCACCAACCTCAGATGCTACCCCAGGTTGCATGGTGTCTATGACCAGCAATTGTGTTACTTGGTCAGCAACAGTCACTGTGGGAAAAGATGTAATGACAAACCAGCAAATGTCAGGAAAAGAAAATTCATTAAAAGAGATCTGGGTCATGACTCAGAAGAAATCTTTTGCTGATGTATACCCTTCATTCTTTTTAAAAATTTTTTTCTCTTTATATTTAATATTTATTTATTCTCATTTTGTACAAATAATGTTTTTATACATTAATAAAATATTTTTGTTTAAGAGTAAACAAAATAGACCTCCCCCCAAAAAATATAGCCTCGCTTGAGTGATAAAGTAAAGGAGAGAGAAAAAAATAAAATTAAAAAAAATAATAGTAATAATTGTATGTGTGGCCAGGTGGCGCAATGGATGGAGCACCAGCCCTGGAGCCAGGAGCACCCGAGCCCATATCCGGCCCTATACACCCAACACTCACCCAGCTGTGTGGCATGAAAGCCACCCCAAACCCACTGCCCTGCAAAAAACAAAAAAAGAGAAAAAAGACCCAAAATAAAATAAAATAGTAATAATAGTAGGGGTGGCTGGGTGGTGGACAGAGCATTGGTCCTTGAGCCCAGAGCACCTGGGTCCAAATCCGGCCTCAGACACCCAAGGATCACCCTGGTATGCGGCCCCAGGCAGGCCACCCAGCCCCATTTGCCCTGCACCCCCCAAAAAAATAATAATAATAAAAATGTGCTTCAGTCTTTGTTCCAACACCACCAACTCTGTCGCAGGTGGATCACATTCTTTATAAGTCCATCACAAAAGTTACTTCCATATTTTTCCACTGTTGCCATTGCTGATCGCAACTCCCTCCTTTCGTATTTCTCCACTTTCATGTACTATATTTTCTCCCTCCTTTCACTCTGACTCTGCTGTAGGGTAGCTGAGTGGCACAGCAGACAGATCCCTGGCCCTGGGGCCAAGAGGCCCCGAGCCCCCCTACCGCCCCTTAGACCCAGCATCCACCTGGCCCTGTGGTCCTGGACAGGCCATCCAATCCCAGCCCCTTGCAAGAAGTAAAAAAGAAAATGTGTTATAACTGACCACTCTCCCCCATGGTCCATCCTTTCCTCCATCACTCACATCCCCTCTTCCCCCTGTCCCTCTTCTCTCCTTACTCTAGATATCTATACCCCATTGAGTATTATGTTGTTTCCTCTCCTAGCCACCTCTAAGGAGAGTGAAGGTTCCCTCATTCCCCCTTGCCTTCCCCCCTTCCATATCATTACAATAGGTCATTGTAATAAAGAAAAATCTTATTATATGAAATATCTTGGCCTATTCCCCCTCTCCTTTTTCTTTCTCCCATTACATTTCCCTTTTTTCTATTGACTCCATTTTCCACCATATTTTATCTTCAAATTCAGTTTTCTCCTGTGCTTGAACTATAAAAGCTCCTTCTACCTGCTCTATTAAGTGAGAAGGTTCATATGAGTATTATCAGTGTCATTTTACCCTTCATTCTTGAAGAAGATCATCCAGAATGTGATGTAATGACAAGCACTTGAATTGAATTTGAGTGAGAGGCTGCTGTAATAAGTCAGCAGTCTCAAGTTTTTCAGCAGATTCACCTGAGACCAGTGGTCATACATGAATCAGAATGATTGGAGATCGACCTGAATGCCAGGCAATCAGGATTAAGTGACTTGTCCAAGGTCACACAGTTAGTAAGTGGCAAGTATCTGAGGCTGTATTCAATTTCCTGTCCTACCCATTCCAAGACAAGTGTCCTAACCACTGAACCAACAACCTTCCCTATGCCGTTGACAGGAATAGCCAAAACAGACAAAGATAATTATAGACTAATCTCCCTAAAGAATATTGATGAAAACACTTTAAATGAAATTTTAGCAAAGAAATTACAAGTTAATACTTGGATAATAAACCATGATCAAGTAGGATTAATACCAGAAATCCAGGGATGATTCAGTATTAGGAAAACAATCAGCATAACTGAACATATTTATACCAAAATGAATAGAAATCACATCATTTTGTCAATTAATGCTAAAAAAAAACTTTGTGAGATATGGTAGAGCACAGGAAAAATTGGACTTTTATGAAAATTAAAAACAGCATCTAAACTATCGACAAGGCTTATATGTAATGTGGCTTAATTATATGTAATGTGGAAATGGATGCACAGACACTGGATGCAATAAGACATAGAAACATATGCTTTAACCTCTCAGCCCATATAGAAAGTTTAGGAAAAGGACACAGTATTGTTTTTCATTGTACTGTAATAGCCAAGAGACAAAAACATTCTGAAAAGATAAAACTGCTCCTTCGCTGGAAGCCAGAAGACATTTTGCCTGACATGTGAGTAGATGAAAGTGAATGACATCGACTAAAAACTAAAGTAGTTCATCAAAGCTACCCAAAGACACTGCCTTGCTTTTGGACTAAAACATATACAGAAACTCTAGTAAAAGAAGCACATGCAATGGAATCCTGAAAGATCCCTTCTCTTAAGATCACATACTGTACTATGCCACAGAAGAGGTTGAAGAGGTAAAAATAATAGTACATACATAAATAAAGCAAACAAAAAGGGGATACCTACACTCCATGTCACTGACAATGGGTTTAGGAATAAAATTGCATATTAGAGTCAACCCCTTCCTCTTCTATTGAGTCCGGAGGAGGGAACTCAGGCCGACACCAATATGATGCATAAGCTGGTTCGTTCATTGATTACAGGATACATACTTTTATACTCTACATTTACGTAACCAATTACATAAGCGTTTTAGCAAGCATTTTTTTCACATACATACCTTGTGTATGTCTTAGGTGATTGTTTTGAGAACCAAACAGTGATTTGATAAACAGAGTGCAGAAGGTAATTATCTCAGAATGTGCTATCTATCTGAGCCTGGGAATACACCTCGTTAGCTCAGACATGCAGCTACTCCCTTATCTAAGCTCTGAAGTACATCTTGCTCGTTAAAGCACATAACTATCTTGTACAGTTATTTTTTCAAGATTTTCTTGTAACTTTTTGATTTTAGCATAGACTGAAGCACTATTATCTGAAATATTAAAGCAATACATGCCTTCAAATTCCTCACAACCATGATTATGTAAAAAAAAGCAAGAAATCTATTGCAGTTCTATTTTGTAGTGTAGCCTTGTGAATGCTCTGTACATCAGTAATTATATCCATTAAAGTCATGGACGTAATGTCAGCCTGAGCTTTTGCCCAACATGCAAGTTTTTTCATGGTATTATAATTAATAGATGCCATTATCCCTGGTGTGAAAAAGCATGTGGCTCCTGTTTCTGATACTGATAGAAATTAACATTTTTATAACAGTTGGAAGCCAGAGGAATGCTCCTTGTTTTCCTAGGGCTTCTGGAGAAATTAAGGTATGGTGTGGACACTAGTGCTAATTGGCCTAGGTAACAAGGTCCTCCTATAGGATGCCATGCGATAGAGCTGTATGCCTTATCTTCACATATCAAGAATACTCCAGGGGGTAATGACTTCACTCCCTCAATTTGTACTTCAAGGGACCCCCATTCTGTTTTTGATAAATTCCAATAATGAAAATGCCCTGATACATTAGTGAATCGTTCCCACTTAGGGGAATCCCAAGGCACGTTTTCTTTAAAATACTCTAAACCTCCAAATATAAAAGCTCCTCTAGCATTATAAAGTTGTGGGGAGCTCACAAGACTACAATGTGGGAGATGAGTGATATTCTCTTTTATTCCAGGGGGAATGTTCCACAAGAGATTTATTTCCTGTGGTTCCTGTGCAGTTGGTTTATTTAAAGCCTTTAATATAGCTCTTAATCTACAACTATTTTTCAGGGATGGCCAGGTATAATTTTGCTGCTTATCACACATACATGCACAAGAACTATACTGCTGAAAACTCCTACATGTTTCCTTTAACTGTTCATAGTACCATTTCAGTCTCTGTTTGATGTTCTCTGGGTCCAGGGGGATCCCTATGAAGCATGTCTTGAAGGGATCACCAGCTGATTTCAGGGAGATACACATTTGATGCTGTCCTGTAGCATTAGCCAGTGTGAGCCACATATTTTCTTGATGCTGTAGATACTTAGGAATCAGATGAGGCACAAGAGCCATAGCGGGCAGAATGCAAGCTCCAGCAGAAGAAGGATCATTTTTCAGGTGAGGTTTTACCCACTTTGCAGGAACCCACTGTGGTTTCGATGAACCTGAAACAACACACGCATACCCTCGTCCCCAGGTTAGTAACCGATAGGAATTGTCCCATTGGGCAGTCTTAGGATCAAAAACAGAGACAGAAATGTCAACACCGGCAAAGTGTGTCACGTTCTTTGAAAAGTGAAAGTAAAGGGGCTTGTTATCTGAGATGGAGTGCCTAGGGTTAAGCCAGTTCAAAACATAAATCGCTTTGCTCACTGTGTTATGCAGTGATCCCCCAACCTCCCCCTTTTCTTTTAAAAACAAGGCTAAGTAGTTCTTAACATCCTGATGAGCCCTGTCAGCGGCGGTCCCAGGCAGACCGAGGCGAATGAGACGCAGACATGAAGTGGCATAGGAGGGGGTTAAATCCTCCTCCCTCCTCTGCCAGCCCAGGGATAATTCACGGTGGCTGCCGAGTCAAGTCCTCATTAAGCAGGAGAGTCGTTGTACTGCAGTCAGGGCAAGAGGCAACAATCATTCTCGTCTGTGTCAGAGGCAGGTTGAAGGTTTTCGCCAAAGCCTTGGCTGAGATGAGCAGGATGCAGCAGGGGGAGGGAGCAGAGGGGTGGCAGCCTGACTAACAGACATCTGCAGGGCTGGGGGGGGGGGCCTACGGAGGCAGGCAGGGCTGTGCGAGGCAGGCGAGGCTCTGTGCTCCAGCTGGAGCGCCCAACTGCCGGAGGGCGGAGGGGGAGAACAGGATCGGCTTTCCTCCCCTTGGTCCGCCCCGCCCAGGCCACAGAGTGCAGGCCGCTCCCAGGGCCCCTGATCTGAAAAGCCTGTGAGAGACAAAGGTGGCAGCGGGAAGGCTCTGGGGCGGCCCACCCACCCACCCTCTTCCCAGACAGGTGGCAGTGGTTATTAAGTAACCCTTTTTCTGCTAGAGGAGGCACATCCGAACTTCCTCCAATAGCGGTCCTTTCAGCATCAGTCACAGCGGGGGAAGCCCACAAACTTTCAATGTTATCATAGACAATTCTGCACAGTGTGTCATATGGTTCTGCCAGTCTCTGGGCTTCCTTGTTCTTAGTTTGGACTGCTTCCCATAAGCTTTTACCCAGCTTATCCCATTTTTCCAAGGAGAAGAGTTCTTCAGTCTTAGTAATTATACCCTTATCTCTTCCACAGTGTAATACCCAGGAAATTTCTGATCTCTTAACAGGCAGGTCATATTTTTTCGATAAGTCCTCTAAGGTATTGAGCGTGATGTGCTCCGTGGCTGATGCAGCCATTCCCATTCCAAATTCCTTGACTCACAGGTCAGTCGTGGCCACTTAAATCCGCTTTTCTTCTAGCGCTGAGCGAGGGGGTGTTCAGCACTTCCCTACCAACTCATACCTGGATGTCTTCTCCCCATTCTACTCACTTCCATCAGGTCAGGGTCACCAGATTTTGAGTCCGGCGGAGGGAACTCAGGCCAACACCAATATGATGCATAAGCTGGTTTGTTCATTGATTACAGGATACATACTTTTATACTCTACATTTACGTAACCAATTATATAAGCGTTTTAGGAAGCATTTTTTTTTCACATGCATACCTTGTGTATGTCTTAGGTGATTGTTTTGAGAACCAAACAGTGTTTTGATAAACAGAGTGAAGATTGTTTTGAGAACCAAACAGTGATTTGATAAACACAGTGCAGAAGGTAATTATCTCAGAATGCGCTATCTATCTGAGCCTGGGAATACACCTCGTTAGCTCAGACATGCAGCTACTCCCTTATTTAAGCTCTGAAGTACATCTTGCTCATTAAAGCACATAACTATCTCTGTGTTAACCCTTCATAGCTCTTAGCCTGGAATACATATGACACAACACTCTTCTCTCTTCCCTCCCCCAATACTTAGGTAATATTTATGCTAAGTGTAAACATTTTGTGAATGAAGTAGATGCTTCTGTGGAATATTTTAATATATTACTGTAAATACATATTTTCATAAAATGGTACAGTGGGAGACTGAGCAACCACTCTTCTGGCATCTTAGTGGAACAACTTTTTAAATGTTTAGCATGCTTGCTGCTTTAAGCTGCTTTTCTTTAGTAATTCTAGTAGATTATTATTATTATTATTATAGTTTGTGCTCTTAAAAATTTCAAAAGCACTGTAAGAATATTTTTGTCTCTATGGTGTCATTGATTTAAACTCAATTACGATATTAAGACAAAGAAAATTTCAGGAGAAAATTTTAATTTTCAATTATGATTAATTGATGTGATAGGATGGCATTTGTCTTCTGTCGCAGAATACTGATAAGAAAAGTATTGAATTTGTATTTAAGCAAACAGTGAATGGCATTTGCAATCCACCAAAAATTTCATCTATTGAATTAGTGCTGAAACTCAACTGTTAAGAGTGTTGCAGTATGTCTGGTGACTCCCTTTTCAGGATTAGGGCTTTCTTATGGAGTACATGTATGTTAATATTTACTTATATGAATCATTAACAATTTTTGAATACCTCTATTTCAATACTTTTGAAAACTTTTGGTATTTTCATTATAAAACTTGCTTTTTTACATGAGAAATACAATTGATTTTTCTTTTGATATAAGAAAAATTGTAGGTTTTCCCATATCTGGAAATTCTTATGCACCAAAGTTCAATTGGGAAAAGAAAAGAAAATCACTTTCTTGCTTATTAAGCAAGAAGTCATATGGATTTTTTTAAACTTACAAAATAGAAAATTGTGTAACTTGTTTAGTCTTGTATGGAGACAAAAATGTTGCATAGAGGTAACAGAACATTGCTTTTAAATAATTCAGCACTTTTGTAATATATTTTATATTATGAAATGTACTGTAGATGTTTTTCTAGCGGCATGAAAGTTAAATGTATATATTATGGTAGAAATAATATCGAAGGATATTGTAATTCACTAGAGCTGCCAGAAGAATTGTTAATAAAGCACCTTCCTTAACAATAAATATCTTTTGGAGACTTAAGGGACTATGTACTACTGTTATGATTCTTTGAGAATGAAATACATTGAATATCCTTTGAAAAGTCTTGGAGAGATAAACAGTAACTATAAGAACTATGACACTCATTTCTGAGACTGACAGTGAAATCAATTATTTCCTTATTGTTTAGAAGGACATTTTATAAAGTGTGTGGTAATGTGCAGTCAAACTGCATAAAATCCTCCTAATTGAGGGGTTTTCACTTTACCTAAGGTAAATACAAAAACCACCAGGTTTTACACTAAATTTTTTAAGGAAGAGTCAAAAATTTAGAATTAACCCTTTTGGTCCAAATGAGAATTTTATGTTATACAGTGCATTTTCCATTTACTTAATTTAAAGAAAGAGAAACAAAACAAAACAAAACAAAAAAAACATAAGACCTTCTTGGTTCCATTTGGTTAAAAAAACTCTTGAAATAATGAGTCAAGAAAGTAAATTAAGAGCAATTTCAGCACTACTAACGTAAGACATTCTGGAAAGGTTGTTTAATAAGAATATTATACATAAGCTCTGTATCTACATGACATTTCTTTTTTTTGGGGGGGGGTATTTCCTTTGGTTTCTGTTCCTTTGCTGGAGTACTTCATCTCCTGCTTTATTCTGTACCTATAAAGTAATCTGCAATCTCCATTGTTATATTCAATTTGTTATGAAATTGCCAATAATCGGATATATAATTTGTATCTATATTTTTCTTTTAACGTGTCATGTCCTTGTTAGTCATTCACAACTGACAAACGATCGTAACCTTTGCCTAAGTATTTGTTTCTAATAAAGCGAAACAAATTCTTAAAAAATTTAAAAACAGTGTCTAATACCATCAACAAGGATTATATGTAATGTGGATAAATTAGTTTAATTTGCAATAAGATCAGGGGTAAAATAAGGATGCATATTATCATCACTATTATTCTATATTTTACTAGAAATGTTAATTTTAGCACTTAGAGAAGAAAATCAATTGAAGGAATTAGAATAGGAGCTCCTCTCAGCAATTCAGTGATTGAAGACTTCCAGGAGAGGCCTGTTATGGAAAATGACATCCTCGTCCATTAATGGAAAAAGAAAAACCAAAAGCAGCAACAACAAAAAACTCCCTCAAAACTGTGAGTTTTAAATACAGAACAGTGCATACAATGTTCACTTTTTAAAATTTCTTTTATGTATTTTCTTTCTTATTCATGTTTTCCCTGTTAATTCTAATTCCTATTTCACAGCCTGATTATTACAAAAATATGATAAACAGGAATGTACATAAATAACTTTAACCATATTTTTTCTCGGTCATGGGGATGGTACAGAGACGAGAGGAGGAGAAAAATGTAGAAAACACAATGAAATAGGAAACAAACTCAAACAAACAAAAAAAAGAATAGAAGGCCTTTCCCCAGTTCCCAGAAGATGGATCCATAATGTATTGTTCACAGTTTCCATCGCAACTTTCCATTGCAACTTTAAAGGGAAACTTTTTTTTTAAATTACATTTTATTAAAGATATTATTTGAGTTTTACAATTTCCCCCCAATCTTACTTCCCTCCCCCCACTCCCCCACAGAAAGCAGTCTGTCAATCTTTACTTTATTTCCATGTTGTACATTGATCCAAATTGGGTGTGATGAGAGAGAAATCATATCCTTAGAGATTGGACAATAAGATATCTGTGTTTTTCTAAATTGCATGGGATAGTCCTTGAACTTTGTTCAAACTCCACATCTCCTTATCTGGATACAGATGGCACTATCCTTTGCAGACAGCCCAAAATTGCTCCCGATTATTGCACTGATGGAATGAGCAAGTTGTTCAAGGTTGAACATCACTCCCATGTTGCTGTTAGGGTGTACGGTGTTTTTCTGGTTCTGCTCATATCACTCAGCATCAGTTCATGCAAATCCCTCCAGGCTTCCCTGAAATCCCATCCCTCCTGGTTTCTAACAGAACAATAGTTTTCCATGACATACATATACCACAGTTTACTAATTTCCAATTCTTTGCCAACACAAACAGGGCTGCTGTAAATATTTTTGTACAAGTAATGTTTTTACCCTTTTTCATCATCTCTTCAGGGTATAGCCCCAGTAGTGGTATTGCTGGGTCAAAGGGTATGCCCTTTGGGCATAGTTCCAAATAGCTCTCCAGAAGGGTTGGATGAGTTCACAGCTCCACCAACAGTGTAATAGTGTCCCAGATTTCCCACAACCCTTCCAACAGTGATCATTATCCTTTCTGGCAATATTGGCCAATCTGAGAGGTGTGAGGTGATACCTCAGAGAAGCTTTAATTTGCATTTCTCTAATAATTAATGATTTAGAGCATTTTTCATATGGCTATGGATTGCTTTGATCTCCTCATGGATGCTGTATTTTGTCAAAAACTTTTTCAGCATCTACTGATATGATCATATGATTTCTGATAGGTTTGTTGTTGATATATATGAGTATACTAACAGTTTTCCTAATATTGAACCAACCCTGCATTCCTGGAATAAATCCTAATTTGATCATAATGTATTATCCTAGTGGTAACTTGTAATCGTTTTGCTAAGATTTTATTTAGAATTTTTGCACCTATATTCATCAGGGAAATAGGTTTATAATTTTCTTTCTGTGTTTTAACACTTCCTGGTTTAGGTAACAGCACCATATTGGTTTCATAGAAAGAGTTAGGCAGAGTTCCAACTTTCCCTATATTTCCAAAGAGTTTATATAGAATTGGAACCAATTGTTCCTTAAATCTTTGGTAGAATTCACTTGTGAATCCATTAGGCCCTGGAGATTATTTTTAGGGAGCTCAATAATGGCTTGTTGAATTTCTTTTTCTGAGATAGGCTTGTTTAGGTATTTAATCTCTTCTTCATTTAACCTGGGCAACTTATATTTTTGTAATTACTCATCCATTTCACTTAGATTATCAAATTTATTGGCATAGATTTGGGCAAAATAATTTCTAATTATTACTTTAATTTCCTCCTCATTGGTGGTGAGTTTGCCTTTTTCATTTATGATACTAGCAATTTGGTTTTCTTCTTTCTTTTTTAAATCAAATTGACCAGAGGTTTATCAATATTATTGGTTTTTTCATAATATCAAATTTTGGTTTTATTTATTAATTCAATAGTTTTTTTGCTTTCGATTATATTAATTACTCCTTTAATTTTTAGAATTTCTAATTTAGTATTTAATTGGGGATATTTGATTTGTTCTTTCTCTAATTTTTTTAGTTGCATGTTTAGTTCATTGATTTCCTCTTTCTCCAATTTATTAATGTAACCATTTAGAGCTATAATATATCCCCTGAGAGTCAATTTGAATGAATTCCATAGGTTTTGGTATGTGGTTTCATTATTATCATTATCTAGGATAAAATGGTAAATTCTTTCTATAATTTGTTTTTTGGTCCACTCATTTTTTAAAATGAGATTATTCAGTTTCCAATTTGTTCTGGGTCTATATCTCCTTCGCCCAGTATTGCATATGACTTTTATTGCATTGTGACCTGAGAAAGATGTATTCACTATTTCTGTCTTTCTGTAGTTGATCATTAGGTTTTTATGTCCTAGCTCTTGGTCAATTTTTGTATAAGTTCCATGTACTGCAGAGAAAAAGGTATATTCCTTTCTATCCCCATTCAGTTTCCTCCATAAGTCTACCATATCTAATTTTTCTAACAATCTATTTACCACCTTAACTTCTTTCTTGTTTATTTTATGATTCGATTTATCTAGATGTGATAGCAGGAGGTTGAGGTCTCCCACTAGTAGAGTTTTGCTGTCTATGTCTTCCTGTTATTCTTTCAGTTTATCCTCTAAGAATTTGGGTGCTGTCCTACTGGGTGCATATATATTCAATATTGAAATGACTTTATTGTCTATGGTACCTTTTAGGAGGATAAAGTTTCCTTCCTTGTCTCTTTTAACCCTATCTATTTTTGCTGCTGCTTTGTCTGAGATAAGAATTGCTACCCCTGCTTTTTTTTTACTTCAGCTGAAGCAAAATATATTTTGCTCCAGCCTTTTACCTTTACTCTATATCTATCTCTCTGCTTCAAATGAGTTTCATGTAAGCAGCATATTATAGGATTCTGGTTTTTAATACATTCTGCTATTTGCATACATTTTAAGGGAGAGTTCATCCCATTCCCATTCAAGGTTATGATTACTAATTCTTTATTGCCCTCCATGCTATCTTCCCTCCGTTTATGTTTTTCCCCCTTTCTCCCCCCTTTCTCCATCTTCCCCAGTATTTTGTTTCTGAATACCACCTCCTTCAGTATGTTTGCCCTCCTATATCACACCGTCCTCTTCCTTTCCCCTTGCCCTTTTTCCCTTTTTCCCTTCCCTTCCTTTTGTTATTTCCCCTTTTTCCCCCCCACTCCCCTTCCCTTTCTCCATCCCCCTCCCCTTTTAATACTTGAAAGGTTAGATATTTTATAATTTAACTGAGTATGTGTAGGTTGACTTTAAGCCAAGTCTGATGAGAAGAAGATTTAGGTGTTTCTCATCTGCTCCATTCTTCCCCTCTATTAACTTAGGTTTTTTGCACATCTTAGTGTAAGGAGATTGACCCCATTCAGTCCTCTCCCTTCTCCTATCTCTTTCCTGTCCCCATTTTCAGGAGGCAGTGTTCTTTAGATCATTCTATCTAAGTCATAGAAAATTCTGAGTGTCTATCCCTTCTAGCTCAGTATATTCTAATCGAATACAGTCAAAATTCCTGAGAGTTATTAGGGTCTTTCTCCCAAGTGGGGTTAAAGCGAGTTACACCTCTTTAGTTAGCAGTCTCATGGATAGGTCATGAATGTCCATCATTTCTGGCTAGCTGTATTCTCTCTGTTAGAGTTACAATTCTCAAGATTTATGAGAAACATTTTACCCCCATGCTGGGATATAGCCAGTTTCAACTTACTGGATTGCATTTTTTTTCCCTATTACCGCTGCTTTTTTTTTTTAACCTTTTCATGTGTCTCATGAACCTCCTGCTTGATATGCAAATGTTCGATTTAGCTATGGTCTTTTCATCAGAAATTTTTGGAATTCTTCCATTTCATTAAATGTCCATCTTTTCCCCTGGAATAGAAGGCTCAACTTTGAGGAAAAGTAGATTCTTGGCTGCATTCCAAGCTCCCTTGCTCTTTGAAATATCTCATTCCAGGCCCTTCAATCCCTTAATGTTGATGCAGCCAGGTCCTGCATGATCCTTGCTGTGATTCCTTGATATTTAAATTGTTTCTTTCTGGCTGCTTGCAGGATTTTCTCTTTTTTTCTGATAGTTCCGGAATTTGGCCACAACATTCCTTGGTGTTTTCATTTTAGGATCTTTTTCTGATGGGGAGCGATGTACTCTTTCAATTACTACTTTGCCCTCCAATTCCATGATATCAGGGCAGTTTTCCATCACTAGATCCTGTAATATTAAGTCCAGGCTTTTTTTCTCTTCAATGTTTTCAGGAAGTCCTATGATATTCAGGTTGCCCCTTCTTGAGCTATCCTTGAGGTCAGTGGTTTTGTTAATGAGGTATTTTACATTTGCTTCTATTTTTTCTATTCTTTGATTTTGTTTAACTGACTCTTGCTGTCTCATGGAGTCATTAGTTTCTGCAGACTCCATTCTTTTTTGGTTGTAGGAGTTTTCTTCATTAAGCTTTTGCAACTCCTTTTCCAATTGGTGAATTCTACTTTTGAAAGAGCTTTCCATTTGACCAATTGAGGTTTTGAGAGAATTAATTTCTTTTTTGCATTTGCCCATTTGAAGATCTGAGAGAATTATTCTCATTTTGTATTTGTCCAATTGAGGATCTGAGAGAATTATTCTCGTTTTGTATTTGTCCAATTGTATTTCTAAGGTTTTGTTTTCTTGTTGCAAGGTATTAATTGTCTCTCCCAAATGTTTAAGCTCCTTCCTTATTTCTTCAAGGAAGTCTTTCTGTGCTGAAGACCAGATTGTATTCTCCTCAGAGGTTCCATGTCTCTCTGAGTTAAGGTCTTTCCCTTCCAACAATTTTTCTATGGATCCGCCTTTCCACTTCGTTTTGCTAAGACCTGAGTTGGGGATGGGCTGGTTCCCAGGGGCTTGGTATCGCTAAAGTGAATGCAGTTCCTCTGGCTGGCCAGTAGGAGGTGTTGGTTGCTTTCTCTGGAGTGTCTGTGACCTTGGTTGCATTAAATCAATGGTGGGCTTTACCCTGGCCTGAGGTTATTCCTCAGCTGGGCTGATTCTTCTGCTCACACACCTGGGCTTGAGGCAGAAGTAGTTTGCATTTGTTTGTTAGGGAAGAAGTCTGAGTTGTAATGGGACTCAGACCAGAGCAGACCAGGGATGGTGTCTGAAGCTTTGCTGCTCCAGTACTCTCCCCTGTCCGCAGTCTCCCGGGGTACAGCACCAACACCAGCACCCCTTCTCCCCAGCCGACTCAAGCCCCTGCAGTCTAGCCCCACCGCCGATCCAGCAGGTCCACTCTCAGGCCCTCAGAGTCCCGGTTCCAATTCAGCTGTTAAATCTGGTTGATCTAGGCCGATCCTCCCTCTGAGCCCAGATTCACTGGCCAGAATTTGGCCAAAGCTGCTGCTGGAGAGAAATCCCAAGGTAGATGTTCTTTCTCCTGGCTTTTCTTTCTGGGTTTTGTGGGTCTGATTTCTTTTAATAGGTTTGGTTCATGTGATAGGTGGGGAAGAAATCAGGAGACTTTAGAACTGTGCCTGTCTTCTCTCCACCATCTTGGCTGAAAGTTCCAGGTTGTTGTTTTTTTTTTTTTCTAAATTGAAGGTAATAGTCTTTGGTCTTTGTTCAACCTCCACAATTCTTTCTCTGGATACAGATGGTATTGCAGATAGCCCCAAACTGTCCTTGTTTGTTGCACTGATGGAATGAGTGAGTCCATCAAGGTTGATCATCACCCCCATATTGCTGTTAGGGTGTGCATTGTTTTTCTGGTTCTGCTCATCTCGCTCAGCATCAGTTCATGCAAATCCTTCCATGCTTCCCTGATTTCCCATCCCTCCTGGTTTCATTTTTTTTGGTTAGTATGAGTTTATTTATACATTAGTAAAATATTCTTGTTTAAAAGTAAACATAATACACCCTCCCCCACAAAAATAAAACCTCATGAGAAATAAAGTAAAAGAAAGAGAAAATTTGTTTCAGTCTCTGTTCTGATACCATCAGCTCTGTCTTGGTTGGATCACATACTTTATCATAAGGCCATCACAGAAGTTACTTCCATTATTTTCTCACTGTTGCTGTTGCTGATTGTAATTCCCCCCATCCATTCCTCCCCACTACCATATATATCTTTTTTTTTGTTTTTTTTTTTTGCAAGGCAAATGGGGTTAAATGGCTTGCCCAAGGCCACACAGCTAGGTAATTATTAAGTGTCTGAGGCAGGATTTGAACTCAGGTCCTCCTGACTCCAGGACCAGTGCTCTATCCACTGCGCCACCTAGCCACCCCTCCCCACTATCATATGTTATATTTTCTCTCTCCTTTCACTCTCTCCCTTTTCTTAAGTGTGCTGTAGAGTAGCTGAGTGGTGCAGCGGACAGATCACCAGCCCTGGGGCCAAAAGGCCCCAAACCCAGATCCTACCCCAGAGACTGACCTAGTAACCACTCAGTCCTGTGGTCACAGAGAGGCCACCCAATCCCAGCACCCTGCAAAAATGAAAAAGAAAATGTGTTATATCTGAGTATTCTCTCTTATGATGTACCCTTTCCTCTATCACCCCCATCCTCCCTTACCCCTGTTCCCCTTTCTCTCTTTACTCAATAGATTACCCTATTGAATGTGTGTGCTGTTTCCTCTCTGAGCCATTTCTTTATTTTTGGCAAGACAATGGGGTTAGGTGGCTTGCCCAAGGGCACACAGCTAGGTAATTATTAAGTGTCTGAGGCCAGATTTGAACTCAGGTCCTGTGCTCTATCCACTGTGCCACCTAACTGCTCATAAGAGCCATTTCTGATAAGAGTGAACGTTCCTTCATTCCCCATTGCCTTCCCCCCTTCCATATCATTGCAAAAAAACCTCTTATATGAAGTTTCTTAGCCTATTCCACCTCTCCTTTCTCTTACTTCCAGTGCATTTCCCTTTCACCCATTTACTCCATTTTTACTATATATTATATGTTCAAATACATCTCTCTCCTGTGCCTCATCTGTAAAAGCTCCTTCTACCTGCTCTATTAACTGAGAAGGTTCATATGAACATTATCAGTATCATCTTCCCATGCAGGAATGCATGCAGTTCATCGTCATTAAGTCCCTCATAATTTACCCTTCTCCTCCACTCTCTGTGTTTCACCTCAGTCCTGTACTTGAAGGTAAAACTTTCTCTTCAGCTCTGGTTGTTTCAACAGGAACATTTGAAATGCCCCTAAAACAGGTAGCCTTTTGATGAAGAAATCAAAACTATAGTCACATAAAAATATTCTAAGGTCACTTCCTTAGAAAAATGCAAATTAAAACAGTTTTGATATATCATCTTAAACCTATCAGAGTGAGGAAAATAGTAAAATGGGAAAGAAACCAATGTTGGAAGGAATGTGGAAAAATTGGGACACTCATTCACTTTTGGTGGAACTGTGAATTGATTCAACCACTTTGTACACCAATCTTGAATTATGACCAAAGCATCATAAAAGTGCCTATACCCTTTGATCCAGAGATAAGGTGGGCAGATACAAAGCTGACCATAAATCCCAAGTCTTTCATGGGAAGCCTGATGGCAATAAACCTGGAGTGAGGTAATCAGAACCAGGAAAAATATAAACAATGGCCACAATGATGTAAGAAGAAAGAAGAAAAGAAACAGCTTGGAGTATCATTATGACCAAGCTCCAGTGAAGAGATAAACAATGCATCTCACTCTCTTCTTAGCAAAACCAGTAGACTGTGTAACAGTGAAGTGCCTGCAAACTGCAGGTTTTGTTAAGTTTGCTAAGCAAAAATTTTTCTTTTTCTTTTCATTCTTTCTTACAAGGATTGACTTCCTAGGAGGAGATGAGACTATCTCGTTCTAAGTCCAATACGAATCCTGTAAGTCCTTATGTAATTGAGGGGAGTTGTATGTTTCAAACAAATCCTATCTTCTTTGCTTTCTAAGATGTTTTTTTTTTTCAGAGAGACCCAAGGAATGGTGAGGAAACATGGAGAGATATATCCCTTTTATTGTATAGCCCTGGAAGCAGAAGGCTGCATGGTCAAGACCACACATACATCTATCTGCATAGCTCAAGCTTACCTATCAGTCTTCTAAGTTTCCAGTCTGCTTCTCTACTTTGTTTGGTATACTCCCTGTCTGCAAGTGCTGCAATGACTGCTCCTCACCATTGCTTCACCTCAGCACATAGTCTGCCCCCCTCAACCTTGACAATTCTAGGTTGCAGAGAATAAATTTGACATCATGCCAAGTTTAAGATTTACATAAGTATCATCAACTATAAACAAGATATGTAAGTATCTCCATGCCCAAATAAGGACTGAACATCTGGCCTTGATGATATAACCATAATCTCCAGATATGGGCCTTTTCTGGTCAGACTGGATCACTGTGATTAAGGGAGGTTCTTATTCCAATTCTGGCCAAATGGTTTACTTTACACTTTTCCATTCCCTGAGCCCAATATACAATATTGTTCTATGTCCAATTTCTGCCAGATTGTTTTCCAGCTTTTCCACAACTTTATTTTTTACCAAATAATGAATTCTGTTGTTAGCTAGGTGGCGCAGTGGATAGTGCACTAGCCCTGAACTCATGAGGACCTGAGTTCAAATCCAGCACCAGACATTTAATAATTACCTAGCTGTGTGACCTTGGGCAAGTCACTTAAGCCCATTGCCTTGAAAAACAAAGACAAAACCAAATGATGAATTCTTATCCCCAAAGCTTAAAGCTTAACATCGGTCAAACCCAATTCACTCAAAAATAAGGGTTGTGTGCAAACAAAAGTTATCAATAAAGAGTTTAAAGGAATGGGATGAATGGAACACTGACCGCCTCTCCCCAAGCTTTTATTTTAAAAACCCAACAGTTTCATTTACAGTGAGAGGCCTTAGGCAGAACTCAGGAGTAAGGCCACTTCTGAGCTCAGTGGCAGAGTCAAATAATAGAGACTTAGAGCCCTATGGCATAAGGTTTCTCTAGACAGAGTCCCCCACAGGAATAACCCTGAATGTCCTGAAGGAAGGGCCTCATCTTGGCCACATTCAGGATCTAGTAAGGACTGCTCATGAATATCAGACCCCTGGAATGAAGTTTGACAGCCACTCAGTCCCACCTTCTCTGCAATCTAGACATTGAAGCTGCTGACATGAGCAAAGTACCCTAGACCCTCCCCTCCCCCATCAAATACTATAAGGAAAAACCTTGAACTCAGAGAGGCCCACCAGGTAACCCCAAGGAAGAAAAAGACTCTCTAACAAGTAAACACAACAAGTCTCAAAGGGATGTGTCCTGACCAAAGGGATTATAATGGTACTTGGGAGAAATGAAATAAGAGAAACATGATGGAATCAATAGAGGACAGAACAGCAAGGAGAATTGATCACTTAGCAAAAAATAATGGAAATTCTTAGTCAAGAGCTGAATTACATAGAAAAGACAATGGGTCAAATAGAAAACAATGATAAATATGAAAACAAAAATATTAAAAAACAAAACCAGAAGATTGGCAGGAACATAAGAAAAGGTAAGAAGCAATATGAAAACAATTGGGCCAGGAACTGGCCAAGAAGAGATAATCTAAGAAATATCAGACCATTTGAAAACTATGATTAAAAAAGTCTGGATACCCAAGTAGACTCAAGTAAAGCCAAGAGAAATATAGAAAGGTATCGATATTTGGTTAATTGAAAGGGCATTATATGAAGATGAATTATTTATATACTAAGGCAATGGAAAATAAATACGCTCTCAGAACATTAATATCTTTTCAGAACATTAATATCTTTAATGGTTATGGGGAAAGGAAAATAAGACAGGACAGAGGATCCATGGGTGGTTTTCTTCTGTATTGATGGTCTCAAGTGGAAAAAATAGGAGATATTAGAAGGACTATACTGGGAAAGAAAGAAGGAAATCACTATCAAGTACACAACAGAGGAATAGGATGAAAAAGATTTAATTATGGAGAAAGAAGTAGGGGAAATGGGCCTAACAGGAACTTCACTTTCACCTGAGGTAGATAAAGGGAATTGAATACAATTATAACCCACCCCCTTCAAACCACACACACACACACACACACACAAACACAGACAGACACACGCAGGTTTCAGTAGAGAAATACATTAAATCAAAAATTACATAGTCAGGGACAGGTACAAGGGAAGACCAGAGAGTAATTTTGAGAGGAAGGGTAGAATAGATAAGAGAATAGTCATAAGCAAAATAAAGTCAAATATGGAGTGAGGAATGTGGAGGGGGAATTAAAAAGAAAAGAAGAGTAAAAACTGGGATAATGGATGAGACAAGAAGAAAAGACTGGCAATAGGGCAAACACACAAGTTTCATTTCTAGATCGCAATGGTTAGGCAAATGTTCTCTGTTTTACTTTCTTCTTATTTATAAAGTGGAGGTGAGAGAAAAGAGAGGGAAAAGTACAAAGTACAAACATGTAGGATGGAAAGAAATTAATGATTAGAAGCCAGAAAATAATGTATTTAATTTCTCCATGAAACAGAAGAGTTTAGTAGAATGGACAAGCAGACAAATTCTAGCAATGTTGTTTACAATAAACATTCTTGGAAGCTAAAATTTGCATGGAGTTAGAATGAAGGACTGAAGGAAAATCTGTTATGTTTTGGTTGAACTGAAAGAAAAAGCAGGGATAATAATCATGATTTCAAAGTTACAATAAATATAGATAAGATAAAAAGAGATAAGCCAGGAAACACCTAGGCATTAATGATGCTTAAGAGCATCTGTGTATCAAACTGAATTGTTCAGTATCAATTGGTAACAATATTTAATGCTGATGGATAGGTAGAGTTAACATAACTAACTTAAGTTAATTATTCAACACTGTGCCAATAAAATTCCCCAAAGAATAGATTTTAGAGCTAGAAAAATAACATAATACAATTCATTTGGAGGTATAAAAATGTCAAGAACCTCAAGTAAAATAATGAAAAATGGAAAGTGAGGTGGTTTATCTATACTGGATCTCAAATTGTATTTCAAATTAATAACCATTAAAATAATTTGATATTGGTTTAGAAAAAAAGAGTTCTATCAGAAGAAAAGATTAGATACTGAACTTGTAGAAATATACACAGTAGCATAATGGTGTTTGAAAAACCCAAAGTTCCTCAGTTATAGGAGGAAGGACTCATTAGTTGACAAATACTTCTAGAAAAACTAGAAAGTAATCTAACAAAATTAGTTATAGGTCAACACTCACACCATCTTTTGGAATCCACAGGAAGGGGAAGGGTTTACAATTTAAAAAGGCTCACAGAAGATAAAATGGGCAATTTTAATTATATGAAACTAAAAATTTTTTGCATAAACAAATGTAATTAAGTTAAAATTAGAAGTTTCTTCTGAACTATAAAAGGAATTCATTCAAATTTGGAATATTTAGATCCATTAAAGAGATAATTGCCCAAAGTGTACGAATTGGCAATTTTCAAAGGAAGAAATCCAAGCTATCCACAATTATTTGAAAAAATGCTTTAAATCACTAATAACTAGAGAAATGCACATTGAAACAACTTTGATGTTCCGCCTCACGCTTATAGGGTTGGCAAAAATGACAAATGTGAGTGGTGCAGTGGGAAAACAGGAACACAAGTGCATTATTGATGGAGATGTGAATAGATACAAGCCAGTTCAGAAAAGTGATTTGGAAACTTGCCTTTGAAGTTATAAAACTGTGCACAGTCTTTGATCCAGCTATATCATCATTAGGGTTATACACTAAAGAGATCAAAGAAAGCAAAAAAAGGATCCATATATACAAAGTTATTTAAAACAGCTCTTTTCAGAATAGCCACATTTTTTTGAGACTAAAGGGGTATCCGCCTACTGGGTAATGGCTAAATATATTGTGTAACATAAATATAATGAAATATTATTATGCTTTAAGAAATGATTAAATGGACAATTTCAGAGGAAAGTAGGAACACCTTTATGAACTGAAGTGAGTTGAACTAGGAGAATAATTTCTAGTGATGATATTATAGAAAAAATAACCTTGAAAGACATTAGAACTCTAATCAATGTAATGATAAATCACTTATGAATGAAGATGAAATCTGCTATTCACCTCCAGACAGAGAGGTGATGAACTGAATGTAAAAAGAAGCATACTTTGTTTAGACATGGCTAATATGGAAATTTGTTTTTTCAGACTATGTATTGAGGGATGTATTTTTCATTTTTAAAATTTACTCAATTAGAGATGGGGGTGGGGTAAGTAGATAACAAATGAATTTCAAATACTTTAAATTTAAAACACAAGTATTTTTTCTTTTTCTTTCTTTTGTCTTTATTTTTCCAACTACATACAATGATAGTTTTCAGTTTTCAGCAATAATTTTTTTTGCAAAGTTCTGAGTTTCACATTTTTCTCCCTCCCTCCCTCCTTTCTCTCCCCCTCCCCTAACAGAAAGCAACTTAATATAGGCTATACATGAAAATACAAGTATTTTTAATGCACTTTTTACTCAAAAAAATGAAAATAATTGAAATGGAATAATTATGAACTAGAAAAATAGTTAAGTTATCTGATTTCTTTGTAAAGAGGAATATCAAATTGATCATATCATAAATGAAATAGAAACATTCACAATAATTAAACAGAAAAAAGAAGTGAGCAAAATCTATCTTGTCCAATTATATACTATTATAACTGATAACTTGGGGAAATAGATGAAAATTTATAAAACAGACAAAATACCTAAATTAACAAAAGAAGAACTAGACTACTTAAATTAAATAATCTGCTATCAGAAAAAGAAATTTAACAAGTCATAAATGAATTCCTAAAGGGAAAAAAAAATCCAGAGCTCCAGGCCCAGATATGTTTGAAATCAAATTGTACCAAACATTCAAACAATAGTTAATTCCTATATTACATCAACATAGTGAGAAAAGAAGGCGTGCTTCCACTGTCTCTTTACATGACATATATATGTACTAATGGTTCAGTTAAAGCCAGAGAAAGCCAAACCCAGAAGGAAAATTATTTACCAATACCCAAAATGAAAAAAATTTAAATAGACAAAAATTCAAATAAAATATTAGCAAATAGGATAGAGCAACATATTATAAAAATTATACATGGTGACCATGTTGGATTTGAATCATTTATACTCAGTGTGATGAGGTCAATGTCTACCATTGCTTTTCACTCCTTTTCCCCTCAAAAGGGTGTAGTTTTCTTTAAAAAAAAACTGACGAAGTTGATTAGCTCCTATGTCCTTTGGTATTTTCCTGGTCACCTAGGGGCAAACAGAGTTCCCTCTTTGATTTTACTGTGCACTACAGTGATAACTAAACAATATCAAAGGATAACATGGCACCAAAAAATCAAAAGTAATTATAATAAAATAATAAGGCTCAATTGGCACTGGAATGAAGAAGACAGGTTAACTTACCCTTTGGTGGAGGTGGTAGGTCCATGGGTGTTACACATTGCATATATTTTTGGACTTTTTCAATGTATGGATCAATTGTGCTGACTTTTTTTTCCGTCTCTTTAAAAAAGTCCTATGTCCTATGAGATATTTCTTTGTGTGGCTGAGGGATACATGGGATAACTATGGTGATGTGAGAAACAAAAAAAATATCAATAAAAACTTATTTAACAGAAAGTATTTCCCTTGAGATCTCTCTGACATGAGCCATCTCTCTGAAGACTATTCGTCACCATATCTGGCTCTGTCAATCAAATGCTTTTGCATCTGGAGATGAGGGCTATGTCTATAGGTTCTATTTCTTTGTTTCTGTCAAGCAATTAAGTTACTGAGTCATTTCAATGTCTTATTAGTGTCTCATTTCAGGCCTAATTTGAACCTGAGCTAATAGAGGACTGTCATCAGATGTTGCCCTAATGCCAGTTATACAGAATTTGTTTAATAAGGAAAATAATAAACATAGTAAATCGTGTTAATAATGTACATAACAAGAACCACATGATTATATCAATAAATAGGGACAAGGCTTTTGAAAACTCCAATCACTATTTCTTTTCAAAAAACAAACCTCTAGAAACAAACGCAAAACATATCCTGAAACAATATGACTATAGCAACACAATACTTAACAGAAGAAAAGACAATGAAGTAACAGGAGGAATTGGAATTGCTTGTGGTTAGGCCATATCAATCTAATACAAATGATAATACAACCTAATTGAAATTACTTATTTTCATACCAGTCAAAATTGGCAATTTATCATTTTACAAAGATAAATATAATAAAAAAACAAGATTAATGAGGAAGAGTCAAAGGTCAAGAATCACAAGAATAATATAGAAAACAGTGGGTCAAGATCTAGAAGTACCAATTCTCAAGCTGCATTACCAAGCAATAATCATTTGGACAATTTGGTAGTGATCAAAAAATAAGAAGCAATGATAGGTGGAATAAATTATTAATATAACAGAGAAGTCATTGAACACAATAGCATATTGTTTGATAAGCTCGAAGACTTGAGTTTTTGGGCTAAGGAATTATTTGACAAAAATATCTGGAAAAACTGGAAAGAAGTTGAACAGAAATTAGGTAGAAACCAAGATCTCTCATTGCATACCAGGAAGAATTCTAGATATAGTATATAGGACTTAGCCATAGAGTTACATCATAAGCAAATCAGCAAAACAAGAAAGAAATTACTTTTCATATCTATAGAAAGAAGAAATGTTGGTGTTTTAAAAAAGCTCAGAGCATAGCTAGGTGGCACAGGGGAGAGAGCACTGGCCCTGGAGTGAGGAGGACCTGAGTTCAAATCTGATCTCAGACACATAGTAATTATCTAGCTGTGTGACCTTGGGCAAGTCACTTGACCCCACTCCCTTGCAAAAACTAAAAAAAAGGAGAGGATAGTAGAAGATAAAGTGGATGATTTTGTTTACATAAAATTTCAAAGTTTTGCACAGTTAATGCAGTTAAAATTAGAAGGGAAAGGGGTAATTGAAAAAAAAATTCTTTTCCGCAAGCTTCTGTGATAAGTCTCATTTCCAATATATAAATGGAAATATATTTCATATATATGCATACACACAGACACAGCAAACACACACGCCCATATGTAATTATATATATATATATGAATTATTCCAAATTTTTGTAAGACTAAGAGACATTCTTTCAAGAGATCAAATGTTCTAAATCCCTAATATTTAGAGAAATGCAAAGTAAAGCTATTCCGTGTTTGTAACTCCACACTTGAAAGACTAGAAAATACTTTTTAATGCAAATCCCAAATCTGACAAACCTGGAGTCCAGAAGATGAAACATTCACAGAGACAGGTAATGGATGGACAAAGACCTATTTTTTTTTTGACATTTTTGATATTTTCCTTGAGAATTTTCCTTTTTGTTCAGTTGAGCAAGGTTTTGGAATAGAAAACTAGGAAGTTCTTATAAGAATAAATTTATATAAAAAGCAAGTCCACAGATGTTGAAATAGAATACCATTTGAACAGTTCATACAGTTCCAATCACAAAAATTAGCGTAGAAGATTGAACACGATCCCTAATTTTCAAGAAGGGAGAAGTATTGCTCTGTGTGACACCAATGGAGTCTTTTGCTCCCTCGCTGGAAAATGTGTATTTAAAAAGGACCTTTTTTAGAAATGCTGAAGAAAAGATGACATGATGAAGTAAAAGAAAATAAATATTTTTATGGCATCAAAGAATGCTGTTTCTCACATCACCTCCCCCTCCCTCCCTCCATTTATGGCGGTCTGATGTCTTCTCACTTTGGCTACTGAGGTATTTATTTGGTGCCTAGATGCTGCAACGCTCACAAATGGTGTTTAAACTAGAGTAGAGGCGCAGTTTGAGCATTATTGCCCCAATCCCCTCCATTTTACAGGTGGGGAAACTGAGTTCCATGGAGGGGAAGCCCCAGTCCGGAAGTGAAGGCATTCATTTCTGATTTCTGTTATGCTTTCCCACTCCCACACGGGATTTTCCCTCCACACTCTTCCCCCGCCCCGCCCGCCCCGGAAGTACTCGGTGATTGGCTGACTCCCTGGACCGCGGTCCAGTAAAGGCGCCTCTCTAGGCTTGTGACTTCCTCTTCCCGCTCACTCTGCAGGTGAGAGCCGCGCCCGGTCCCCATCTTGTGGCTGAGCCTCGGCCGAGGGCCTCTAGCCGGGCCGTTCCGCTGTCCAGTCCGGCCGGCCGCTGGCTGAAGCCCCCATCTTCCCAAGCCCAAGCGGCCAGACGCGGCGTTCCCGGGCCGGGCGGTCCTGCTGAGCCAAGATGTCCCTGTCCAAGTACCAGAGAAAGTTCTCCGAGGACGAGTTCTCTGAGGGAGAGCCGGTGCTGACCTTCCATGGCCTGAGGATTCGCACGGGCCACGCTGTCACCGTGGCGGTCGAGCACAAGCCCGTACCCCAGGGGTCCTCCGTCAACCTGGTCACTGTGGGCTACCCTGCCCACACCCAGCCCCGGGGGACCACCCTGCAACTTGCCCAGGACCACCCTGCAACTTGCCCAGGCCTCCAATCCAGTCCAGGGGCCTGAGCCCCTGAGCCGCCAGCCAGTGATGCCAAGGTCAAGGCCAGCACCTGCAGAGCCTGCCGGCCTTGGTGGCAGCACGGCCCGCTCCAGCGACACCGAGGCAGACCCCACTTGCTACGAGGCAGGGTCTGGTGTGGCCAAAGCGGGTTCCAGTGACAGCAGCAAGGTTGGCCCCAGCATCAGCAGAGCAGGCCCTAGTGCCAGCGAGGCAGTGCCCAGCACCAGCAGAGCAGGCCCCAGCACCAGCAGAGCAAGCCCTAGTACCAGTGAGGCAGTGCACAGCACCAGCGAGGCAGTACCCAGCACCAGCAGAGTAAGCCCTAGTACCAGCGATGCAGTGCCCGGCACCAGCAGAGCAAACCCTAGTACCAGTGAGGCAGTGCTCAGCACCAGCAGAGCAAGCCCTAGTACCAGCGATGCAGTGCCCGGCACCAGCAGAGCAAGCCCTAGTACCAGTGAGGCAGTGCTCAGCACCAGCAGAGCAAGCCCTATTACTAGCGAGGAAGTTCCCAGCACCAGAAAGGTAGAGCCCAGCACTAGGAGAGCAGGTACTAATACAAGTGAAGCAGGTCCTAGTACCAGCGAAGCAGTACCCAGCACCAGCAGAGTAAGCCCTAGCACCAGCAGAGCAAGCCCTAGTACCAGTGAGGCAGTGCCCAGCACCAGCAGAGCAAGCCCTAGTACCAGCGATGCAGTGCCCGGCACCAGCAGAGCAAGCCCTAGTACCAGTGAGGCAGTGCTCAGCACCAGCAGAGCAAGCCCTATTACCAGCGAGGAAGTTCCCAGCACCAGCGAGGTAGAGCCCAGCACCAGCGAGGCAGTGCCCAGCACTAGGAGAGCAGGTACTAATACAAGTGAAGCAGGTCCTAGTACCAGCGAAGCAGTACCCAGCACCAGCAGAGTAAGCCCTAGCACCAGCAGAGCAAGCCCTAGTACCAGTGAGGCAGTGCCCAGCACCAGCAGAGCAAGCCCTAGTACCAGCGAGGAAGTGCCCAGCACCAGCGAGGCATTGCCCAGCACCAGCAGAGCAGGTACTAATACAAGTGAAGCAGGTCCTAGTACCAGCGAGGCAGTGCCCAGCACCAGCAGAGCAGGCCCCAGCACCAGCAGAGCAAGCCCTAGTACCAGGGAGACAGTGCCCAGCACCAGGAGAGCAGGACCTAGTACCAACAAGGCAGTGCCCAGCACCAGCAAGGCAGTGCCCAGGTCCAGCAGAGCAGGTACTAATAGCAGTGGAGCAGGTCCTAGTACCAGTGAGTCAGTGCCCAGCACCAGCAGAGCAGGCCCTAGTACCAGCGAGGCAGTGCCCAGCACCAGTGAGGCAGTACCCAGCACCAGCAGAGTAAACCCTAGTACCAGCATGGCAGTGCCCAACACCAGCAGAGCAAGCCCTAGTACCAGCGAGGAAGTGCCCAGCACCAGTGAGGAAGAGCCCAGCACCAGCGAGGCAGTGCCCAGTACCAGCGAGTCAGTGCCCAGCACCAGCAGAGCAGGACCTAGTACTATCAAAACAGTGCCCAGCACCAGCAGAGCAGGCCCCAGCACCACCAGAGCAGTCCCTAGCACCAGCAGAGTAAGCCCTAGTACCAGCGAGGCAGTGCTCGGCACCAACAGAGCAAGCCCTAGTACCAGTGAGGCAGTGCCCAGCACCAGCAGGAAGAGCCCAGCACCAGCGAGGCAGTGCACAGCACCAGCAGAGCAGGTACTAATACAAGTGAAGCAGGTCCTAGTACCAGCAAGGCAGTGCCCAGTACCAGCAGAGCAAGTCCTAGTACCAGGGAGACAGTGCCCAGCACCAGGAGAGCAGGCCCTAGTACTATCAAAACAGTGCCCAGCACCAGCAGAGCAGGCCCTAGTACCAGCAATGCAGTGACCAGCACCAATAGAGCAAGCCCTAGTACCAGCGAGTCAGTGCCCAGCACCAGCAGAGCAGGCCCTAGCACCAGCGGAGCAGGCCCTTGTAGTAGTGAGGCAGCCTTCGGCAGCCTAGCCGGCAGCCGCCGGGTCAGCCCCCTCATGAGCAGCTGGATGAACCTCCAAATGGGCAGCCGGATGAGCACCCGGATGAGCAGCACAACTAGTATGGCATCCTTAGGGTCGATAGCAGAAAGCCAAAGCCCCGTGGTTCAGGTGGCCTGTAGTGGACCCCCAGCCCCGGAAGCCGAGGGAGCTAGTACCACCACCATTCTCAATGCCAGTGGACCCCAGGAGCCTGCCTCCAAACAAGAGCAGTCGCAGGCAGTCAGTGATTGGGATTGTGAATGGGTCCCCCAAAATCAGGTGTTTCGCTACTCTCGTGCCCAGTTGAAGAAAGATAATGATTTCACCATCTTTAAGCTCACAAGAAATGCATGGGAACCAGCACTGCGCCAAGGCTGCCGCCAGTTCTCCATAAAGGATGACAGGAAGAGCGACCCTAGTGACAGCAGGGAGAGAACCTCTACAGCGACGCACCCACCCTTCAAAATCAGAGATGAAAAGGGTCTCACCCAACATAGTAGGCCGTGGAGAGGCAGACGGGGTGCTGGGGTTCGCAAACAGGAATCCCCAGTCCAATTCGAAATGCATATTAGACTTCCCGACTGCCTTATGTCCTTGCTCATGCAAGATTGGGAGATGGTGTGCCTCTGGAAAAATCTGTGCAACCTGCTGGCCAAGGTGAGCATTGAGGCCATTCTGGATGAATATGCCATCGACCTTTCGAGCTGTAGTACCAAAGATAAAAATTATGCAGTGTCTGCACTGGTAACCATTCTCAAGGAATACTTTAATGTATTCTGAGCAACCAGCTTCTCTATGATTTTGAGAGGCCACAATATGCTGAATTGGTCAACAGCTACCCCTCCAGCCAGCTGTCGCAGATCTATGGAGGCATCTGCTTGTTGCTCCTCTTGAAGCAGTTGGGCCCCATGTTCAACAACTCTGCTCTGGATGAAAGCTGCCTGATTGTGCTGATGACTCATATACAAGGTTCCCTGGATTATCTGGCATTCACTCCTACTCTGCTGTTTATTGATGCCAGCGATTATGAGCCAGCGTCAGATAAGTATCTGAAAGTAGCCACCTAAGGGTTGGGAGGTGGTCTCGACTCCTGCCAGATTAGCACTTCTTGGAGTGGATGTATTGGGTATGTCTTCCTATACTTGTTTCCATATTGTGCTTGCATTGTTTTAAGGTTGATGTTTTCCACCAATTATTTCCACGGAGAAAGCCTCTTCTCTCCTTACAGAGCAGTAACTAGTATTAGCAGTACTGTACATAGAGACTGGGAGGCCAAGTGGGAGTATTTCCTGCCTGCCTTACAGGACCACAACGATCAGGTATCCTTTCCATCCCAATGATTCTCTTCTTCCTCACAAGATCTACGCTGATGCTCAGTCACCGCTTTGACTGAAAATTGATTGAAGATTGTTACTGCCAAAGAAGTCCCCACCTTAACGCAGTACCTGCCCCTTCTTGCGATGTGAATATGATGGATTCCCTAGGCTTTAGCTCTATTCCTCCACAGATGAAATATTCAAATATTTTCCATGTGGATTCCAGAACACATTTGATTGATAGGACAAAAGTTATTTTCTGTATTGCTAGATATCTAGGAAAGTTCCTCTTTCAGAGGACTTTTCAGAGTGTCAAAAATATATTAATTTTGATGTCCCAAAAGATAATACATATTTTTATGGTTCTGTGCTTTAAAATCTCAGCACTTAGGACCTGGGTTAATGTTTAGTGACCAAAACTCTTAATTGAAGATTGTTAGTACCAAAGACATCTCCAACTGTAACTTAGTGAAAGTGTACTGGGTCATCTGGTACATGGAAGTGATAATCTGACCCTTCTTGCAATGTGAATACACTGGCCTTCCACAGGCTTTATCGCTTTTCCTGCACAAATGAATTGCTTGGATATTTTCTGTGTTGATTCCAGAACACATTTGGGTGATAGGAAAAAAGTTATCTTTTGTATTGCTAGATGTCTAGAAAAGTTCCTCTTTCAGAGGACTTTTCAAAGTGTAAAAAATATATTAATTTTGATGTCCCAAAAGGTATACATATTTTTTGGTTCTGTGCTTTAAAATCTCAGCATTTAGGTTTAGTGTCCAGACATATTCCCACTTTAATCCAGGGAGGGTGAGTCTGGTTATCTGTTACATAAGGCTGGTTATCTGCCCCTTCTTGAAATGTGACTTTGCTGGTTTTCCATGTTCTTTATGTCTATGCTTCAATTACTTAACTATTCTGATGTTTGCTGTGCTAATTCCACAGGCTTTTAGATGATAGAAAACAAGTTGCTTTCTGTATTGCCGGATATCTAGGAAAGTTCTTCTTTCAGAGGTCTTTTGTAAGCATTGGAAATAAAATATTAAAATTCAATAAAACTAGTATGCGTTTTTATAGTTCTGTGAATTGCAATGGAATCCAGGGCCTCACCCAGCTTGGTAATCAATTAATGGTGAGTTTTCCTTTGCCCTGGTGTTGATCCATTCTAACCTCTAAGACATGGGCCTCCCAGAAAGGGGATGCACTCAAAAATAAGCTCAGACGTGTTCATCCCTGTTCCTTGAATCACACCATGCCTCTGTGATGACCCCCAGGGCTGGCTGGCAAAAGCTCTTGGGCCAAGATAATAGCACTGATTTCTTCTGATGCCGACTATATGGAGAAATAGCAAATCTGGGGATTTTGCCCAGCGAAGGTGAGGGAAGGTCTCATTGAGTCCCTGTTAAGACCACTCAATCTTGTTCTGAGTCTTCTACATACCACCTGCAGAAATCCCAGTAGGGAAGCTAGCATGCCCTTCTATGTGTACTATCTCTCATTTTGCAAAATTTGTGGACCCAAAAGGAAAGGAGTGGGACTGGACCCCTTTCAGGGACAATACTGAGGATTAGGGACCTGGAGGCCATCCAGCCTCTCAGCCCAGCAGGTAGAAAGCCTGAGTGAGAGAGAGCCACATTGGTCATGGTCATAAACCTGTGTATGAAGCTTCCCCTGTCTGACCTTATCTTTACAAAAAGATCCTCAAAAGCTTTTGCTGCAGACACAGATCTCCAGTGTGAGAGGTTCACTCCCATCTCCCACCTTACTCTAGGAGCAACTGCCAGATTGGCCTAAAACCCAAGTGCCAGTGTTGTGTTTCAGCGGCTCTTCCCCAAGGCTGGATGCCCTGACCAGCTCTGAGCTCTGTCAGGTTTACAGTCCTGTCTGGTTGGCCCAGCAGTGGATCACTCTGGTAACTCCCAAGACTTCTTCACAGAAGTCCCTCTCAGACAGAAGTCTTTAGTTCATACTTCTAACTCCATTGAAGGATTTGCTTCTATTCAACACTTCCCTGCCTGAAGGCTCAGGTGGTATCCCTCCTCCCCTTCATACCCCAATTTAACACATTTCTACTGTGGCTTTTTTGTGTAGACTGAGGGTAAACTGTCTTTTTCATTTGCTTTTCCAATTCCTGCCCCTCTTCCCTCTAGCCCTGCCTCTCACATGTACACACACACACAAAACATTTCACATACCCTACAGATAGTACCACTATTGGGTCATACAAACTCCCTTGAACCTTCAACATGGTAATTGTGGTAACAGTAGCAGTAATAGTTGTTGTTGGTAGTAGTAGTAGTTTTAGTCATTGTGGTAGTAACAGCTAATATTACAAAGCACTTTCAGGTTGTTACACGTGTTCCAATTATTTTCTCATTTGATTTGCACAACAACCCTGGGAGGGAGAGAGGGGTTATTATGATTCCCATTTTATACTTAAGGGAACTTAGGCAGAGGTTAAGTGACTTTTTGAGGGTCACACTGCTAGGAAGCATCTGAGAAGCGATTTGAACTCAGGTTTTCTTGACTCCAAACCTGGTATACTCTGTCATACTCAGCTGCCAAGGGGCACTAGGAACATTTTGGAGGAGGCGTTGGGGTAGGCTATGCAGGAAAGAAGTGAAAGGAGAGCTGATAATCCTTTCTGGCTATCTTGTTCCAATAGTAAAAAACGGTTCCATTTACTGTTATATTGGGGAAGGGAAGTCCTACTGACTGGGGCCTAGAAGAGGAAAAAGGATGGTATGATAGGATGGTACTGGAATTGGAATCAGGACCCCTGGATTCAAATCTTACCTGAGTGTTCTTAAATTATACATCACGATCATGTTTCCGTTGTTATAGCAAAAATATCTCCTCTTTGAGTTTGTGTGGTAGGTTACTCCTGCTGAAAAAATATCACCATGTAGAAATTATAGAGGTAAACATGTAGGATTTATTAGGTTTAAGCACAGGTTCTGGAGGTAGAAAAATAATGCTGAGTCAGAATTAGAATTCTTTTTTCTTTTTTTGAACATTGAAAAAAGGGAGTTTACACTGTACAACAATGATAAGGAGTAAGTATAAAAATGAGGATTCTAAGGAGACTTCATAGGCAGTGATTTATAAATATTTTTTGACATATGATCTCACATATTCTTTTAGACTATAATTTTTAAAATATTCATAAATATACTATGTTTCCTACAATGTCATAAAAGTGGAACACAATTCAATAGAATCATAAGCTCACACATCCTCCAGCTCTGTATGTAAACTGAGTCAGTTTGCAGATCAGAGTGAGTTTCCTACATTTATGGATTTATGAAGCTATACTTTAAAGAGATCACCATGGGCTAAATGAGAAGAAGGAGTTAAAATGTCATGAATACTTGGCATCAGGCAAATTCTTCCATGAATAAAGTACTTTTTGAAGGTTTTAAAAATGTTATATTCCTTTCTTCTTATCTCAGGAATGTCAAAAGCCTTCCTTTAAAACTGTTGTTCCATGAGTCAGGTTTCAGACAGGCCAGACTAATATAAAAAGAAAACAGATTTTCTATTAGCCAAAAGTTGCAGGGGGAATGGCTCTGAGTCCTTAATAATAAGACAACCAGTGATAGCTGAAAATTTCCCATCACAATTTCTCCTGTTTTCATGGATATGTTCGCATTAGATTTGAGGCATATTCCTCTGCAGTTAAACAGAAGACCAGACAATATTAAAACAAGAATAATATAATAATGGTATCAATATTAAATAGCACAAAGTCTCCTTGTTCCAGCTTGTTCCTGGCAACCCACTCCCAATGTACATTTATTTCATTGTATGTCAGAAGCACCACATAGCTATCTGGTGTATGGAAACATTTTGCCCTAAAAATTCTGGAATAGACCTTCTCAAAGGGGAGTTCTGGAAGTGTTCTTCTTTATAAATTAGCTTCCCTCTTTCTAACTCACTAGTAGAGGTTTCCAAGGTAAGGCTAATAAAATCTGCTAGGGATAAGACAATACAATTTAATAAGATAATCTCTCAAATTTAATTTTCCATGATCAAGTTTATGTGTGAAAACCAGTTTAAATATTATAGTGCTAGCATTATTAATGACAGCCATATGAAAACCATTAAATTAGCCACCCGTAATTCAACTGAAAATTCAAAGAATTTCAGTTTTTAGATACTGCTTTCTCTTTCTGTCTTTATTTGAACTCTGTACCTTATATGGACAATGCCACCAACTCACTGAAGAAAGAATCTTCTATCTCAATATTATCAGAGACTTCAAAATACAAAAGAAACATGATTTAATATGGAAATCCAACACATAATGCAAATTCTTGATCCAATTTTGAAAATGTTACTAAAACATAAAAGTCTGTAGATCCCAGAAACAAAGGAAAGTAAACAATTTTTAAAATTCATCTATTTATACTCAGTTGAACCTGAAGGATGGTCAGTACTTTGTTCAATATTTTTAGTCTTCTTAACTACTTTTAGGATTAAAAGAAAAATTATTTAAAATACACCATCCTATATATTTTTATATATATATGCATGTAAATATATCTGTATGAATGTATATAGAAATGTATGTAGGAGTTCTTAGAAACACTACTGTTGCTTCCCTCAAAGTGAAGTTTATTATTCCATTACAATTAAATGATTTTGTATAAAATGGGAAACAACTTTATCACATCTTGATCGTATCAAATCTTTTTCCTATTTTCCACTTTTAGGATCTCTCTCTCTCTCTCTCTCTCTCTCTCCCTCCCTGCCTCCATCCATCCATGTTATTTATCTTTATTCATCTATCTATCTATCTATCTATCTATCTATCTATCTATCTATCTATCTTATTGCACTATCGGGCAAAGAGGTGGCACGGTGCAGACCTGCCCGATTCTGCACATGAATACTTAATCATTAACAAAGGGCTAACTGGCAAACCTAAGTGCATATTTATCTAGCTGCTTAGTTTAGGAAGTTGAAGCAGTGACCACAGATTCAGAATAAGAATATTAAAAATTTTAAGGTCTTTCATAATTGCATCCTATTATAGTAACTCAGAGATGTTTGATTATTGCAACAATAATATGAATCATATAAAAATGACAACTTTAATAATTCAACATTGTCCCTTCAAGGTCACAAACTGACCTGACATAAATAAAAACAGGATAAAGCTTCTTTGAGTTTATTTGATTCCATGTAAGAGTCATAGTTAGCAGTGAATCATGTAGCAAAATTCCACACTATTCACTGGGCATGTAAAATCTGGCTGTGGTCTAGCTCTGGATTAACCAAGTGGGAAAATTTCCTCTTTAGAAAGGAAATAGCACAATGGAGAAATTGAGTCATAAAGCTCTTACCTTGCAAGGTCATCCTCTCTATCTTGCCAGGCACAGACAGTTACCTGTAACAGTTGATCTAACTTGCTTTGAGCATCACATGGCTTTTCCCTTGAATGATGGAATATTGATTTCATGATAATTCAGACCATCACAACCAAAATCAAAACTCAGAATAATATAACAAGATGAAGTTTCAAGAGATTTTACTTTACTCCATTTTAGGGATTACAGTTATTGTTTTTCTTTTATAAGCACATACAAAGAAGGGTTTGTCTTATTCATTTATTCTAGATTAAATCAATCCAGAAACAATCAATCTTTAGAAATTAAGAAAGGGGCGGCTAGGTGGCATAGTGGATAAAGCACTGGCCCTGGAGTCAGGAGTACCTGGGTTCAAATCCGGTCTCAGACACTTAATAATTACCTAGCTGTGTGGCCTTGGGCAAGCCACTTAACCCTGCTTACCTTGCAAAAACCTAAAAACAACAATACCAACAACAACAAAAAGGAACTAAGAAAGTAGTCACATTTTTTAATGTGAATATATAAGAATTCACTCAAAACCTAGAAATACCCTGATCACTATAAGTGTCTTTGTCGACATATATCTGTCTGAAGAGATTGTATAGCAACCTGTAAGGCAACAAAGCTTTAAAACTGGGGACTCTTAATACTAAGTTGATTTTAAGGTATAACTTCAATTTATACTATTCCAGGTACAACTTAATAATTTTCATAAGCAATAGCCAAAAAATCTATTAGATAAAAAATTTCTTCTTAGAAATCACACTTGGGGATAGAGCACTGATCCTGGATTCAGTAGGACCTGAGCTTAAATCCAGATTCAGATACTTGACAATTACTGGCTGTGTGACCCTGGGCAAATCACTTAAACCCAACTGTCTTGCCAAAAAAAAAAAAATTGAAGAAAATAAATCAATGCCCCCCATAGTTCAAATGTGAGAGGTCCTAGTTTCTTATTATAGAATTTCAAAAAAAGCTATCAGAAAGGCTGATAGAATTTTATGATCTTACCCAAATAGAAAGTCTCAAGGAACCTGGTAAGTCCCTAAAGAACTTCATAGTTAAAGTCTTAACAAGACAAAACTTTGTAAATTGTGTTCAGATTTTCTAATAGTGCAATTAATAATCTAACAGCATTCAGATTAAAAAAAGAAGCTAATTTTCTAAAATACAATTACATCCCTCTCTACATATCACATTTCAAATTTAGAGCATTTCTTATCAATGATTTAAAAAACATCACAATAGAAGAAAAATTAGAAACCTAACAATGACATAAACTTTATCATGAAGTTTTAAAACATAATACGTAAATAGCACCAATTCAATTCCAGATCCTCTTACATAGAAATTCACTTCATCCATCTATCAATTTGACATTCTCTACTCATCACATTCAAAGGGAAGTTATAGAACAATTTTGAAGCCATTATATTTTTAATTCTTATTCATGAAGTTTCTAAAGCATATTTCTTTTTTAAAATGAATGCATATTTATTCTTTAATGTATATAAGGTTTATGAGGTGATTACATTCTAGAGGAGATGATTAAAGATTACTCTTGTATATCCATCCATACATATACATATATATCCATATACACCATTGGAAAATAATATTTTATAGTCTTAGATACCTATTTCCAGTGGGAATTTGAGCAATAACTATTGTGTGAAAGGAAGTATATCTAACTGAAAGAAAGGAATATAAGATTTTTTAAAAGGCATTGATTTACCATCATTAATGTTGTAATAGTATTTAGTTAGAGATTTCAGTAACATTGCTACCCTCCCCTTCCTCCACTGTACTCTTTAAAGATGGGATTAGAAATGCTTCTAAACAGGTACCTGACAGAGCGTCAGATTTCACAACGCTGTTTATATACTTGAACCAAAAAAAAATGATGATGGAGAAACACACACACACACACACACACACACACACACACACACACACACACACAGACACACACAGAAACAGACACACACAAACAGAAAGTGCATCTGAAGACATCCTATTTCCAGTGATGTGCAGTTTTCTCGTCTTACTGGCATAAAAGTAAGTCTTAAAATAATATGGATATTTATATGTAATTCTGAATATCAGGGAAATTCGAGAGCTGCTACCTTCAGGAATTACTATAATAAAGGGATGAAAATGAGAAAAGTGATACTAACTCATTAAACTATTTGAATTTGTGATTGTTGTTTTAGCGTATTGCCTTAATGTCAAATATCAAGTGTCAAGATGTGATCTACCTATAGGTTCAATCATCACATATAGCTTAATAAGAGAATATATTTCATTTTTTGAGTTTATTGAAATTTTATTTAATTTTCCCAATTATATGCAAAGGTAGTTTTTCAACTTTCATCCATTTATTTTCAAGTTTATGACTTCCTCATTTTTCTGCCACCCTCCCTTCCCACCACCATCTCCAAGGAAGCCAACAATCTAGTAAAAGCTATACATGTCCAAATGTTACATATACATATATATATATATATATATATATTACATATTACATATACATATACATATCAGGCAAATAGGTGGCCACCTTGGAGTCAGGAGAATGGGAGTTAGAATCATTCTCATGACACTGGATTCTTGCTAGCTGTGTGACCTTGGGCAAGTCACTTAACCCTGATTGCCTAACATCTAGGACATCTCCAGTCATCCTGATTCATATCTAGCCACTAGATCTAGATGGCTCCTGAGGAGAAAGTGAGGCTGGTGACTTAGCACAGTCCTCCCTCACTCAAATCTGATTCACTAACTTGTCATGGCATCATTTCCCTGATTGTCTTGGCCTTCTTCAAGAATGAAAGACAAGAGGTCGCTAGGTGGCGCAGTGGATAGAGCACCGACCCTGGAGTCAGAAGTACCTGAGTTCAAATCTGGCCTCAGACACTTAATAATTTCCTAGCTCTGTGACCTTGGGTGAGTCATTTAACCCCATTGCCTTGCAAAACAAAAACAAGAACGAAGGATAACCATCATTTTCATATTAGTCATTCTATGAAAGAGGAATTAGAACTAAGGGAGGGGGGAAACCATGAGAAAAAAAGAAAAAATTTAATAGAAGTTTTAAAATGTGAACATAGTATGCTTTGCTCTCTATTCAGAATAAGCAATTTGTTCTCTAGAGAGCACATTTCACTTTATTTATTTTTTTTTTAGTTTTTTGCAAGGCAATGGGGTTAAGTGGCTTGCCCAAGGCCACACTGATAGGTAAGTATTAAGTGTCTAAAGCTGGATTTGAATTCAGATACTCCTGACTCCAGGACTGGTGCTCTATCCACTGTGCCACCTAGTCGCCCCAACACATTTTACTTTAAATGAGATCATTTTAGTTTTTTTAGGTCATTAATTTTAAGAAAAACACAACCAAATCAAATCTGAATTTACAGTAACAAAATGGTATCATTCAAAATTCTGATTTTCCCAAGGTCTATTAGCTGCCACCATTTTTTCAATTTAAAATAAATTCATTATATAATATAAAAATATGTATGTTGGAGCAAAAAATACATTAAATATACAAAGCAATGAAAAAGAGGTTAAATAAGACATGTTTTAAATCTAAATGCTCAAGCAAAATGTACAACAATTTATTTTTAAAAATAAAACATTTAACCATATATTTCAAATGAAAAGTCAGTGATGCCAACAAAGAAAAATATATATACTAACTTCTAAAATATTTAAACAACAAGAATCAGTAATGCTATGAAACAAACAAAAACCAATAATTATGAGCATTTGAAAAGGATTCTTAGAAATAGTATTAGTAACGTTGAATGATCCAAGACAAAACCTTTAAACCCCAACAAATTTTTTTTTTAAAAATTAATGTTTTGGGTCCTATTCACAAAGTATCTTTCCTCTCATTATTTCATTCTTTTTTCTCCAATGAGTGAATATTTTCTTAATTATTTTGGTTCTTCTTCTATAAATTTCCTGCTGTAAGTTTACGGTTATCTTATTCCTGATGTAGTTTTACAAAATCAAGTAAATTTTACAAATAAACTACTTATGATTACATATATATGTGTGTTTTTGTGTGTGTGTGTGTGTGTGTGTATCAATACATGAAAATTTAACATTTATTTTTTGTGATATTTTAATAACTATTTCAAGTTTTACTAACAAAATCAACATTATTAAATATGTTAGCTTTAAAAATAAAATGTATGACAAAATGAATAGTGGCAGAATTTAGATAGGTCACTGCTTTGGGAATTGAACCTGTTCTAATGGCAAGTTATATGAGGAATGTTATTTGTGTCTGAATCAGGTCCATGGTTTCTGTAGTAAAGATACTCTTCCAAATATCCATTCCTACTTTAAAAGTAAAAATCTTCATAATAAAAACAATAATAATGACTTTCATAGCAGTGACATATCACATGATTTTGAATAACCACATGACTCATGGGAAAAACCTTTAAAAGCTTTGTCTTTCAGTATTGTCTAGGGTACTGAGATTAAATGACTTGCTCAGAGTCAGTATGTATGAGTCAGTATGTCAGACAGGTCTTGAACCCAAGTCATCTTGCCACACTTGTCCTTAACCTAATGTGAGAGATGGCCTTCAGTTTCCTCCTAAAAAGACTCTTATACACAATTGTTAAGAGTAACCCTTGTTAAAGCTTCCTCATGAGTATACTCTTGTCTCACCTTATCTTTATTCTTACTTTGAAGCTAAAACTGTCTGGTTTCCATAGTACCTATGATTCTTAGAAAATATAGTAATTTCAAAAAGAATTGGACTGACTTTATTTCTAATTGGATGCCTCTAAATTTGGTCAGAGAAAATGCATAATGAGGTTTTGTAAAACATCGCTTTTAATAGGGATTACATTAGCTATGAATAATTATAGTAATAAGGGATTGAGAACTATAAATTTCTAATAGGATAGAGATTAGTTATAATGAGGATTGAATTTGCTTTACTCCATTTGAATAGTATTAGTAAGAAGATTGTGAGCTTGTCTTACCAGCCAATGGTGGGGTACGACAGAATTTAGAGGTAGGATTAGTATTATTAAAAAAGAAGCCTGCTAGCTTATATTTTTAGACACTCCCTGGCTGATGCTGCTTTAGCAACAGGGGATGAGTACCCTTTACTTGAGAAGAAATAAAGACCTTTCCTGCTCTCCATCTCAGTCTCTGAGCTCTTGATTCCTGTGGTAGTTATCCCACACACCTAACATCTAGTCATTTGGGTTAGTCATTACACGATCAAAAGTTTCCTCTCTCTTAAGTGTTCTGAACAGCATTTCTTTTAGGTCTTATTATCCTTTAGAGTCTTTACTCCAATATGCCCAGCCTATAATTATCACCTATCTGCTCTACCCTTCTCAAAAGAAATGATTAGACCTTTAGAAAAGAATAAAGAACTGACCTGGTGGAATTCTGAGTAGAGCAAGCAGGTAAACTGAGGGGAAAATTGTGAATTAGTCCTGGGTAGATTCAAAATACCATTTGTCAAAACAGTTGTGAGTTTCTTTAGCATATAACTAGATTTTTCCCAATAATACAAAGTAATAAACTGGATATGTTATTCTCAATATTTTTAACTTATTAAACCTCATTTTTTTATTTTAAGTAATTAACCTCAAGGACTTAGAACATAAAATTAAATGTCTTGATGTAGTACTAAGCTTCATAAAGGTCTTTAGCTTATTCCTACGTCATTGCCCTAAAACAGTGCAAATAAAATATCTTTTGGAACTAACAGATGTGTTTCTACTTTTTTATGGGAAAAAAGGGACTGACCACTATTAGAGGGATCACCATTTTCAATTAAATCTGTTTCCTCATTTTGATGGGATCAGTTGCACATTTTCATTCCCTTCTTTTAGGGCCCATAAGATTTTACTGAAATATTGAGATTATAATCATAATAATATTATTACTGTATCATCACTCACATAACGATTGAAGCATCTTCTAATGATCCTTCAAGGACGGAATTTTAATTTGCTGTACTCAAATATTACTCTAATTTCCATTAAATAAATATTGTCATTTCTCATTCATTCCTTCACTTTATGAGTGACTTGTCATGAGTGATTTTCTGTGACCCTATATGGGTGTTCTTGGCAAAGATACTGGAGGGCTTTGCCATTTCCTTCTCCAGCTCATTTTACAGATGAGGAAAAAGATGCAAACAGGGTTAAGTGACTTGCCTAGGATAACACAGCTAGTAAATGTCAGGGGCTGAATTTGAACTTGGATAGTCCTGACTTGAAGGCCAGTGCTCTCCCCACTGTGCCACATAGTTGCCCTTTTACTTATTTCCACCTGATCTTTATATCTCAATCATATTTTAGTCTACTGCACTACTGAATCTTTCTTGTAAAAATCTTCTTATACTGCAGTAATGAATTTGAATACTTTTGTACGTGGAGTTGCGTAGTCTATTTCAATTTCTTTTTTAGTGTTTGTTTCTGATTTCCCTGGTTCAATTCTGTTAAATCATTCACATAAAATATGCAGTTGTTAGGTATAGCATTCTTTGTTAGCTGTCACTTCCATAAGGATGTTATTGCTTTTTGTACAGAAACAAAAAAAAAAAATCAAACAAACTTAGGTTAAACTGTAAAAAACAAAGATTAAGCCTATAGGCAATCTTGTACATGAATGGGAAAAGACTAGAGGAATTAATCAAGCAGGTAAAAAAGTAAGAGAAGTATTGGATAAGTTAACAAGAAAGGGCCACTTTTGTAGGGTTTTTATAAAATAGACCCAAAAGATGATACTTTAAGTAGGAAGGTAGGAATGAGAAAAGAATGGGTACAGAGTTTCAGGAAAACAGATGTATTAGAAATTCAAAGACAAAGGGTTGAAGTTTTGAGAAAAAAGCAAATTTGAGGAATAGATATGATCTTACTAAGAAAGATTTTTTTAAAGGAAATTTGAGTAATTTTAAAAAGAAATTCCTTAAGATACACTAATAGGATTAAATTAGAAAAATAAAAGGAATCCATTTGATTCTTTGGGTGACTCAAAGAAATAAGAAACTATTATGGGGACTAGGAGTATCACTATAAATTTTTTCAACTAAATATAATGGAAGTTTAGTTATTGTCAGTAGTAAATATAATTAAAAAACTGATCATGTTGAAAATTTTGAAGCAACATTGTGATTATAGTATATTAAAGAATTTGATCAGTCCTTGCAGATACAGGGGAATAATAATAATAATAATAATAATAATAATAATAATAATAATAATAATAATAATAATAAACACCTAACTCTCAGGGGTTGTTAGAGAATTAAATGATTCTAAACTGCTTAGTACAATGAGTTATGTATAAATGTTAAGTATTGTTATTGGATTTTAAAGTAAATAGCATATCAAAAATAATAACATATTTTCGAAGAAGAATTGATTAAATTTGATCCAAGAAGATCTTAAGAAATTTCATGCTATCTTTAAAGAACAAAACAAAATGTGATTTTCTTTGGGCTTCTAGTTTTTGTGTATAGTGGAATCTGGAAGAATATTAGACATGCGGATTTGGACCTGGGTGCTCCTAGCTCGGGGGCCAGTGCTCTGTCTGCTGCATTACATGGCTGCTCTTCCTCCTTCTACTATTATTATTATTATTATTATTATTAATATTTTATTTTATTTTATTTCGGTTTTTTTTGTTTTTTGCAGGACAATGGGGTTGGGGTGGCTGGCCCAGGGTCACACAGCTGGGTGATTGTTGGGTGTCTGGGGCCGGATTTGGGCTTGCATGCTCCTGACTCCAGGGCAGGTGCCCTGTCCACTGTGCCACCTGGCTGCTCCTATCATTATTGTTTTTAATTTTAATTTTATTTTTTTCTCTTTCCTTTCCTTTATTTTTCATGTAGATCTATATTTTTGGGGGGAGGAGGTATTATGTTTACTCTTAAACAAGAATATTTTAGTAATGTATAAAAAACATCATTTGTACAAAAATAAGAGTAAATAAATAAAAATTCAAGAAAAAAAGAATATTACGCATGATTAGAAATGTGAATTCAATTTTAATTAGAAAAATATGCTTTGAAAAACTAAAATATTATGTGAATTTTTCTTAAGTGTTACAAAATTCTATTTCAGTGGTCACTTCCCTATTGAGTTATTAAAGAAAATTTTGGGCCTAAGGAGTCTACCGGACAAAGAACTCTTAAGATAATTTTACCTTGATTTTCTCCTTTAAGTAAATCATTTACTATCATTAAAATCTATTATTTTTAATTTTGATTTTCGCAAGGCAATGGGGGTTAAGTGACCTGTCCAAGGTCACACAGCAAGGTGTATATAGTGTTTGAGGTTGGATTTGAACTCAGGTCCTCCTGAATTCAGGGCCAGTCCTCTATCCACTGCGGAACCTAACTGCCCATTGATAAATTCTTACGATTTAACAGGAGGTTTGGAGAACTCCCCCCCCACACCAAACTGTGATTTGAATTTGTTTTTATTTTATTTTAATTTTTCCCAATTACATGCAAAAGTAGTTTTTCAACATTTATCTATTTGCAAATTTGAGTCCCACATTTTTCTACCATCCTCACTTCCCCGTGATAATGATTAATCTGATAAAAGTTGTACATGTACAATGATGTTTAATATATTTCCATGTTAGTCATATTGTGAAAGAGGAATTAGAACTAAGGGGAGAAAACATGAGGAAGGAAGAAAAAAAAACAGAAGAAATTTTAAAAAGTGAAAATAATATGCTTTACTCTACATTCAGACTACAGAGTTGTTTTTTTTTTGTTGTTGTTATTGTTTCCTTTCTGTATGTGAATGTCATTTTCCATAATAGGTCTGTGAGGGTTGTCTTTGATGACTGAGCTGTTGAAAGAAGTTGGGTCCAACATGGTTGATTCATCTCATAATGTTACTGTTAATGTGTATGATGTTCTGATTCTGTTCACTTTACTCGGCAAATGATTTGAGTTTGTAACTGTGATTGAATAAAGTTATTTTGAAATGGACCAAATTGATGTCATTTGGCTAAATTAAATTTAGTATATTATGAATTGAACTGCTCAATTCATGTAGCTAAATTAAAAAAAAAAATAGCTGAACATCAATGAGCTGTATTTTCCTCTAAACTAGTCTCCGAAAGGGAAAGACGTTAGTTTTACTATTTATAACGGCCTTATCGTATAAGTGAGCAAGTAGTTCAAGTAATAACTGAGAAATCAAGAACTAAGCCTTCTACAACCTAGAGAAAGCAGACCTCTGATATTCTTTGAAGTAAACTTTAAGAACTAAAAGGAATTCTTGACAAACACTACATAAATGAGCTGCTTCTTCCTCTTTAATGGACTGTAATTATTCCAAGGTAAATAATACTATATTGGGTTTTAGATGTCATTGGCTGTGACTAATAAATTACCAAAGGAGATGATTCATTCTATAACATAAACATACTTCCAATGAATTGTTGTCATCTGATTATTAAGAAGTTTTATGTTGTAAAAACTTGATATTGGGTATGTAAAATTTTCTCTTTTTATAACAGTGAGCTCTGTTAGATCATAAATGTATGTTAATATTTTGTGAGGCATTTTTGTTTTAAGAAAATATTAATGATGGGCAGTTGGTTGGCAGAGTGGCTAGAACACCGGCTCTGGATTCAAGAGGACCTGAGTTCAGATCCAGCCTCATTTAATAATTGCCTTAAATGAATAAAGCATTTAAAAAAAGAAAATAGTAATCATGGCAAATGATTTATATAAAGGAGAAAAAAAGGTAAAATAATCTTAAGAGTTCTTTGTCTGGGAAGCTCCTTAGACCCAATTCTGTTTGCTGTCTGTGTTGTGAAGCTGTAGTGCTGAAGCTTAAGGAGCTAGGGCCTCTCTTAGCCAAAGGGGGAAGTTTAGGAGTTAAATTTTAAAGTGGGTTTGAACTAAGATCATTGAAGAAATTCATGAGATTATATCTCTTAATGATAAGTATGTAACAAAGTTACATGTGTGTAAAAATGGTAAAACTCCAGAATTTAGGATTGTCTACTTGTCCAACTTATCCAACATTCAACCAGTTTGCCTTTCCATCATTTTCTGTTGTATTTGCTCCCCTGATGGATTGAAGTTTTTTCCTAGAACATATAATGGTTTTTGATATTGCTACATTGTCCTCTAAAGTCCAACTAAAGCAACAGATGGGGGGGGCGGGGTTAGAAGCTAATCATGTATTGATTTGGATATGCTTTAGGATAAATATAAATATGGTGAAGTTTGCCTCCTACAGCTACATTGAATATAGAAAAATTCTTAGCTGGTAAATGAATGTTGTATGAATTCACATGAATACAATAATTATATCCTAACCTAACATATGATTAATGAAGTTTTGCTATTCGACGCAGAATCTAAGTTTTGATTTTGGGTATATAAACATCAGCAGCTCAGTGGGAGTGGTATTGTTCCATTGTGGCTATCTGTACTTGGAGAATAGTTGTTTTTTTTAGCGGGGGGGCGGCAAGCAACCTTAGGATAACTAAAGCAAAGGCCCCCTTGATTCAATTTTCCATGTAAGACATTTTCCCACTTGATTAATTCTAAGCTTGGTTGTGACATCCTGTCATACAAGTGGCTATTGACTCATGTGAAATCACAAAAACTAAAGTTTTGATTGAAAAAGGAAAATATAAAATGTTGCCTCATTTTTGGGTGATAAACATAAAGATAAACCCATTGGTAACTTTTGACTAAGATATACAAGCTAGCAGAGTACTACTTCTCTACTGAGGAATTGTCATTTGAATCACGAATAATAGAGACCACAAGGTGTTACAGTTTATGGTTTTTTTAGTTTATATAAGATCATACTACAACATCCTTTTATTGTGTTAATATGATAATAATATGCTTATTAGAGGAGAATTAGTAGACCAAGGGGTGTCTGGGTTGGGCAGTGGATAGAACATGGGCCCTGGGGTCAAGAGTACCTAAGTTCAAATCTGGTCTCAGACACTTCATGATTACCTAGCTGCGTGGCCTTGGGCAAGCTACTTAGCCCCAACTGCCTTACAAAAACCTAAAAAAATTAGAGCAAATGTGAGAAATCATACCTCAGGAGGGCCTAAAAAACTGACAGTAGGGAGTGGCTAGGTTGCTCAGTGGATAGAGCACCAGCCCTGGAGTCAAGAGTACCTGAGTTCAAATCAGGCCTCAGACACTTTTTTTGCAAGGCAAATGGGGTTAAGTGGCTTGCCCAAGGCCACGCAGCTAGGTAATCATGAAGTGTCTGAGACCGGATTTGAACCCAGGTACTCCTGACTCCAGGGCCTGTGCTTTATCTATATTGCTGCACCTAGCCACCCCAGCCTTCAGACACTTAATAATTACCCAGCTGCGTGGCCTTGGGCAAGCCACTTAACCCCATTTTCCTTGCAAAAAAAATAAAGCACAGACCTCTTTCAAGGACTTTGAGCCTGGACTCAAGTGATCCATAAGGAAATTATTTCCTTTGGATCAAATCAGGGAATTGACAAGGAAATTACTAAATACTTTGATTTACTTTTACTTCACCTATAGAATTAAATTTCCTGCTTTAGGGAAGGCTAGCCCTAAAAGCTAGATTAGATTTTTAAGACTTTATCATTTACTTGCAGATTATTTCTTGTTGTTTTTTTTTTCATTTTGTTTTTCGTAGCAGATAAATTAGTGGAAAAAAATAATCATAACTCTTTCTTTTCAGGTTTTTGCAAGGCAAACAGGGTTAAGTGGCTTGCCCAAGGCCACACAGGTAGATAATGATTAATTGTCTGAGACCGGATTTGAACTCAGGTACTCCTGACTCCAGGGCCGCTGCTTTATCCACTGCACCACCTAGCCACCCCTAGTCATAGCTCTTTTTAAAAAGGCTAAATTTCCCTTTCTAACAAAAATGGCAGTTGATCAGAGGCTAAATTCCCCTTTTTGGCAGTGGGATAAAGGTTAGCCAGAGGTTAAGTTCCTCTTTCCAGTCTTAGTGAATAAACTCCTTTTTTCTTGAGTTAGAAGTTGAGGAAAGAAGATGGGGTTGGTAGTGGTGGGGTTTGCTAAGCTCTGAACACAAGGTTCTCTTAGTCCACTTTGTGGTTACAAAAGTCCACCTCCAGGAAAGGACTTCTCAGGTAGATTTAGAAAAGTTTGGGAGAAGCTAACTCTTCAGATTACCTGCCTTGTCCAGTCGAATTATGTTCAAAAAAGGTTCATTTTTTATTCTTCTTTTTATTATAAAAAACGACTCGGAGTGTTAATCATTTTCTCTATTTGACCTCTGAGGAGTCAGGTGTTCTGATTTGGTATGCAAATACTAGATAGTCAGTAATTTTGCCCTCAGTTTTCTTTTTATTTCAGATAAACAATTTTAACACAATCTTACCAGGATCACTTAAACACTAATGAACCAGGACTAGACTGGAAAGGGGCATCTCTATGTAACCCACAGGAGTTCTTTATATCAGACTGGAGCCACTGATCCCAAGGGTCAGATCCATGGTGTCAGATCCAACCCAATCAAACCAAAGACTATGATATATTATGAGTCACACACAAAAGGTAGACATTAAAAAAAGATAAAGAAATAAATTTAAAGTATTTTATTCATTTATTGATATAGTTCTTTTGGTCTCACTATATATTTTCGTGAGGATAATGTGTTTAAATATGTTTTATTTTTATTTTTAAACCTGTTTATATCCAAGAAGATAGGGTTGACTTATAAATAATAATTTGTTAACTTTTCAGTTGATTGGATTTATGATTTTTTGGGAACCAATCAAGGTCAAGTAGCTTGTCCAGGGTCACACAACTACTAAGTATCTGAGGATAGATTTGACCTCAGGTATACCTAATATCAGGGCCAATAAGCTACCTACTGTACCTCCTAGTTGTCTCTTAATTTGAATTATATAATTAGCCAAGCATATGAATGTTTTTGGCTGCTTCATTGAAAGATCCAAAAGACCTTCTTCAAAAATGAATCATGAGTTAGTGATTGATATTCACCAGCACAGTCTCTTTTTGGATATGGACTAAACCTGTAAAGTCCCTGGTAGAGGGTACTTCAAGGTGAGACCTCTAAGGGCAGGCCTCTGTCTTCTCTGCAATATGCAGAGAGACTTTGAACCCAGACATTTTCAGGTGGAAAGGTCAGGTCTATATTGACTATTCTGAGAGCTCTCATAATTTTTACTGCTTTTTTATTTTTTTCTCTTTACACTTTATTGTATTTCCCCCTAGTTACTTGTATAAACAAGTTTTAATATTCATTTTTTTAACTTTGAGTTCCAAATTCTCTTCTTTCTTCTCCCTCATTGAGAAAGCAGGTTGATAAAGGTTAAAAATGTGTAGCTATGAGGGACAGTTAGGTGGAGCAGTAGAGAGGGCACAGGCCCAAGAGTGAGGAGTACCTGGGTTCAAACCCAGCCACAGACACTTAACAATTACCTAGCTGTGTGGCCTTGGGCAAGCCATTTAACCCCATTTACCTTGCAAAAACTAAAAAAAATTGTGTAGTTATGTGACATATTACCATAATTTTATTGCTTTTTATTATGACTTCTTTGGTGGAATTCTTTCATTCCCTACTTTATTTGAAACTTTATATTGCTGCTCTTAAAATTTGTTTGCCTAATTAGGTTTGTATGATTATATTCTAGGCAGCCAAATTAGGAGCTATTCTCTAAACTCTCTCTTTAAATAATCTCAGGGCTCTGTTCCTGTGCGTGGGCTGACCCACCAAACCTGATCATCTCAGCTTGTCAAAAGCCTTCCAGGCATGATATAGGGCCCACCTCTTTCCTATTCCTGCCAGCTCTAAATTCTTGCTAATTAAATTTTTCTTACAATTTTTGTATCTTGATCCTATAGTCATCATAACTGACCAGGTAAGAATGTACTGCCAAATGTTTAACTTTCTGAAACAATGAGCAAACAAAAAATCAAGCACATGTAATATAGTTTTCTGTTTAATCTGCATCATTAATATTTTCTTCATTTCATTCTTAGGTCTAACTGAGGTCATCTACTGCCTCCCAAGCTGATGATTTTGTGTATCACTGGCTCATGTAAATCCAATTCACACACAAGTCAAGTCATCACCCCATGATAGCATTGGTAATATTAAAAAATGAAGAACAAAAAATGCAACACACTTACTATCCTGACTAGAATGGGAAGAGGTGGTCAGGGGGATCAGAACAAGATACAATTTTAGGTTATTTCTTTTCATTTTTTTAGGTTTTTTTCATTGCAAGGTAAATGGGGTTAAGTGGCTTGCCCAAGGCCACATAGCTAGGTATTTATTAAGGGTCTGAGATCAGATTTGAACCCAGGTACTCCTGACTCCAGGGCCAGTACTTTATCCACTGCATCACCTAGGCTCCCCCAAGATACAAATTTAACATACAACATAATGGTAAAAACAAATCCTATTGAAAGATATAAGAATTTCAACCACCCGTGAACGCAGAGGTGGATGATGTCGAGTATTTTGGGGAGAATATGGCTAATGTGAGAATCAGTTTAGCTTGGTTTTAATATTTATTAAAGGTTTTTGTTTTTCTTTCTTCTTTTTGTTTGTTTTTTTTTTTGAAAGGCAATGGGATTGCTCTTTATTTATTAAATGTCTGAGGACAGATTTGAACTCCTGTTCTCCTGACTCAAAGACTGGTGCTCTATCCACTGTGCCACCTAGCTGCTTCTTGTTTTTTTTTTTTCACTGTGGGTGGTGGGGGTGAGAGGAAGTGAGAGAGGTGTATTTTCTTCTTTTTTTGTGAGGTACATAATAAAATGAAAGTAAGTTTAAATAAAGATCAACATTAGTATTTACCAATGCACCCCAAACAACAGATTGGGGACTGTCTTGAGAGTCCTTCAGTCTTTTTAATGGAAGAGATAATCCCACTGGGATCTTTCCAGATTAGGAGACTGAAGTTCACTTAATTTAAGGACCTGGAGGTTGGTCCAGGGGAGGGGGAAGGTCCTAGATGCAGAGGAGACAGATTTGGAATTAATGTTCTAAAAATCCTCAGGATCCTTACTTCTATCCAAAAAGAGACTAAGTACCCTGGGGAGGTGGTGAGTTCCCTCCATCTCTGGAGATCTTCAAACAGAGACCCGGAGACCATTTGTGTGGTTTAATGTGGAAGACACCTTTGTTTTGCTCTAGATTGGATTAACCTCCTACCTCTGAAGTTGTGTGACTACAGCAGACTCAAGGTCAAGAGGACATGTTTGGTGCCTGGGAGCTAAACATCCCAGAAACCAGGGAGCCCTTTGCATTGAGTGACTTTCAGGAAGGCACCCGTTCCCCTCCTGGTGCAGGAATCTAGGTAAGAATAAAATTTGGAGTTTTACTTTTCATCTCAGTTTCCCTCGCAGCAAACACAGGGTCTTGCATACAGTAGCCACATAAGAAATAACCTTCTGGGGGCGGAGCCAAGATGGCAGCATGAAGGCAGCATTTCCCAGGAACTCCTTCCCCCCAAATGCCAAAAAAACAAACAAACAAAGGATGACTCTAGCCAAAATTTAGAGGGGAAGAAGCCCCAGAAAGACTGAGTGATACATTTTCCTAGTCCAAGATAACTTAGAAGTTCTGCGGAAAAGGTGTGTTTCACCAGGACAGGGGCTGGAAAAAAATCCATGGCACAGAGCAGCCCAGAGCAGAGCAGTGCAGCCTAGCCCAGCTCAGGCCAGCCCAGAGATCACCAGCAACAGCTTGAAGGGGCAGTGAGAAAACTCTGCTGCACCTGAGTGAGTGTGGAGTGATTAGCACCAGCCACAGAACCTGCAGGGAGAATCGGGAGAAAGCAGCCTCCACCCCCAGAGACAGTAAGGGAAGTCTGCAGAGATTTCTCTGCTCTCCCTCACAGTAGGACTCTGCCATTTGTGTACACTCAGATATTGCAGTTTGGGCTTCCATACTAAGATAGAAGCATCCTTCCCTATAGCCCTAGGGCAGAGGGAAGTACTGGGGGGGAGCATCTACATATCAAAGCACAGGCTAGAGAACATTAGACCTTGGAGGAATAAAGGTCCCATTGGGTTATCTGCAAAAAAACCTCAAAGACTTGGAAGTGCTGTAAATTAGTCTTGAACTGAGGAAATGAGTAAACAACAAAAAATTAAGAATCTGACCATCGAGAATTACTTTAGTCCCATGGAAGATTAAAACACATATTCAGATGCCAACAAAATCAAAGCTTCTGGATCCAAAACCTCCAAGAGAAATAGAAAATGGGCTCAGCCTATGGATGAGCTCAGAAAAGACTTTGAAAAGCAATTAAGGGAGATGGAGGAAAAATTGGGAGGAGAAATGACAGAGATGCAGAAAAATTATGAAAATCAAATCAAAAGCTTGGTGAAAGATATAGCAAAAAATACTGAAGAAAATAATGTTAAAAACCAGTTCAGGCCTAATGGAAAAAGCAATACAAAAAGGCAAATGAGGAAAAGAATGCCTTAAAAAGCAAAACTGGCCAGCTGGAAAAGGAGATAAAAAAGCTCTCTGAAGAAACTTCTTCAAATGCAGAATGGAACTAAAGGAAATTGATGGCTTTCCAGGAAATCCAGAAGAAATAAAACTCTTGCAAAAAATGCAAAAATTAGAAGAAAATGTGAAATATCTCAGTGGAAAAGCAACGCACCTTGAAAACAGATCCAGAAGAAATAATTTAAAAATTATTGGGCTCTCTGAAAGCGATGACCCAGAGAAGAGCTTAGACTCCATTTTTCAAGAAAGAATACAACAAAATTTCCCTGAGATCCTAGAAGCAGAAGGTAAAATAGAAATCAAGAGAATTCATCAGTCCCTTCCTGAAAGTGATCCCAAAAGAAAAACTTCCAGGAATATTATAGTCAAATTCTAAGTCTCCCAAATCAAAGAGGAAATTCTAAAATCTGCCAGAAACAAACAGTTCAACTACTGAAGCTCCATAGTCAGGATTACACAGGATCGGGCAGCATCTACATTAAGGGCTTGTAGGGATTGGAATATGATATTCCGGAAGCCAAAGGATCTTGGTTTACAACCAAGAATCTACTACCCAGCAAACCTGAACATCCCCTTTCAGAGGAAAAGATGGATTTTCAATGAAACAGGGGACTTTCCTACTTTCCTATTGAAACAACCAGAGCTGAACACAAAGTTTGATCTACAAGTACAGGACTCTGGTGAACCATAGAGGGAGAGGAAGAGAAGGACTAACGATGAGGAACTTAATGATATTGAACTGTTTATATCCCGGCACGGGAGGAAGATACTGATTACTCATATGAACTTTCTCATTTATAAGAGCTATTAGAAGGAGCATCTATAGACAGGACATAGGAAGGAGCAGAATATAATGGTATAATATAGTGAAAAGATGAAGTCAGTGGGTGATAAAGGAAAGTACTGGGAGGAAGGGAAAGGAGATGAAGAAGAAGCTAAGAAATTTCACGTAAGAGTCAAGAAAAAGCTTTTTCAATGGAGTGGAAAGGGGGAAGGCAAGGGGGGAATGAGTGAGCCTTCATTCTCATCAGAAAGGGCTCAGGGAGGAAATGATATACACACGTAATAGGGTGAGGAAATCTGTCTTACCTTAGAGCAAAATAAGAAGAAAGGGACCGGATAAGGGGGAATAGGGGAAGGGAAGGGGGGAATAGGTGATAGAAGACAGGGAACATTGAGGGAGAGAGTACTCAGATTCAACAAACTTTTGGAGAGGGCCAGGATGAAAGGAGAGAGAGAATAGAATTAATGAGAGTGGGGAGGAATAGACTGGAGGGAAATACAGCTAGTAATAGCAACTGTGGGAAAAATATTGAAGCAACTTCTCTGGTGGACTTATGATAAAGAAAGCAACTCACGCCAGAGACAGAACCATTGAAATCTGAACAGAGACTGAAGTACAATTTTTTTTTCTTTCTATTCTTGAGGTTTCTCATCTTCTTGGGGAGGTAGGGGTTTAATGTTTACTCTTATAACACATTCAATTTACATCAATGTATAGCATGGAAACCCATGTAGAGACTATCAGAAGGTGGTGGGGGAGGGGCAGGGAATGGAGGGTAAAAATTGAAGAATTCAAAGCCTTGCTAAAAATGATGGATATATATTGCTATTGTATATAATTGGAAAACAAATAAAATGTTAAAATGTTAAAAAAAAAAAAAAGAACTCTCTGGTTGGTCAGTACCATTTCTTCCAAAAAACGAACCTCCCCAAAAAAATGAGAGTGTATCTTTTTGGCCGCTAGATGGTAATGTTGCCTCATGTATAGAAAAGGAGTTCATTGTGGTGTCCATATTCAGTTGAGTCTATCTCCCTTTCTGAGCCTGGAATGCCACATTTCACACATTGGTCATGCCTTGGAGGATAATGAGAACAATATGTAATAAATAAGCAAACATATGCTACATAAATATCTATACACAGTGCATGATAAAGATAATAAATAATGGTTCTTACTATAAGAATTCAAAAATACATAAATTAATTCTATAAACACACAGTATAAAAATAATACATAATAAAGATAATAAACACTGGCTTTTATTACAACAGATCCTAAATACACAAAAATAAACATATGAACAGATTCTTATCAATATACATAAATCATGCAAAATGAGTATAATAAATAATATCTTATTACAATAAATACATAAATAAATACTTTAGTTTACATAAATAACATAAAATAGAAATAATAAATGATTGTTTTTATCTAGGTTTCTGGGGACTACCATCAGTCTAGAGTTTCCAGAATAGAGAAAACCTCCCAGAGATAGAGGAGCATTATTGATCAGAGTGTTTCACTTTGGAGGGGGAACTTCAAGCCTAGGATAGACTGTGGTAGGAAAGAGAACACGGAGTGGGAAAAACGGTTGTTTTGACTATTGAGGGACTCAGTGAATCGAAAAAGCATTTCTTAAGTACCTAATATGTTTTTTAGTTCAAGTCCTTTGTATTTTGCAATTTCAATCAAGTGAAATAAAGTCAGTCCTACATTTGCTATATTCTTAGCGTCGGTTTTCCCTTACTTTAACTTGTAGTCTCATGGAGGACTCGGTGTCTCCCAAGGTGATATCTTGAGGTACTCCTGAGTTGTGGATGAATCTTTCGCCTCTGACATTCTAGTGTGTTCTCTCCAATTCTGTTCATAAAGGATTAGTGCCTCAGCATCCTTTAGCCAGTTAATAGCCATTTATTTTTATAAAGAGGTATTTTCTTTGAAGCTATGCTAAGAACAGAAAGTATAAATCTTTCTCTCCCCAGGGGGGCATAGGACAGAGGAGGGTGTTGCACTCCCCTACCATTCTTCACTTCAGTACCAGGGCAGAATGAATTCAGACTTGAAGCCCTTTCTATACAGCAGTGACCCAAAGTCTCAGTCACTTGATCTCTTTAGGCCCTTGGCTTCAAGAGGCTCTTGCTCAGCCTCTTGCAAATTCCCATGTGGATTCTGGCTCCTGAAACACACTGTTCCCAAGATGCAACTCTCACAAAGTCATTGATGTCTCCAATACTCCTTCACTTAAAAGGAAGAACGAGCCATCAAAGACTAGAGGACTATATTCATGAACACATTGCTTGGCTACTGGAGAGCAAGGGCCAGAGTGCTCTCCCTACCTGGAGGCTATGTGTCTGTGTCACTTACTTGTATCTTGGGAGGTTGGATCAAGAGCATTGCTTGGGCCTTTTGAAGGCATCCAGTTTCTACTGAGCAGTCAATCAAGTCTTTCTTGTTAGGATACCGTTAGCATACCACAACTAGCCAGTTAGAGAAAGTCCACACATGGTACAAAGCCCACAGGAGGATTGGCTCTACTGTCCTTGGCTCTGCCAGGCCCATGTTCACCTGTCATGCCCGTGTGACTTCCAGTTCTCCAGACAGCTGTATATGAATAGACACTGAGTAAGTGAGGACTGAAGTCTAGCAAGGGATGAGAAGCAGGAGAACAAGCAGGGAAGACATTTGGGAATAGAGGATGCCATGGAGTTGAACTGGTTAAGGAAGATTGAGACTAGAGAGGAAATGAAGGTAGCGTAGGAGAAATGGCGTCTGGAAAAAACTGAGAGATTGGTGGTTTTCATGAGGAGAAAGGAAAGGATTATAATACCACAGAGCCTATGAGGAAAGTGTTTTATATCCACAAAGCTCTCTGCAGGACTTTAAGTCTTAGAAAAGATTCTGCATTAATTAATTTGATTCGTATAACACTCCCTGCAAGGATTATTTTACCTAGTTTACAGATGAGGAGACTGAGGGTCAGAAACCTTAAGGAACTTGTCCAGGATCAACCAGTTGCATGGGGCATTTGGATCTAGATTTCTCCTGACTTCAATTTCACTGTATCACATTTTCTCTTTCTTTGCTTAAAACAAATTTTGATACCTCTTCTTCAGCCCTACCTCCACCTCAATCATGTAATTCTACTTCTTTCATTTTGGCAAGGCAATGGGGTTAAGTATCTTCCAAGGTCACACAGCCAGGTAATTATTATGTGTCTGAGGTCAGATTTGAACTCAGGTTCTGTGCTCTATCCACTGTGCCACCTGGCTGTGTCAATTCTACTTCTTTCACCAACAAAACTGTCATTTCAACAGGGAAAAGCAGTTGAAGAAAAAGGATGATCCTGTGGTACATCTGAGAGGGTAACAAAATACATAGGCACATGCAAACACACCCAACAAGCAAGTGTATACCTAAGCAATATCCATATACACAAACAAATACATGAACACATGAACATGTTTGCACACACATGCAAAGCACACAGAAACACACACACCACACACTGACATGCCATACAAAATGCACACAAAGACAATCGGGTGCAAATGCACACACAGATCCCTACAAGCATGTACAAATAATCATACATACAAACACATGCCAAAGGAACCCACACAGTAACAGCTACACACATATATAGAAACATGCAAAGAAAGACATACACATGCAAACACACATACACCACATTCCAAACATACCAACACAGTAATGCACATGTAATTAACACATGCACAGAGATACACATATTCATGTGTTTAGACATATGCACATGGAGATAGACACAATACACACAAATGGACACACATGCATGCACACAAACCTGCAAAACAAAACCATGCCCACAAACACTCATGTATATATGCATACATACACACAATCACATGCTCATACACATACACGATGCAGAACAAACAGAAATACAACCACCCACAGTACATCAATGCACATGCCCACATACACACGTGTCCATGTAAACACACGTACCCCACTGTTGCGCAGGTCATTCTTGAGATGAGAAACTCTACTTTCCAGATGGAGGACCTGAGGACCAGGGACAGGAAGCCAACTCCCCTCAGGAACTCACAGGACTTGGAAGGGCTTCCCCTGCCAGCCCCTCCCCCCAGCCTCGCCGTGCTCCCGCCATTCCCACTCCTCCCTCAGAACCTGGGAGCCAGGCACTAAGCCTACCTGGCTCCTGGCATCCTCTCAGGGTCAGAGGGGTCTTGATCGGGCATAGCCCAATGCATGCTCCCGGCCAGCTGCCCTCTTGAGCCTCGCCTCACCACCCAGTTGTGTTAGGATCACATATGGAACAGGACCTAGAACACAATTAAGACTTAAGACTGCATGTGTGACCCCAGGCCAGTCAGAGCTTCTTTCTCAATCTCAGGCTTCCCAAGGGTATAGTGGGCGTGATGAGCCATGTCCCAGGATCACTATGAAGAAACACTGTTGAATCCACTCCATCCTTATGGGTGAACTCATTGAGCACTTTAAGATGGACCTGACACTCAATCTATGTTCTTATCCGAGGTTTTCAGTTTGATCCCTATTTTACAGATGAGGAAACTGGGGCAGACAGGCTCAAGTGACTCAGCCAGAGTCACCGAGCTAGTGTCAGAGGTGGAATCTGAGCCCAAGTTCCTCCTCACTCCAAGGCCATTGCCATCCCTCTTTCTGGTGAACTAACCTGCTTCTTTCGTTCCTCCCTTTAAAAATCATTGGCTAAGTGGTACAGTAAGCAGAACACCAGCCTTAGACTCAGGATGGCCTGAGTTCACATCTGACTTGTGATATTTACTTGGTCTTAGATACTTCCTCGATGTGTGACCCTGAGCAGGTCACTTAACTCTGATTGCCTCACAATATGTAAAAAAAAAAAAGAAAGAAAGCAAAAAGAATCATTTGCTGATACTTTTGATCAGAAATCAGTCAGCTTCTGATATTCCTCTTGCTATCAAAAGAACGCAGGAAAGTGGTTCTATCCTGTGACCACATCTGAGAGTGGATATAGAATTCTGCACCCATGGCCCCCTCCTCTCCCCCAAGAGGAAGGATGCTCACAGTGATTATTGTAGGAATGCCTGTTCCTGTCATAATTCAAGGATGCATCACACAACAAATGACGCAAACCCAGTGTCCCCTCCCCCCGAGAGTTTCACCAGTTGATGTGTCCAAAGAAATTCATCCCTCAGTGACCAAGTTTATATTTTCTAGCCTGGTCCTTGGCCTACAGGTGCCGTTGCCCCATCGGGACCTGCCAGCGTTTCCTCACTGCTGGTTTCACCTTTCCCTCATAGCTCTGATACAGTCTTGGACTTGGAGGCCAGAGTCCTGGGTTTGAATCTAGTTTCTGTCATTTTATAAAGGACTAGTCAGTTAACTCCTCTGACTAAAGTGGCTGCTGTGGGACTGGGAGGGGGGGAACATGGAGGGACTTGAAGACCGAGGTGGGTGAGGGGGAGGACATGGAGTCAATGAACAGAGCGGAGCTGGGGAACATCAAACTTGATCTTGACCTTCTTCACAGACGCTGAGGAAGTGTGAGCAGAACAGAGATGGGGGTGAGGCCCAGCCTCTCTGCACCCTGAGTTCTTTCCTACTTTGGGCAGGGGTCAACCGGGGCAGCGCTATCAGTCTGGAGGACTGCACGCATTCCGGAGGAAGGTGGTTAGGTTTCCCGAGAAAGGGCTGCTGGACTCTGTTCGGGGGACATTGGGGGACCAGGAAGACCGGGGACCTCCACCAGCTTTCTTGGGGCTCAGGGTAGATCTGCTCTGAAATCCTGGGGCTTTTCCTGGTTTCAACTGGAGGGCTCTGTAGACCCCTGGGGAGAGCCCCAACAAATGGAACCCCCAGCTCAGAAATGACATTTCTGGTTGTATGGGGACCAGTTTTAATGGAGGGGGGGACTCAATTTTCATCCTTATCATTGAACCTAAATCTGGAGGTGGAGCTGACTTCAGAGGACAGCCAGTCAAGCTCTCTCTCACAGGACAGACTGGGATACCGAGGCTCCAATAACTTAAACTACTTGCCCAGGATCACACAGTTAGTAGATATCAGTCAGCATTTGAACCCACAACCTCTAATTCAGATTCCATCCTCTTGCCTTTAGGGGGAATTTTACCTGAACCCAGGGTTTTCCCTTAGAGTATCAGTGTGTAACTGTGGTCCCCCCCAAATGTGTAAAGGACTTATGCATATATGTATCTATGTAAGGCATGCATGTCCACTCCATATCTTGTTGATTTGTCTAATTATATAGCCAAGCTTGAGGGTGGTCTGTATAGATAGCTCTGGAATCTGTTCTGCCCTTCCCTAAGGGAGAGGGGCTTTTATGTCTTCATTTCAACACAAGAACTGTCCTTGGCTTTCACTCCTCCTGCCTATCTTTTTGCTAAAATTGTATCTATTTGTGTCCCTCAAATATTGCTGATCTTGGAATTCAGAACAAACACTGCCTTTCATTCTTTGTAAATTTTTAAATTCATTTTAATCCTAGATACAAAACAAGGAAAGAAAAAAAACCAGAACACTTCCATGGACACAGGGCATCACCAGAGAATGCAAAATAAAACTACAAATTTCAATATCAAGAAAACCTATCAAAGAAATACCACACCTTGTTTTCAAAGCTACCCAGCTTTCTTTAATTCCCTAAAGCTCTTCTTTTTTCTCTGCAGTCACTTTTGCTTTATTTTTTGCCTTGCAGGACAGCTAGGTGGTGTAGTGGACAGGGCACTGGCTGTGGAGCCAGGATGAAAAGAGTTCAAATCCAGCCTCAGACAATTGACACTGACTAACTGTGCGTCCTTAGGCAAGTCACTTCACCCTGACTGCCTGGCACCCAGGGCCATCTCCAGTCATCCTGATTCAGATCTGACATTCTGGACCTAGTTGGCTCCGGAGGAGAAAGTGAGGCTGGTGACTTAACACAGCCCCTCCTCACTAAAATCCAATTCATGTGCTTGTCATAGCATCACTTCCCTGATATTGTGGTCTTTGAAAATGAAGACAAACAACAAGATCTTTTCTACCCTCTTCCCCCCCCCCAAAAAAATACTGCAATTAAATATGGACGCACACTCTCACACACACATATAAAGACACAGATAACTGTGAACATGCATACAAATGCACATATGCCCTCATGCCCATATACGTAAGAACATACTATGCTTTATTTTCACCTGTCATTTCTTTCTTTGTATGTGGATAACATCTTCCTTCATAAGTCCAAGGTTTTCTAAATCAACCAGCTCATCATTTCCCCCACCACAGCAATACTTTACTTTCAAATTTTTAACTTTTTCACTTAATAGTATTTTATTGTTTTCAATCACAAGATAGTTTTTACCATTAATTGTTGTAAAATGTTGAGTTCCAAATTGTTCTCCCTCTCTTTCCCCCAAATTCTCAACTCAGTCAAATATACATACAGACATACACACATGCACATATAGGCGCAGATACATTTGTATATATACACTGAGTATGTAAATACTCCAATTGTATATATGTACAATTATGGTAAACACATTTCTATTTTAGTCATTACAGCAAGATTTTAATATAATAACATTCTATCAGAGAGATTGTCTATGAAATTTCCCCCCCCAATTTTCTGCATATCTTCTTTTCTTGGCTCTAAGGCTTTTATTTATATGAGGAATATTTATTTTATACTTCAGCTAGGCTCTTGCCTTATAACAGAATTTAAGATCTCATACTGCTGAATCTCCTTCCTTTATCTTTTGGTTCTTAGAAATTGCTGAACTTTAGTTTTTCCAAATGACCTTTGCTATTATTTTTTTCTAACTCCGTAAGATGACTGTTTAGCAATTATTTAGGATGGTATTGAAGAATTAAATTAGGTAAAATCACCGTTTTAAAAATTGCATTGTCTTAATCTATCCATGAATAATAAATTAAAATGATTCCAGTTATTTTGATCTGTTCTTATATGTGTGACAGGTAAATAAGTTCATAGAACCCCATATTTCTGCTTTGGCAGTATAAGCCCAAATATTTTAAACTGCTGAGTAACTTTAAATGATCTAAAAGCAATGTAGTTTTTCCATTTTTCCCTTTTAATTAAATCTATTTTTAACTTCACTTTGAGATCATGCTTTTTTACATAAAATATTCTATTCTTGCCCTTTATTTGATCTTTGAGTGTATGTCTCATTTTTATTGTTTTTGAAAGCAGCAGATACTGAATTCACAATTTTAATCTGGTACCCATTTCCATTGCATGGATAAATTCACCCCATTCATATTCTAAGCTACAATTACTTGTTGTGGCTTTTCCTCCTTCCTATTCTTCCTGACTTGTCCAAGGTCACACAGGTAGGTAGTTAAGTATCTGAGGCTGGATTTGAACTCTGGGCTGGTGTTCTATCTACGGCACCAATTAGGTGCCCCCTCTGTTTGACTTCTATCCACTATATAAAGGTAGCCTTCCTATAGTTATCCTTCCTTACCCTAAACCCCTCTAATAGTCCCTGTCTTAACTGACCCTCCCCCACCCCATTATCCACTTATCCTCTTATTTCATTGTCAATTTAGAAGACTTTTATATCCCTTTCTATAAATTCATATATGTATATGTGTATATATGTATATTTATACATACATATATATATATATATATATGATGTATCTATCCATCCAACCATCATCTATCTATCTCTATCTGTCTATCTATCTATCTACCTATCCATGTATCTGTTCCTCCCTCTTTAACTGGTTTCCAGTGGGAGAAGATTATAGCATTGATCATCCATCCTCCCTCCACTTGCTTCTTCTGTAAAAGTTCTTACTTTCATGTCTCATGTGTATGATATAATTGCTCCTTTTATTCTTTCCCTATATAATTTTAATTTTCAAAAAATTACCCATATCATACTCAACTCAGCCCAAACCTTTCTTTCAACCTACCCAAGGAATGATGATAGTCATGAGTAGGCTCACAATTTCACATATAAATGGTAAACAATTTGACCTTATTGAGTCCTTTATTAATTGATCTTTGGTGTCACCCTTATATTTCCCCTACGTTTTATCTTTTTGAATTTTTCTTTAAGTTCTGCTTTTCTACTCTCAAATACCTCAAAGTCTTTAAGTCCATTATTTTTTTTTTGTTTGACTATACTCATTTGTTATAAAGGGGGACTTCTGTGAGGGGTAGGGTGGACTAGGTATTACTAAAATAATGGAAACAAATGACATTTGAATTGCCTATATTCAGCCAGTCAGAAGAAGAAGGGCCCTTGAAGTCCGAGTGGCCCACTCACTCATTTTGTAGAAGAAGAAACTGAGGCATTAAGGTTAAGAATGAGGACAGGTCTGTCGACTGCCGCCTTCCAGAGTAGCAGCAGCCCCTGATCTCATAACTCAAGAAAGAGTCCCGGGTGCTCTCCATAAGGTCCCAGACCACAGCATCCCTGTGCAACATAAGCAGTTTGAAGGAACAAGCTCTGGAGAGAGGGTGAAGTATTCCCAGGAACCTCTCAGATTGAATGTAAGGCCTCACCTGAAGAATAGCCTCTCTGGAGTAGATGTTGCTATGAAGATACTGAGAACTCTTGGGCCTGGGGAAGCATTTTTTCCCTCCCTGGGTCAGTCTGCTTCCTGTACCCCATTCTCATTATACTCTGACTTCCAGAACTTAACCGAGCCAGCATTTCTCATTTTGTTGTCCAATTTTTTTTCATCTTTAATTAATTTATTTTGAATTTTACAATTTTCTCCCTAATCTTCTTCCCTCTCCCCACCCAGCACAGAAGGCATTCTGTTAGTCTTTACATTGTTTCCATGGTATATGCTGATCTAAGTTGAATGTGATGAGAGCAAATGCATACCCTTAAGGAAGAAAATAAAAATAAGAGAGAGCAAAATTGTACGACAAAAAAATTATTTTTGAAATTAAAAGTAATAGTCCTTGGTCTTTGTCCAAGCTCCACAATTCTTCCTCTGGATACAGATGGTATTCTCCAATGCAGACAGCCCAAAACTGTCCCTGATTGTTGCACTGATGAACCAGCATTTCCAAGCATGTAGAATATTAGAGAGATGTTAGAAAACTTAGGACACAATCTTCAGCCTTAAATCTACACAAGGACTACTTTCATAGAGGCAGCGGGCAGATCAGAGTTTAGACACGAGAAGTTTCTGATTTGGGGAGGTGAGGATTTTTGAGTGGCAAGGATGGTTGCTGGAGATGCCTCGGGGGCCCTCAGTTTTCTCCAGTGGGGACTTCCTGAATGGAGGTCTTCTGGGGATGGTCCTAAAGGAGAGGGAGACAGAGAGACAAAGAGGGAGAGACAAAGACACAACAAAGAGATCGATTCAGAGAGCCAAAGAGTCAGAGAGAGTCACAGAGAAAGAGAGAGAGAGATAAAGACAAAGAGACAACAGAGAGACAAAGAAGAGAGACACAGAGAGACAGAGAGAGTCACAGGGAAAGAAAGAGAGAGATAGAGAGAGACAAAGACACAACAGAGAGACACAGAGAGACAGAGAGAGTCACAGAGAAAGAGAGAGAGGGAAAGAGATAGAGAGAGACAAAGAAACAACAGAGAAACAAAAAGTCAGAGAGACACAGAAAGACACAGAGAAAGAGAGAGAGATAGAGAGACAAAGAGTCAACAGGGAGGCAAAAAGACAGAGAGACACAGAGAGACAGTCACAGAGAAAGAGAGAGAGATAGAGACAAAGAAACAACAGAGAGACAAAAAGACAGAGAGACACAGAGAGACAGAGAGAGTCACAGAGAAAGAGAGAGAGATAGAGAGACAAAGAGACAACAGAGAGACAAAAAGACAGAGAGACACAGAGACAGAGAGAAAGGCCCGCAGCTGCTGAACATGCCTGCTGCAAAGTCAGGTGGGGATCAAAAGGCTTGACTGGCAGAAAAGCATCTCCGATGACCTTAGCCTGTAGCTGGAGGGGTTAAGGTTAGAGAACCCCCTCCCCTAAATGAGCTCCAGCACTCTTAGGAGTGGGAATGGGGTAGGGAGGGAATATGAGAAAGACTGCCACCTACTGTGTACTTTGTGTGTGTTTGTGTGTTTGTCTGACTGTGTATGTGTTTGTTTGTGTGTGTGTGTGTGTGTGTGTGTGTGTGTGTGTGTGTGTGTGTGTGTGAAAGACACAGAGACAGACAGAGAGACCAAAGATAGAGACAGAGTGCCTTCTGGATGCAGTCTTTAAACCACCTTAGACATTTTTGTTCAGGGATGCCAGAGTCTTTGTGGTCCCATATACGGTTTTCTTGGCAGAGATACTGGAGTGGCTTGCCATTTCCTTCTCCAGCTCATTTTACAGATGGAGAAAAAGAGGTAAACAAGGTGAAGTAATTAGCCAAGGGTCACACAGTTAGTGTCTCACACTGGATTTGAACTCAGGTCTTCCTGATTTCAGATCCAGTTCCTTCTCCACGGTACCCCCCAGCTGCCCAAGCCACATTAAAACATACTAATCCAAATGAGTACAAATGTCCCTCAAGAGAGGACAGAGACATGAAAAAAGTCTTTGGCGAGATGGGTGGGGAGGCTAGCCCCCAATGATCTGCTCAGTGGGCCTGTCATGTCTCCTGGGGTTATCCTGATAAGAGTTCAATGTTGATACGCTCAACAGATCAGAGAAGGGGAGCCAGGCCCACAGTGGTTTGGAGGTTAAACCTGTGGTTGAGTTTGTGGAGCAAAGCTTAATGAAGGAACAGAAACCTAAGTTAATTCAGAAGAAAATCACAGATAGAATGCAGTTGGCAGCTTTTGATGGGGGCAGATCTGTGTCCTTGGAAGAGGGAACTGATGTTCTAAGTGGGGAATTCTTTTTTTATATATTTTAAAAGATTTTATCCATTTTGAGTTTTACAATTTTTCCCCTAATCTTACTTCCCTCCCCTCAATCCCCACAGAAAGCAATTTGTCAGTCTTTGCATTCTTTCCATGGTATACCTTGATCTAAAGTGAGTGTGATGAGAGAGATATCATATCCTTAAGGAAGAAACATAAAGAATAGGAGAAAGCGAGATCAAACAATATCAGATTTTTTCCCCCTAAATTAAAGGGAATAGTCCTTGGTCTTTGTTCAAACCCCACAGTTCTTTCTCTGGATACAGAGGGTATTCACCATCACAGACAGCCCCAACTGGTCCCTGATTTTTGCACTGATGGAATGAGAGAGTCCATCAAGTTTGATCATGGGTCCATGTTGCTGTTAGGTTGTACAACGTTTTTTTCTGGTTCTGCTCATCTCCCTCAGCATCAGTTCATGCAAATCTCAGTGGGGAATTCTTTAGTGGTGGGACGAGAAAAAAAAGGAATCTTCATACACTCCCTATGGAGTCATGTGTTCTGAGATTTTAGCCTTCACAGGATTGACTGGGAGAAAGGACAACAGTACGGAGGTGGAAACTTATTAGTCTCTCCCTCCAAGTAGCCTTTTTATTCTGACCTGTGAATCAGGAACCTGGACTCAAGGACCCAATGGCCTTTCTGGGGTTCAGAGAAATCCATGACCTTGAAGGCTACCTCTGATCACAGAAGACTTCAACCTAATCCTTGATACTTTTAATAGCTACCCAACTGAATGGGAGTGGGAAGATCACTCTGTCGAAATCTCACTACCCACCGACTATGGCAAAGATCTGGGGTCAGGGCCTACTCAGTCTGACTCCAAATACCAAATACCAAAGTCTATCTGGGTGACCTTAGGCAAGAAATTCTGAAGGTCTTTCCATGCTTTAAACTGCTGCTACCCTTTAGTCCTTCCACAGAGTCAAAAAGCAGGGTCAAAGTCTTCGCAGAGAGCCAAAGCTCAGAACATGTGTTCCAACTTCCCTTGTTACAGTTTGCATCCAAGAGAAAGAGAAGGTCACAGGAAGGGGCGGTCCCAAGGTGGCATGTGAGCACAGGTTTGGGGATAGTTTGGCTTCCAGACTAGATCAAAGCTGCCCCTCCTCTTCTTGAGCAGGACCCCTCCTCTGGGACAGGACAAAGGTCTTCAGCTCAACTGGATGGACTGGAAGCTGAACTCCAATGAGGCTGGTGCTGCAGGGATCTGGATACAGGCAGGTGCTGGGGAGAGCAGGCCTGGGCCTACCTAATGTATGACTTTGGAGGAGTCCCCTCCCTGACTCTGACCCATCTGTAAAAAAAAGTGTGGGTAAAATGTGTGTTGGGGGAGACTTAGCGGGACTGTCTGGAGACTCCTTCTGGTGGTGAGTTCAGGAAAGATGACAAGGAGCTGTATGCTCCTCCCCATGGGCAGAGCTGACAGATTCTTATCAATACACATAAATCATGCAAAATGAGTATAATAAATAATATCTTATTACAATAAATACATACATAAATACTTTACATAAATAACATATAACAGAAATAATAAATGATGGTTTTTATCTAGGCTTCTGGGGACTACCATCAGTCTGGAGTTTCCAGAATAGAGAAAACCTCCCAGAGATAGAGGAGCATTATTGATCAGAGTGTTTCACTTTGGAGGGGGAACTTCAAGCCTAGGATAGACTGTGGTGGGAAAGAGAACACTGAGTGGGAAAAACAGTTGTTTTGACTATTGAGGGACTCAGTGAATCGAAAAAGCATTTCTTAATTACCTAATATGTTTTTTAGTTCAAGTCCTTTCTATTTTGCATTTTCAATCATGTGAAATAAAGTCAATCCTACATTTGCTATATTCTTAGCATGGGTTTTCCTTTATTTTAACTTGTAGTCTCATGGAGGACTCAGTGTCTCCCAAGGCGATATCTTGAGGCACTCCTGAGTTGTGGATGAATCTTTCGCCTCTGACATTCTAGTGTGTTCTCTCCAATTCTGTTCATAAAGGATTAGTGCCTCAGCATCCTTTAGCCAGTTAATAGCCATTTATTTTTATGAAGAGGTATTTTCTTTGAAGCTCTGCTAAGAACAGAAGGTATAAATCTTTCTCTCCCCAGGGGGGCATAGGATAGAGGAGGGTGTTGCACTCCCCTACCCTTCTTCACTTCAGTACCAGGGCAGAATGAATTCAGACTTGAAGCCCTTTCTATACAGCAGTGACCCAAGGTCTCAGTCACTTGATCTCTTTAGGACCTTGGCTTTAAGAGGCTCTTGCTCAGCCTCCTGCAAATTCCCATGTGGATTCTGGCTCCTGAAACACACTGTTCCCAAGATGCAACTCTCACAAAGTCATTGATGTCTCCAATACTCCTTCACTTAAAAGGAAGAACGAGCCATCAAAGACTAGAGGCCTATATTCATGAACACATTGCTTGGCTACTGGAGAGCAAGGGCCAGAGTGCTCTCCCTACCTGGAGGCTATGTGTCTGTGTCACTTACTTGTATCTTGGGCGGTTGTATCAAGAGCATTGCTTGGGCCTTTTGAAGGCATCCAGTTTCTACTGAGCAGTCAATCAAGTCTGTCATGTTAGGATACTGTTAGCATACCACAACTAGCCAGTTAGAGAAAGTCCACACATGGTACAAAGCCCACAGGAGGATTGGCTCTACTGTCCTTGGCTCTGCCAGGCCCATGTTCACCTGTCATGCCCGTGTGACTTCCAGTTCTCCAGTCAGCAGTATATGAATAGACACTGAGTAAGTGAGGACCGAAGTTTAGCAAGGGATGAGGAGCAGGAGGAGAAGCAGGGAATACATTTGGGAATTGAGGACGCCATGTAGTTGAACTGGTTAAGAAAGATTGAGAGTAAAGAGGAAATGAAGGTAGTGTAGGAGAAATGGCCTCTGGAAAAAACTGGTGGTTTTCATGAGGAGAAAGGACAGGCTTATAATACCACAGAGCCTATGAGGAAAGTGTTTTATAACCACAAAGCTCTCTACTTACATTCACCATGATGTAGGACTTGAAGTCTTAGAAAAGATTCTGCATTATTTAATTTGATTCGTATAACACTCCTTGCAAGGCTTATTTTCCCTAGTTTACAGATGAGGAGACTGAGGGTCAGAAACTTTAAGGAACTTGTCCAGGGTCATCCAGTCGCATGTGGCATTTGAATCTAGATTTCTCAAGACTTCAATTTCACTGTATCACATTTTCTCTTTCCTTGTTTAAAACTAATTTTGATACCTCTTCTTCAGCCCTACGTCCACCTCAGTCATGCAATTCTACTTCATTCATTTTGGCAAGGCAAGGGGGTTAAGTGTATTCCAAGGTCACACAGCCAGGTAATTATTATGTGTCTGAGGTCAGATTTGAACTCAGGTTCTGTGCTCTATCCACTGTGCCACCTAGCTGTGTCAATTCTACTTCTTTCACCAACAAAACTGTCATTTCCAAAGGGAAAAGCAGTTGAAGAAAAATGATGATCCTGTGGTACATCTGAGAGGGTAACAAAATACATAGGCACATGCAAACACACCCAACACACAAGTGTATACCCAAGCAATATCTATATAAACAAACAAATATATAAACACATGAACATGTTTGCACACACATGCACAGCACACAGAAACACAAACACACCACACAATGACATGCCATACAAAATGCACACAAAGACAAAAGGGTGGAAATGCACACACAGATCCCTGGAAGCATGTACACATAATCATACATACAAACACACGCACAAGGCACCCACACAATAACAGATACAAACATATATAGAAACATGCAAAGAAAGATATATACATGCAAACACACGTACACCACACTCCCAACATACCAACACAGTACATGCACATGTGATTAACACATGAACAGAGAAACACATATACATGTGTTTAGACATATGCACATGGAGATAGACACAATACACACAAATGGACACGCATGCATGCACACAAACCTGCAAAACAAAACCATGTCCTAAACACTCATGTATATATACATGCATACACACAATCACATGTTAATACACATACATGATGCAGAACAGACAGAAACATAACCACCCACAGTACATCAATGCACATGCACACATACACACATGTCCATGTAAACACACGTACCCCATTGTTGCACAGGTCATTTTCGAGATGAAAAACTCTACTTTCCAGATGGAGGACCTGAGGACCAGGGACAGGAAGCCAACTCCCCTCAGGAACTCACACGGCTTGGAAGGGCTTCCGCTGCCAGCCCCACCCCACCAGGCCTGGCCATGCTCCCACCATCCCCACTCCTCCCTCAGAACCTGGGAGCCAGGCACTAAGCCCACCTGGCTCCTGGCATCCTCTCAGGGTCAGAGGAGTCTTGATCGGGCCCAGCCCAATGCAGGCTCCCGGCCAGCTGCCCGTTTGAGCCTTGCCTTGTGGAAGGATCACATATGGAACAGAACCTAGAACACACTTAAGACTTAAGACCGCATGTGTGACCCCAGGCCAGTCAGAGCTTCTTTCTTAATCTCAGGCTTCCCAAGGGTATAGTGGGCGTGATGAGCCATGTCCCAGGATCACTATGAAGAAACACTGTTGGATCCACTCCATCCTTATGGGTGAACTCATTGAGCACTTTAAGATGCACCTGACACTTAATCTACGTACTTATCTGAGGTTTTCAGTTTTATCCCGATTTTACAGATGAGGAAACTGCGGCAGACAGACTCAAGTGATTCAGCCAGAGTCACCGAGCTAGCATCAGAGGTGGAATCTGAGCCCAAGTTCCTCCTCACTCCAAGGCCATTTCCCTCCCTCTTTCTGGTGAACTAACCTGCTTCTTTCGTTCCTCCCTTTAAAAATCATTGGCTAAGTGGTACAGTAAGCAGAACACCAGCCTTAGACTCAGGATGGCCTGAGTTCACATCTGACTTGTGATACTTACTTGGTCTTAGATACTTCCTAGCTGTGTGACCCTGAGCAAGTCGCTTAACTCTGATTGCCTCACAATATGTAAAAAAAAAGAAAGGAAGGAAAAAGAATCATTTGCTGATAGTTTTGATCAGAAATCAGTCATCTTCTGATATTCCTCTCGCTATCAAAAGAATGCAGGAAAGTGGTTCTATCCTGTGACCACATCTGAGAGTGGATATAGAATTCTGCACCCGTGGCCCCCTCCTCTCCCCCAAGAGGAGGGATGCTCACAGTGCCTCTTGTAAGGAATGCCTGTTCCTGTCACAATTCAAGGATGCATCACACAACAAATGATGCAAATCCACTGCCCCCCCACCCCGAGAGTTTCACCAGTTGATGTGGCCAAAGAAATTCATTCCTCAGTGACCAAGTTTATGTTTTCTAGCCTGGTCCTTGGCCTCCAGGTACCATTGACCCCTCGGGATCTGCCAGTGTTTCCTCACTGCTGGTTTCACCTTTCCCTTATTCCTCTGGTACAGTCTTGGACTTGGAGGCCAGAGTCCTGGGTTTGAATCCAGTTTCTTCTGTTTTATCAAGGACTAGTCAGTTAACTCCTCTGACTGAAGTGGCTGCTGTGGGACTGGGAGGGGGGAACATGGAGGGATTTGTAGACCGAGGTGGGTGAGGGGGAGGACGTGGAGTCAAGGAACAGAGAGGAGCTGGGGAACAGCAAACTTGACCCTTGACCTTCTTCACAGGCTCTGAGGAAGTATGGGCAGGGCAGAGATGGGGGGGGAGGCCCAGCCTCTCTGCACCCTGAGTTCTTTCCTACTTCGGGCAGTGCTCAAACAGGGCAGCGCTATCAGTCTGAAGGACTGCACGCATTCCGGAGGAAGATGGTTAGGTTTCCCAAGAAAGGGCTGCTGGACTCTGTTCGGGGGACATCGGGGGACCAGGAAGACCGGGGCTCTCCACCAGCTTTCTTGGGGCTCAGGGTAGATCTGCTCTTAAGTCCTGGGGCTTCTGCTGGTTTCAACTGGAGTGCTGTGTAGACCCCTGGGGTGAGCCCCCACGAATGGAACCCCCAGCTCAGAAATGTATGGGGATTAGTTTTAATGGGGGGGACTCAATTTGCCTCCTTATCAATGAACCTAAATCTGGAGGTGGACCTGACCTCAGAGGACAGCCAGTCAAGCTCTCTCTCACAGGACAGACTGGGATACCGAGGCTCCAATAACTTAAACTACTTGCCCAGGATCACACAGTTAGTAGATATCAGTCAGCATTTGAACCCACAACCTCTAATTCAGATTCCATCCTCTTGCCTTTAGGGGGAATTTTACCTGAACCCAGGGTTTTCCCTTAGAGTATCAGTGTGAAACTGTGATCCCCCCCCCAAATGTGTAAAGGACTTATGCAGATATGTATCTATGTAAGGCATGCATGTCCACTCCATATCTTGTTGATTTGTCTCATTACATAGCCAAGCTTGAGGGTGGTCTGTATAGATAGCTCTGGAATCTGTTTTGCCCTTCCGTAAGGGAGAGGGGCTATTAGGTCTTCATTGCAACACAAGAATTGTCCTTGGCTTTCACTCCTCCTTCCTATCTTTATGCTAAAATTGTATCTATTTTTGTCCCTCAAATATTGCTGATCTTGGAATTCAGAACAAAAACTGCCTTTCATGGCTCTTTCATTCTTTGTAAATTTGTAAATTCATTTTAATCCTAGATACAAAACAAGGAAAGAAAAAAAAAAAAAACAGAACACTTCCATGGACACAGGGGATCACCAGAGAATCCAAAATAAAATTACAAATTTCAATATCAAGAAAACCTATCAAAGAAATACCACACCTTGTTTTGAAAGCTACCCAGCTTTCTTTAATTCCCTAAAGCTCTTCTTTTTTCTCTGCAGTCACTTTTGCTTTATTTTTTGCCTTGCAGGACAGCTAGGTGGTGTAGTGGACAGGGCACTGTCTGTGGAGCCAGGATGCAAAGAGTTCAAATCCAGCCTCAGACACTTGACACTGACTAACTGTGTGTCCTTAGGCAAGTCACTTCACCCTGACTGCCTGGCATCCAGGGCCATCTCCAGTCATCCTGATTCAAATGTGACCTCTGGACCTAGTTGACTCTGGAGGAGAAAGTGAGGCTGGTGACTTAACACAGCCCCTCCTCACTAAAATCCAATTTATGTGCTTGTCATAGCATCACTTCCCTGATATTGTGGTCTTTGAAAATGAAGACAAACAACATGATCTTTTCTACCCTGTTCCACCCCCCCCCCCGCAAAAATACTGCAATTAAATATGGACACACACTCTCACACACACATATAGAGACACAGATAACTGTGAACATGCATGCAAATGCACATATGCCCTCATGCCCATATATGTAAGAACAGACTATGCTTTATTTTCACCTGTCATTTCTTTCATTGCATGTGGATAACATCTTCCTTCATAAGTCCAAGGTTTTCTAAATCAACCAGCTCATCATTTCCCCTACCACAGCAATACTTTACTTTCAAATTTTTAACTTTTTCACTTAATAGTATTTTATTGTTTTCAATCACAAGATAGTTTTTTACCATTAATTGTTGTAAAATGTTGAGTTCCAAATTGTTCTCCCTCTCTTTCCCCCAAATTCTCAACTCAATCAAATATACATACAGACATACACACATGAACATAATAGGCACAAATACATTTGTATATATACATTGAGTATGTAAGTACTCCAATTGTATATATGTACAATTATGGTAAACACATTTCTTTATTAGTCATTACAGAAAGATTTTAATATTATAACATTCTATCGGAGAGATTATCTATGAAATTTTTCCCCCCAATTTTCTGCATATCTTCTTTTCTTGGCTCTATGGCTTTTATTTATATGAGGAATTTTTATTTTATACTTCAGCCAGGCTCTTGCCTTATAACAGATTTTAAGAGCTCATACTGCTGAATCTCCTTCCTTTATCTTTTGGTTGTTAGAAATTGCTGACCTTTAGTTTTTCCAAAAGACCTTTACTATTATTTTTTTCTAACTCAGTAAGATAACTGTTTAGTAATTTAATTAGGATGGTATTGAATAAATAAATTTGGTAAAATCACCATTTTAAAAATTGCATTGACTTTATCTATCCATGAATAATAAATTAAAATGACTCCAGTTATTTTGATCTGTTCTTATATGTGTGACATGTGAATATGTTCATAGAACCCCCTATTTCTGCTTTGGCAGTACAAGCTCAAATATTTTAAACTGCTGAGTTACTTTAAATGATCTAAAACAATATCTAATAATATTAGCATCAATGTAGTTTTCCCATTTTCTCTTTTAATTAAATCTATTTTAACTTAACTTTGAGATCATGCTTTTTTACATAAAAAATTCTATTCTTGCCCTTTATTTGATCTTTGAGTGTATGTGGCATTTTTATTGTTTTTGAAAGCAGCAGATACTGAATTCACAATTTTAATCTGGTACCCATTTCCATTGCATGGATAAATTCTCCCCATTCATACTCTAAGCTACAATTTCTTGTTGTGGCTTTTCCTCCTTCCTATTCTTCCTGACTTGTCCAAGGTCACACAGGTAGGTAGTTAAGTATCTGAGGCTGGATTTGAACTCTGGGCTGGTGTTCTATATACTGCACCACTTAAGTGCCCCCTCTGTTTGACTTCTATCCACTATATAAAGGTTGCCTTCCTATAGTTATCCTTCCTTACCCTAAAACCCTCTAATAGTCCCTGTCTTAACTGACCCTCCCCCACCCCATTATCCATTATCCACTTATCCTCTTACTTAATTCTCAATTTAGAAGACTTTTATATCCTTTTTTATAAATTCATATATATATATATATATATATATATATATATATATATATATGATGTATCTATCCATCAAACCATCATCTATCTATCTCTATCTGTCTATCTATCTATCTACCTATCCATGTATCTGTTGCTCCCTCTTTAACTGGTTTCCGGTGGGACAAGATTATAGCATTGCCCATCCATCCTACCTCCACTTGCTTCTTCTGTAAAAGTTCTTATTTTCATGCCTCATTTGTATGATATAATTGCTCCTTTTATTCTTTCCCCATGTCATTTTAATTTTCAAAAAATTACCCATATCATACTCAACTCAGCCCAAACTTTCTTTCATCCTACCCAAGGAATGATGATAGTCATGAATAACGCTAACATTTTCACATATAAACGGTAAACAGTTTGACCTTATTGAGTCCTTTATTAATTGATCTTTGGTGTCACCCTTATATTTCCCCTACGTTTTATCTTTTTGAATTTTTCTTTAAGTTCTGCTTTTCTACTGTCAAATACCTCAAAGTCTTTAAGTCCATTATTTTTTTTTTGTTTGACTATACTCATTTGTTATAAAGGGGGACTTCTGTGAGGGGTAGGGTGGACCAGGTATTACTAAAATAATGGAAACAAATGACATTTGAATTGCCTATATTCAGCCAGTCAGAAGGAGAAGGGCCCTTGAAGTCCGAGTGGCCCACTCCCTCATTTTGTAGAAGAGGAAACTGAGGCATTAAGGTTAAGAATGAGGACAGGTCTGTCGACTGCCGCCTTCCAGAGTAGCAGCAGCCCCTGATCTCAAAACTCAAGAAAGAATCCCGGGTGCTCTCCTTGAGGTCCCAGACCGCAGAATCCCTGTCCAACATAAGCAGTTTGAGGGGAACAATCTCTGGAGAGAGGTTGAAGTATTCCCAGGAACCTCTCAGATTGTATGTAAGACCTCACCTGAAGAATAGCCTCTCTGGAGCAGATGTTGCTATGAAGATACTGAGAACTCTTGGGCCTGGGGAAGCATTTTTTCCCTCCCTGTGTCAGTCTGTATCCTGTACCCCAGTCTCATTATAGTCTGACTTCCAGAACTTAACCGAGCCAGCATTTTTTTTTGTCCAAATTTTTTCATCTTTAATTAATTTATTTTGAATTTTACAATTTCCCCCCTAATCTTCTTCCCTCTCCCCACTCAGCACAGAAGACATTCTGTTAGTCTTTACATTGTTTCCATGGTATAAGTTGATCTAATTTGAATGTGATGAGAGAGAATGCATACCCTTAAGGAAGAAAATAAATTATAAGAGAGAGCAAAATTGCATGATAAGAAAATTATTTTTTAAATTAAATGTAATAGTCCTTGGTCTTTGTAAGAACTCAAAAATTCTTCCTCTGGATACAGATGGTATTCTCCAATGCAGACAGCCCAAAACTGTCCCTGATTGTTGCACTGATGACCCGGCATTTCTAAGCACGTAGAATATTAGAGAGATGTTAGAAAACTTAGGACACAATCTTCAGCCTTAAATCTACACAAGGACTACTTTCATAGAGGCAGCGGGCAGATCAGAGTTTAGACACGAGAAGTTTCTGATTTGGGGAGGTGGGGATTTTGAGTGGCTAGGATGGTTGCTGGAGATGCCTCAGGGGCCCTCCAGTTTTCTCCAGTGGGGACTTCCTGAATGGAGGTCTTCTGGGGATGGTCCTAAAGGAGAGGGAGACAGAGAGACATAGAGGGAGAGACAAAGACACAACAAAGAGATCGATTCACAGAGCCAAAGAGTCAGAGAGATTCACAGAGAAAGAGAGAGAGAGATAGAGAGAGACAAAGAGACAACAGAGAGACAAAGACAGAGAGACACAGAGAGACAGAGAGAGTCACAGAGAAAGAGAGAGAGATAGAGAGACAAAGAGACAACAGAGAGACAAAAAGACAGAGAGACACAGAGAGACAGAGAGAAAGGCCCGCAGCTGCTGAACATGCCTGCTGCAAAGACAGGTGGGGATCAAAAGGCTTGACTGGCAGAAAAGCGTCTCCGATGACCTTAGCCTGAATCTGGAGGGGTTAAGGTTAGAGAACCCCCTCCCCTAAATGAGCTCCAGCACTTTTAGGAGTGGGGGTGGGGTAGGGAGGGAATATGAGAAAGACTTCCACTTACTGGGTACTTTGTGTGTGTTAGTGCGTTTGTTTGTCTGTTTGTCTGTTTGACTGTTTGTTTGTGTGTGTGTGTGTGTGTGTGAAAGACACAGAGACAGACAGAGAGACCAAAGACAGAGACAGAGTGCCTTCTGGATGCAGTCTTTAAACCACCTTAGACTTTTTTGTTCAGGGATGCCAGAGTCTTTGTGGTCCCATATACGGTTTTCTTGGCAGAGATACTGGAGTGGCTTGCCATTTCCTTCTCCAGCTCATTTTACAGATGGAGAAAAAGAGGTAAACAAGGTGAAGTGATTCGCCCAGGGTCACACAGTTAGTGTCTCACACTGGATTTGAACTCAGGTCTTCCTGATTTCAGATCCAGTTCTTTCTCCTCGGTATCCCCCAGCTGCCCAAGCCACATTAAAACATAGTAATCCAAATGAGGACAAATGTTGCTCAAAAGAGGACAGAGACATGAAAAAAGTCCCTGGTGAGATGGGTGGGGAGGCTAGCCCCCAGTGATCTGCTCAGTGGGCCTGTCATGTCTCCTGGGGTTTTCCTGATAAGAGTTCATTAGGTGATGTGGTCAACAGATCAGAGAAGGGGAGCCAGGCCCACAGTTTTTTGGAGGTTAAAACTGTGGTTGAGTTTGTGGAGCAAAGCTTAATGAGGGAACAGAAACCTAAGTTAATTCAGAAGAAAATCATAGATTGAACGCACTTGGCAGCTTTTGATGGGGGCAGATCTGTGTCCTTGGAAGAGGGAACTGATGTTCTCAGTGGGGAATTACTTTTTTTTTTTGATATATTAAAAGATTTTAACCAGTTTGAGTTTTACATTTTTCCCCTAATCTTACTTCCCTCCCCTCAATCCCCACAGAAGGCAATTTGTCAGTCTTTGCATTCTTTCCACGGTATACCTTGCTCTAAAGTGAGTGTGATGAGAGAGAAATCATATCCTTAAGGAAGAAACATAAAGTATAGGAGATAGCGAGATCAGACAATATCAGATTTTTTTTCCCTAAATTAAAGGGAATAGTCCTTGGTCTTTGTTCAAACCCCACAGTTCTTTCTCTGGATACAGAGGGTATTCACCATCTCAGACAGGCCCAAATGGTCCCTGATTTTGGCACTGATGGAATGAGAGAGTCCATCAAGTTTAATCAAGGCCCCATGTTGCTGTTAGGTTGTACAACATTTTTTTCTGGTTCTGCTCATCTCCCTCAGCATCAGTTCATGCAAATCTCAGTGGGGAATTCTTTAGTGGTGGGACGAGAAAAAAAAGGAATCTTCATACACTCCCTATGGAGTCATGTGTTCTGATATTTTAGCCTTCACAGGATTGACTGGGATAAAGGACAAGAGTACGGAGGTGGGAATTTATGAGTTTCTCCCTCCAAGTAGCCTTTATATTCTGACCTGTGAATCAGGAACCTGGACTCAAGGCCCCAATGGCCTCTCTGGGGGTCAGAGAAATCAATGACCTTGAAGGCTACCTCTGCTCACAGAAGACTTCAACCTAATCCTTGATACTTTTAATAGCTACCCAACTGAATGGGGGTGGGAAGATCACTCTGCCCAAATCTCACTACTCACCCACTATGGGAAAGATCTGGGGCCAGGGCCTACTCAGTCTGACTCCAAAGACCAAATATGGGGCCTTCAAAGTCTGTCTGGGTGACCTTAGGCAAGAAATTCTGAAGGTCTTTCCATGCTTTAAACTGCTGCTACCCTTTAGGACTTCCACAGAGTCAAGAAGCAGGGTCAAGGTCTTCCCAGAGAGCCAATGCTCAGAACATGTGTTCCAACTTCCCTTGTTACAGTTTCCATCTGAGAGAAAGAGAAGGTCACAGGAAGGGGCGGTCCCAAGGTGGCATGTGAGCACAGGTTTGGGGATAGTTTGGCTTCCAGACTAGATCAAAGCTGCCCCTCCTCTTCTTGAGCAGGACCCCTCCTCTGGGACAGGACAAAGGTCTTCAGCTCATCTGGATGGACTGGAAGCTGAACTCCAATGAGGCTGGTGCTGCAGGGATCTGAATACAGGTAGGTGCTGGGGAGAGCAGGCCTGGGCCTACCTAATGTATGACTTTGGAGGAGTCCCCTCCCTGACTCTGACCCATCTGTAAAACAAAGTGTGGGTAAAATGTGTGTTGGGGGAGACTTAGAGGGACTGTCTGGAGACTCCTTCTGGTGGTGAGTTCAGGAAAGATGACTAGGAGCTGTATGTTCCTCCCCATGGGCAGAGCTGACAGATTCTTATCAATATACATAAATCACGAAAAACGAGTATAATAAATAATATCTTATTACAATAAATACATACATAAATACTTTACATAAATAACATATAACAGAAATAATAAATGATGGTTTTTATCTAGGCTTCTGGGGACTACCATCAGTCTGGAGTTTCCAGAATAGAGAAAACCTCCCAGAGATAGAGGAGCATTATTGATCAGAGTGTTTCACTTTGGAGGGGGAACTTCAAGCCTAGGATAGACTGTGGTGGGAAAGAGAACACTGAGTGGGAAAAACAGTTGTTTTGACTATTGAGGGACTCAGTGAATCGAAAAAGCATTTCTTAAGTACCTAATATGTTTTTTAGTTCAAGTCCTTTCTATTTTGCATTTTCAATCAAGTGAAATAAAGTCATATTAATAAAGCTATATTCTTAGCATGGGTTTTCCCTTATTTTAACTTGTAGTCTCATGGAGGACTCAGTGTCTCCCAAGGCGATATCTTGAGGTACTCCTGAGTTGTGGATGAATCTTTTGCCTCTGACATTCTAGTGTGTTCTCTCCAATTCTGTTCATAAAGGATTAGTGCCTCAGCATCCTTTAGCCAGTTAATAGCCATGTATTTTTATAAAGAGTTATTTTCTTTGAAGCTATGCTAAGAACAGAAAGTATAAATCTTTCTCTCCCCAGGGGGGCATAGGACAGAGGAGGGTATTGCACTCCCCTACCCTTCTTCACTTCAGTACCAGGGCAGAATGAATTCAGACTTGAAGCCCTTTCTATACAGCAGTGACCCAAGGTCTCAGTCACTTGATCTCTTTAGGCCCTTGGCTTCAAGAGGCTCTTGCTCAGGCTCCTGCAAATTCCCATGTGGATTCTGGCTCCTGAAACTCACTGTTCTCAAGCTGCAACTCTCACAAAGTCATTGATGTCTCCAATACTCCTTCATTTAAAAGGAAGAACGGGCCATCAAAGACTAGAAGCCTATATTCATGAACACATTGCTTGGCTACTGGAGAGCAAGGGCCAGAGTGCTCTCCCTACCTGGAGGCTATGTGTCTGTGTCACTTACTTGTATCTTGGGAGGTTGGATCAAGAGCATTGCTTGGGCCTTTTGAAGGCATCCAGTTTCTACTGAGCAGTCAATCAAGTCTCTCTTGTTAGGATACCGTTAGCATACCACAACTAGCCAGTTAGAGAAAGTCCACACATGGTACAAAGCCCACAGCAGGATTGGCTCTACTGTCCTTGGCACTGCCAGGCCCATGTTCACCTGTCATGCCCGTGTGACTTTCAGTTCTCCAGTCAGCAGTATATGAATAGACACTGAGTAAGTGAGGACCGAAGTTTAGCAAGGGATGAGGAGCAGGAGAAGAAGCAGGGAATACATTTGGGAATTGAGGACGCCATGTAGTTGAACTGGTTAAGGTAGACTGAGACAAGAGAGGAAATGAAGGTAGTGTAGGAGAAATGGCCTCCAGAAAAAACTGAGGGATTGGTGGTTTTCATGAGGAGAAAGGACAGGCTTATAATACCACAGAGCCTAGGAGGAAAGTGTTTTATAACCACAAAGCTCTCTGGTTACATTCACCATGATGCAGGACTTTAAGTCTTAGAAAAGATTCTGCATTAATTAATTTGATTCGTATAACACTCCCTGCAAGGATTATTTTCCCTAGGTCACAAATGAGGAGACTGAGTGTCAGAAACTTTAAGGAACTTGTCCAGGGTCATCCAGTTGCATGTGGCATTTGAATGTAGATTTCTCCAGACTTCAATTTCACTGTATCACATTTTCTCTTTCTTTGTTTAAAACTAATTTTGATACCTCTTCTTCAGTCCTACGTCCACCTTAGTCATGCAATTCTACTTCATTCCTTTTGGCAATGCAATGGGGTTAAGTGTCTTCCAAGGTCACACAGCCAGGTAATTATTACGTGTCTGAGGTCAGATTTGAACTCAGGTTCTGTGCTCTATCCACTGTGCCACCTAGCTGTGTCAATTCTACTTCTTTCACCAACAAAACTGTCATTTCAAAAGGGAAAAGCAGTTGAAGAAAAAGTATGATCCTGTGGTACATCTGAGAGGGTAACAAAATACATAGGCACATGCAAACACACCCAACACACAAGTGTATACCTAAGCAATATCTATATGAACAAACAAATATATAAACACATGACAATGTTTGCACACACATGCACAGCACACAGAAACACAAACACACCACACACTGACATGCCATACAAAATGCACACAAAGACAAAAGGGTGCAAATGCACACACAGATCCCTACAAGCATGTACACATAATCATACATACAAATACATGCACAAGGCACGCACCCAATAACAGCTACACACCTGCATAGAAACATGCAAATAAAGACATACACATGCAAACACACGTACACCACACTCCCAACATACAAACACAGTACATGCACATGTGATTAACACATGCACAGAGATACATATATACATGTGTTTAGACATGTGCACATGGAGATAGACACAATACATACAAATGGACATACATGCATGCACACAAACCTGCAAAACAAAAGCATGCCCAAAACACTCATGTATATGTACATGCATACAAACAATCACATGTTCACACACATACATGATGCAGAACATACAGAAATACATCCACCCACAGTACATCAATGAACATGCCCACATACACACGTGTCCATGAAAACACACGTACCCCATTGTTGCACAGGTCATTTTCGAGATGAAAATCTATACTTTCCAGACGGAGTACCTCAGGACCAGGGACAGGAAGCCAACTCCCGTCAGGAACTCACACGGCTTGGGCTTGGAAGGGCTTCCCCTGCCAGCCCCCCCCCCCCACCCCAGCCTGGCCATGCTCCCACCATCCCCACTCCTCCCTCAGAACCTGGGAGCCAGGCACTAAGCCCACATTGCTCCTGGCATCCTCTCAGGGTCAGAGGGGTATTGATCAGGCCCAACCCAATGCAGGCTCCTGGCCAGCTGCCCCCTTGAGCCTTGCCTCACCACCCAGTTGTGATATATGGAAGAGGACCTAGAACACACTTAAGACTTAAGACTGCATGTGTGACCCCAGGCCAGTCAGAGCTTCTTTCTGAACCTCAGGCTTGCCAAGGGTAAAGTGGGCATGATGAGCCATGTCCCAGGATCACTATGAAGAAACACTGTTGAATCCACTCCATCCTTATGGGTGAACTCATTGAGCATTTTAAGATGGACCTGACACTTAATCTACATTCTTATCCGAGGTTTTCAGTTTGATCCCTATTTTACAGATGAGGAAACTGGGGCAGACAGGCTCAAGTGACTCAGCTAGAGTCACCGAGCTAGTGTCAGAGGTGGAATCTGAGTCCAGGTTCCTCCTCACTCCAAGGCCATTGCCATCCCTCTTTCTGGTGAACTAACCTGCTTCTTTCTTTCCTCCCTTTAAAAATCATTGGCTAAGTGGTACAGTAAGCAGAACACCAGCCTTAGACTCAGGATGGCCTGAGTTCACATCTGACTTGTGATACTTACTTGGTCTTAGATACTTCCTAGCTGTGTGACCCTGAGCAAGTCACTTAACTCTGATTGCCTCACAATATGTAAAATAAAGAAAGAAAGCATAAAGAATCATTTGCTGATACTTTTGATCAGAAATCAGTTGTATTCTGATATTCCTCTCGCTATCAAAAGAACGCAGGAAAGTGGTTCTATCCTGTGACCACATTTGAGAGTGGACATAGAATTCTGCACCCGTGGCCCCCTCCTCTCCCCCAAGAGGAGGGATGCTCACATTGCCTCTTGTAGGAATGCCTGCTCCTGTCACAATTCAAGGATGCATCACACAACAAATGATGCAAATCCACTGCCCCCCTCCCCAAGAGTTTCACCAGTTGATGTGGCCAAAGTAATTCATCCCTCAGTGACCAAGTTTATATTTTCTAGCCTGGTCCTTGGCCTACAGGTACCGTTGCCACCTCGGGCCCTGCCAGCATTTCCTCACTGCTGGTTTCACCTTTCCCTTATACCTCTGGTACAGTTTTGGACTTGGAGGCCAGAGTCCTGGGTTTGAATCCAGTTTCTTCTGTTTTATCAAGGCCTAGTCAGTTAACTCCTCTGACTGAAGTGGCTGCTGTGGGACTGGGAGGGGGGAACATGGAGGGATTTGTAGACCGAGGTGGGTGAGGGGGAGGACGTGGAGTCAAGGAACAGAGAGGAGCTGGGGAACAGCAAACTTGACCCTTGACCTTCTTCACAGGCTATGAGGAAGTGTGGGCAGGACAGAGATGGGGGGGCAGCTTCTCTGCACCCTGAGTTCTTTCCTACTTTGGGCAGGGGTCAACCAGGACAGTGCTATCAGTCTGGAGGATTGCACGCATTCCCGAGGAAAGTGGTTAGGTTTCCCGAAAAAGGGCTGCTGGACTCTGTTCTGGGGTCATCGGGGGACCAGAAAGACCGGGGCCCTCCACCAGCTTTCTTGGGGCTCAGGGTAGATCTGCCCTTAAGTCCTGGGGCTTCTGCTGGTTTCAACTGAAGGGCTGTGTAGACCCCTGGGGAAAGCCCCCATGAATGGAACCCCCAGTTCAGAAATGACATTTCTGGTTGTATGGGGACCAGTTTTAATGGGGGGGGGGACGCAATTTGCCTCCTTATCATTAAACCTAAATCTGGAGGTGGACCTGACCTCAGAGGACAGCCAGTCAAGCTCTCTCTCATAGGACAGACTGGGATACTGAGGCTCCAATAACTGAAACTACTTGCCTAGGATCAAACAGTTAGTAGATATCAGTCAGCATTTGAACCCACAATCTCTAATTCAGATTCCATCCTCTTGCCTTTAGGGGGAATTTTACCTGAACCCAGGGTTTTCCCTTAGAGTATCAGTGTGTAACTGTGATCCCCCCCAAATGTGTAAAGGACTTATGCAGATATGTATCTATGTAAGGCATGCATGTCCACTCCATATCTTGTTGATTTGTCTAATTGTATAGCCAAGCTTGAGGGTGGTCTGTATAGATAGCTCTGGAATCTGTTCTGCCCTTCCCTAAGGGAGAGGGGCTTTTATGTCTTCATTTCAACACAAGAACTGTCCTTGGCTTTCACTCCTCCTGCCTATCTTTATTCTAAAATTGTATCTTTGTGTCCCTCAAATATTGCTGATCTTGGAATTCAGGACAAAAACAGCCTTTCATGGCTCTTTCATTCTTTGTAAATTTGTAAATTCATTTTAATCCTAGATACAAAACAAGGAAAGAAAAAAAAAAAACCAGAACACTTCCATGGACACAGGGGATCACCAGAGAATCCAAAATAAAACTACAAATTTCAATATCAAGAAAACCTATCAAAGAAATACCACACCTTGTTTTCAAAGCTACCCAGCTTTCTTTACTAAAGCTTTTCTCTTTTCTCTGCAATCACTTTTGCTTTATTTTTTGCCTTGCAGGACACCTAGGTGGTGTAGTGGGCAGGGCACTGGCTGTGGAGCCAGGATGCAAAGAGTTCAAATCCAGCCTCAGACACTTGACACTGACTAACTGTGTGTCCTTAGGCAAGTCACTTCAACCTGACTGCCTGGCATCCAGGGCCATCTCCAGTCATCCTGATTCAGATCTGACCTCGGGACCTAGTTGGCTCTGGAGGAGAAAGTGAGGCTGGTGACTTAACACAGCCCCTCCTCATTAAAATCCAATTTATGTGCTTGTCATAGAATCACTTCCCTGATATTGTGGTCTTTGAAAATGAAGACAAACAACATGATCTTTTCTACCCTGTTCCACCCCCCCAAAAAATACTGCAATTAAATATGGACACACACTCTCACACACACATATAAAGACACAGATAACTGTGAACATGCATACAAATGCACCTATGCCCTCATGCCCATATACGTAAGAACATACTATGCTTTATTTTCACCTGTCATTTCTTTCATTGCATGTGGATAACATCTTCCTTCATAAGTCCAAGGTTTTCTAAATCAACCAGCTCATCATTTCCCCCACCACAGCAATATTTTACTTTCAAATTTTTAACTTTTTCACTTAATAGTATTTTATTGTTTTCAATCACAAGATAGTTTTTACCATTAATTTTTGTAAAATGTTGAGTTACAAATTGTTCTCCCTCTCTTTCCCCCAAAATCTCAACTCAGTCAAATATACATACAGACATACACACATGCACATATAGGCGCAGATACATTTGTATATATACATTGAATATGTAAATACTCCAATTGTATAAGATCTCATACTGCTGAATCTACTTCCTTTATCTTTTGGTTGTTAGAAATTGCTGACCTTTAGTTTTTCCAAATGAACTTTACTATTGTTTTTACTAACTCAGTAAGATGATTGTGTAGTAATTTAATTAGGATGGTATTGAATAAATAAATTAGGTAAAATCACCGTTTTAAAAATTGCATTGGCTTTATCTATCCATGAATAATAAATTAAAATGACTCCAGTTATTTTGATCTGTTCTTATATGTGTGACAGGTGAATATGTACATAGAACCCCCTATTTCTGCTTTGGCAGTATAAGCTCAAATATTTTAAACTGCTGAGTTACTTTAAATGATCTAAAACAATATCTAATAATATTAGCATCAATGTAGTTTTCCCATTTTCTCTTTTAATAAAATCTATTTTAACCTAACTTTGAGATCATGCTTTTTTACATAAAAAATTCTATTCTTGCCCTTTATTTAATCTTTGAGTGTATGTGGCATTTTTATTGTTTTTGAAAGCAGCAGATACTGAATTCACAATTTTAATCTGGTACCCATTTCCATTGCATGGATAAATTCTCCCCATTCATACTCTAAGCTACAATTTCTTGTTGTGGCTTTTCCTCCTTCCTATTCTTCCTGACTTGTCCAAGGTCACACAGGTAGGTAGTTAAGTATCTGAGGCTGGATTTGAACTCTGGGCTGGTGTTCTATCTACTTCACCACTTAGGTGCCCCCTCTGTTTGACTTCTATCCAGTATATAAAGGTTGCCTTCCTATAGTTATCCTTCCTTACCCTAAACCCCTCTAATAATCCCTGTCTTAACTGACCCTCCCCCACTCCATTATCCACTTATCCTCTTATTTCATTCTCTATTTAGAAGAATTTTATGTCCTTTTCTATAAATTCATATATATGTATATATACATATATATATACATATATATATATATATATATATATATATATATATATATATATATATAAAACGTATCTATCCATCAAACCATCATCTATCTATCTCTATCTGTCTATCTATCTATCTACCTATCCATATATCTGTTGCTCCCTCTTTAACTGGTTTCCGGTGGGACAAGATTATAGCATTGCCCATCCATCCTACCTCCACTTGCTTCTTCTGTAAAAGTTCTTACTTTCATGCCTCATTTGTATGATATAATTGCTCCTTTTATTCTTTCCCCATGTCATTTTAATTTTCAAAAAATTACCCATATCATACTCAACTCAGCCCAAACTTTCTTTCATCCTACCCAAGGAATGATGATAGTCATGAATAACGCTAACATTTTCACATATAAACGGTAAACAGTTTGACCTTATTGAGTCCTTTATTAATTGATCTTTGGTGTCACCCTTATATTTCCCCTACGTTTTATCTTTTTGAATTTTTCTTTAAGTTCTGCTTTTCTACTGTCAAATACCTCAAAGTCTTTGAGTCCATTGTTTTTTTTTTTTTATTTGACTATACTAATTTGTTATAAAGGGGGACTTCTGTGAGGGGTAGGGTGGACCAGGTATTACTAAAATAATGGAAACAAATGACATTTGAATTGCCTATATTCAGTCAGTCAGAAGGAGAAGGGCCCTTGAAGTCCGAGTGGCCCACTCCCTCATTTTGTAGAAGAGGAAACTGAGGCATTAAGGTTAAGAATGAGGACAGGTCTGTTGACTGCCGCCTTCCAGAGTAGCAGCAGCCCCTGATCTCATAACTCAAGAAAGAGTCCCGGGTGCCCTCCATAAGGTCCCAGACTGCAGCATCCATTTGCAACATAAGCAGTTTGAGGGGAACAAGATCTGGAGAGAGGCTGAAGTATTCCCAGGAACCTCTCAGATTGTATGTAAGGCCTCACCTGAAGAATAGCCTCTCTGGGGTAGATGTTGCTATGAAGATACTGAGAACTCTTGGGCCTGCGGATGCATTTTTTCCCTCCCTGCGTCAGTCTGTTTCCTGTACCCCACTCTCATTATAGTCTGACTTCCAGAACTTAACCGAGCCAGCATTTCTTTTTTTGTTGTTCAAATTTTTTTCATCTTTAATTAATTTATTTTGAATTTTACAATTTCCCCCCTAATCTTCTTCCCTCTCCTCACCCAGCACAGAAGGCAGTCTGTTAGTCTTTACATTGTTTCCATGGTATAAGTTGATCTAAGTTGAATGTGATGAGAGAGAATGCAGACACTTAAGGAAGAAAATAAAATGTAAGTGAGAGCAAAATTGCATGATAAGAAAATTATTTTTTAAATTAAACGTTATAGTCCTTGGTCTTTGTCCAAGCTCCACAATTCTTCCTTTGGATACAGATGGTATTCTCCATTGCAGACA